>NC_086101.1:18574883-18899050 GCF_963921235.1 Mobula hypostoma | reverse complement strand
CTGGCTACAGAAATTCCTCATCTCTTTTCTAAAGGGGCATCCTTCCACTCTGAGGTTGCGCCCTCTGGTACTAGACCCACTCCTCACCACCACAGGAAACATCCTCTCCACATCCACTCTATCCAAGCCTTTCAACATAGGTTTCAGTGAGATTCCCCCTTCATTCTTCTAAACTCCAGTGAGTACAGGCCCAGAGCCATCAAACTTTCCTGGAATCATTCTCGTGAATCTGCTCTGGGCCCGACCCTCTCCAACACCAGCATGTTTTTCTTAAATTAAGGGACAAAACTGCTCACAATACTCCAAGAGCAATCTGACCAGTTCCTTATAAAGCCTCAGCGTTACATCCTTGCTTTTATATCCTAGTCCTCTGGAAATAACTGCTAGCCCTTTCCATTTGCCTTCCTTACCACCGACACAACCTGCAAGTGAAGTCCTCTGATTTTTGGGTTTTTTTTTCCCCTGTTGAGAACCAGCTGGTTCTGTCACAGGATCAGCTCTCTCCACCATCGAGGACATGCACAAGAGGCGACGTCTCGGGGAGGGGGCACCCGTCATTAGGATCCCCAGCGTCCAAGCCACACTCTCTTCTCCATGTTTCAACAACAGCTTCTGTCGGGTGTTTGCATCGACCTGAAAACCCCTAACAGCACCTCAGTCTACATCTCTGTGTCTTCCGAACTCGTCAAGACTATCATGCAAGTTATGTACAATTTATTGGTATTGGGATTGGTTTACTTGTACCAAGATACGGTGAAAATCTCGTATACTGTTCATAGAGATCAATCATCTCACAGAGCATTGAGTTAGAGTGAAGTAAAACACTAACAACGCAGAATAAAAGGGCATAGAATATTAGAGCATGGTACAGGCCCTTCAGCCCACAATGCTGTGCCAACCTTTAATTTGAGGATCAACCTAACCCTTCTCTCCGATAAGGTGTAAATGCTACCAAAAAAGTGCAGTGCAGGAAAACAACAAACTGCAAGATTAGAACAGTTTATAATTTATGTCAGTTTATCTCTGCAATCTACTGAGCCGTGGCTGGACAAAAAACTGTTCTAATTTCATCAGTTCCCCGGGTACAATCCCGCCGCTGTCTGTTAGGAGTTTGTATGTTCTCCCATGACGATGTGGGTTTCCCTGCAGGTCCCTCCCACAGTCCAAAGACATACCGGTTGGTAGGTTAACTGTCCCCTGATTAGGCTGGGGTTAAATCGAAGGTTGCTGGGTGACGTGGCTCGAAGGGCAGGAAGTGCCTGTTTTATGCTGTGTCCCAATAAATAAATAATTTGAACGAGCTGACTTTCCCCTGCTGTACTGTCTCTGACCACCAGGTGGTGGTCTTGCACCACAGATGGGGTCTGATAGAGGCCGAATGCAATCTCCACCCAGGCAACACAGCAGGGAGCCACTCATTCAACACATCTCCTCGATGGAGTACTGGTGTTACTTCTCCTGTTTTCCGTAACTGTCTGCACTTTATTCTGCATGGTCCTATTTTCTGCTGTACTACCTCGACATACTAGCAAAGCACACAAAATGCTGGATGAACTCAGCAGGCCAAAAAAGTACAGTTGACGTTTCGGGCCAAGACCCTTTGGCAGGACTGGAGAAAAAAGCTGAGGAGTAGATTTAAAAGGTGAGGAGAAGGGAAAGAGAAACATTAGGTGATAGGTGAAACTTAGGGGGGGAGGGATGAAGTAAAGAGCTGGGAAGTTGATTGGTGAGATGAGGTGAGAGAGGGAAAAGGGGATGGGCAATGAAGAGGGGAGGCGGAAATGGGGGCGATTACCGGAAGTTGGAGAAATCGATATTCATGCCATCAGGTTGGAGGCTAACCAGATGAACACAAGGTGTTCTTCTTCCAACGTGAGTGTGGCCACATCACGACAGTAGAGGAGACCATGGATGGAAATATGGAAATGGGGAGGGGAAGTGGAATTAAAATGGGTGGTCACCGGGAGATCCCACTTGTTCTGGCGTAGATGCTCGGCTAAGCGGTCTCGCGATCTACGTCGGGTCTCACTGATGCATAGGAGGCCACGCTGAACACAGTAAATGACCCCAACAGACTCACAGGTGAAGTGTCGGCTCAGCTGTAAGGACTGTTTGGGGCCCTAAACGGTAGTGAGGGGCAGGTGTAGCACTTGCTCCATTTGAAAGGGTCAGTGCCAGGAGCGAGATCAGTGGGGAGGGATGAACGGACAAGGGAGTCTTGCAGGGAGCGATCCCTGTGGAAAGCAGAAAGTGGTGGAGGGAGTGAAAGATGTGTTTGGTGGTGGGATCCTGTTGGAAATGGCGGGAGTTTCAGAGCATTAAGGAGTCTCGACTTGCTGATCTGTATGGACAACATACAAAACAAACATTATCACTGTACCTTGGTACTTGTGAGAATGATAAACCAAACGCATAGTCAGATCCCAGATCGTCCGTATCCAGGGCAAAGGACTGACCCTCTCGCTCAGCTGTAAAAGTTGTCCCATCCATTGGGGTCTTGACCCGAAACGCCGGCTGTACCTCTTCCTAGAGGTGCTGCCTGGCCTGCTGCGTTCACCGGCAACTTTGATGTGTGTTGCTTTAAATTCCAGCATCTGTAGATTTCCTCGTGTTTCCATCCACCTTTTAGCTGCTCCCCACTTCCCAGTTCTGTTCCTGCCCCCCATGACTCCTTGATACCTGTCATGCTCTGTACTCCGCAATGGGAGCCTCCGCCGTTCCTGGAGTCGGGAATTCTTGGTGAAGGACCGTCATCACAACTATGTTGTAAAGGGTTTCTTCTTTTATGTTACTGCAAAGGCTCATAAAATGGCTTCTTTGTTATGTTAGAATAAAAATGGCTTTTCATGTGCGGCGAGTCAAGGGGGTCGAAGGGGTCGAGGGGGTCGAAGGGGACCCTGTTAATTCAGCTCCAACTGTTGTGCATGAAGTGGCTGAGCTCTGATAAGTTTGGCACCTTTTACTTTCCCTATCTGTATCTCTATTAATTACACGGTTCCAGTAAGATTTATAAAGTGTAATCTGTAAATCGGACTTCGTGTGCTGTCTGATATTTGATGTGTGAGTTTGTACCCGGTGGCATTACACAGCAACGATGCACCCGTGAGACAAGGTTTGGTGGGCGGACGGGGTTTCCCCTGGATAAACACGAGCTGATAGACCTGAGCGTTACGTTGTGAATGGCCAACCCCTCCTTCTGAGACAGTGTCTCCCCCTGGTCCTGGCACCGTCCCTCTGCCCATGCTGCCTGGCTGTGTGTGAAGTCTGGATGAAGGGTCCCCACGTGAAACTTCAACAATCCATTCCCTCACCCACCCACACACCACCTCTCCCACCCCCACCCCGTGACCACCTCTCCCACCCCCACCCCCTCTCCCACAGATGCTGCCCGGATTGCTGAGCTCCCCCAGCACCTGATGTGTAGTTATGGAATCCAGGATCTGCAGTCTCTTGTGTCTCTGTAAAACTCTGTACATTTCAGTAAGTCCCTTTTATTCTTTACTAGTCCATTCTAAACAAGCCCAGGTCACAGATTCCCTCCATCGGTCCCAGCCTGACTAATAAGCATCCAAACTCAGTACTCAGTACAGACACAACTGCTCGTCAGCTGAAGTCCTGGACGTTCGGCCGTAAGACTTGGGGACAGAATTAAACCACCATTCAATCATGGCTGATTCCCTGCCTTCTCCCCGTAACAGGACGGCTGACTCACCTCTTTCAGCATGATGGGGTGGGCTCTCGTCCGCAGGAAGTGGATGATCTGTAGAGGGGGGCAGAGCAGAGAGTGAGGCTCGGACAGGGCTCGGACGGGGATGGTGATCACTGCCGTTAACAGTGGTGGGTGGGGGATGAGAGGCTGCAGGAACAGACTCCCAGCATGAGATGAAGGAGGGGGAGTCGGCAGCCAGACTGGGATGGAAATACTCACACACAGACCAGCTGGGTCAAATGGAAGTGCAGAAACAGTCCCTTTGGCCCATCTAGACCATGCCAACTATCACCATTTACAATAATTCCATGTTACTCTCCTGACATTCGCACCAAATCCCCCCTCCCCATCGGGTTCAACCCCTCACCCACTCACCAGGAGCAATTACCCCTCTCCACTGTTTCAGGGAGAGTGTACAGAGAGCAGCGCACGTCAGGATCAAAATGGGTCTCTGGCACCGCAAGGGGGAAGGAGGGTGGGGTAAGAGGATGGAGAGGGGAGTGGAGTGGGTGAAGGACAGAACCCCAAACTGTCTTGCACTCTGACCAGGGAGCTCTGCTGTGCTCTCCTCACCCCAGACTCCCCCACACTCAGACGTGAGGGTTACCTTCTGGTTGCTCTGGGGGGCTCCCTCACACTGTCCTCTCCCCAGACTCCCTCGTGAGGACAGAACACCAGGCTCCCTCACACTCTGCCCTCTGCCAGCTCCCCAACGGGGGGGAGCTCCCTCACACTGTCCTCTCCCCAGACTCCCTCGTGAGGACAGAACACCAGGCTCCCTCACACTCTGCCCTCTGCCAGCTCCCTGACTGGGGGGGGGGGGAGCTCCCGCACACTGTCCTCTCCCCAGACTCCGTCACACTCTGCCCGCTGCCAGCTCCCCAACGGGGGGGCGGCTCCCTCACATTCTGCCCTCTGCCAGCTCCCTGACCTGGGGGGGGGGGCTCCCTCACACTCTGCCCTCTGCCAGCTCCCTGACGTCATACCTGACGGGGGGCTCCCTCACACTC
This sequence comes from Mobula hypostoma, assembly GCF_963921235.1. Lineage (NCBI taxonomy): Eukaryota > Metazoa > Chordata > Chondrichthyes > Myliobatiformes > Myliobatidae > Mobula > Mobula hypostoma. Next base: position 18,894,331 of record NC_086101.1, on the reverse strand, counting down.
TGCACCCTGCCAGCTCCCCAACGGGGGGGGGGGGCTCCCTCACATTCTGCCCTCTGCCAGCTCCCTGACGTCGTACCTGACGGGGGGCTCCCTCACACTCTGCCCCCTGCCAGCTCCCCAACAGGGGGGGGGCTCCCTCACATTCTGCCCTCTGCCAGCTCCCCGACGTCGTACCTGACAGGGGGCTCCCTCACACTCTGCCCTCTGCGAGCACCCTGACGTCGTACCTGACTGGGGGCTCCCTCACACTCTGCCCTCTGCCAGCTCCCCGACGGGAGGTGGGGGGGGGCTCCCTCACACTCTGCCCTCTGCCAGCTCCCTGACCTGGGGGGTGGGGGGGGCTCCCTCACATTCTGCCCTCTGCCAGCTCCCTGACCTGGGGGGGGGGGGCTCCCTCACACTCTGCCCTCTGCCAGCTCCCTGACGTCATACCTGACGGGGGGCTCCCTCACACTCCGCCCCCTGCCAGCTCCCCAACGGGGGGGGGGCTCCCTCACATTCTGCCCTCTGCCAGCTCCCTGACGTCGTACCTGACGGGGGGCTCCCTCACACTCTGCCCCCTGCCAGCTCCCCAACAGGGGGGGGGCTCCCTCACATTCTGCCCTCTGCCAGCTCCCCGACGTCGTACCTGACAGGGGGCTCCCTCACACTCTGCCCTCTGCGAGCTCCCTGACGTCGTACCTGACTGGGGGCTCCCTCACACTCTGCCCTCTGCCAGCTCCCCGACGGGAGGTGGGGGGGGCTCCCTCACATTCTGCCCTCTGCCAGCTCCCTGACCTGGGGGGTGGGGGGGGCTCCCTCACACTCTGCCCTCTGCCAGCTCCCTGACGTCATACCTGACAGGGGGCTCCTTCACACTCTGCCCTCTGCGAGCTCCCTGACGTCGTACCTGACTGGGGGCTCCTTCACACTCTGCCCTCTGCCAGCTCCCTGACGTCGTACCTGACAGGGGGCTCCCTCACACTCTGCCCTCTGCCAGCTCCCTGACGTCATACCTGACAGGGGGCTCCTTCACACTCTGCCCTCTGCCAGCTCCCCGACGGGAGGTGGGGGGGGGCTCCCTCACATTCTGCCCTCTGCCAGCTCCCTGACCGGGGGGGGGGGGGACTCCCTCACACTCTGCCCTCTGCCAGCTCCCTGACGTCATACCTGACAGGGGGCTCCTTCACACTCTGCCCTCTGCCAGCTCCCCGACGGGAGGTGGGGGGGGGGGCTCCCTCACATTCTGCCCTCTGCCATCTCCCTGACGGGGGGGGGGGCTCCCTCACACTCTGCCCTCTGCCAGCTCCCTGACGTCATACCTGACGGGGGGCTCCCTCACACTCCGCCCCCTGCCAGCTCCCCAACGGGGGGGGGGGGGGGCTCCCTCACATTCTGCCCTCTGCCAGCTCCCTGACGTCGTACCTGACGGGGGGCTCCCTCACACTCTGCCCCCTGCCAGCTCCCCAACAGGGGGGGGGCTCCCTCACATTCTGCCCTCTGCCAGCTCCCCGACGTCGTACCTGACAGGGGGCTCCCTCACACTCTGCCCTCTGCGAGCTCCCTGACGTCGTACCTGCCTGGGGGCTCCCTCACACTCTGCCCTCTGCCAGCTCCCCGACGGGAGGTGGGGGGGGCTCCCTCACATTCTGCCCTCTGCCAGCTCCCTGACCTGGGGGGTGGGGGGGGCTCCCTCACACTCTGCCCTCTGCGAGCTCCCTGACGTCGTACCTGACTGGGGGCTCCTTCACACTCTGCCCTCTGCCAGCTCCCTGACGTCGTACCTGACAGGGGGCTCCCTCACACTCTGCCCTCTGCCAGCTCCCTGACGTCATACCTGACAGGGGGCTCCTTCACACTCTGCCCTCTGCCAGCTCCCCGACGGGAGGTGGGGGAGGGGCTCCCTCACATTCTGCCCTCTGCCAGCTCCCTGACCGGGGGGGGGGGGGGACTCCCTCACACTCTGCCCTCTGCCAGCTCCCTGACGTCATACCTGACAGGGGGCTCCTTCACACTCTGCCCTCTGCCACTCCCCGACGGGAGGTGGGGGGGGGGCTCCCTCACATTCTGCCCTCTGCCATCTCCCTGACGGGGGGGGGGGCTCCCTCACACTCTGCCCTCTGCCAGCTCCCTGACGTCATACCTGACGGGGGGCTCCCTCACACTCTGCCCCCTGCCAGCTCCCCAACGGGGGGGGGGGCTCCCTCACATTCTGCCCTCTGCCAGCTCCCCGACGTCGTACCTGACAGGGGGCTCCCTCACACTCTGTCCTCTGCGAGCTCCCTGACGTCGTACCTGACTGGGGGCTCCCTCACACTCGGCCCTCTGCCAGCTCCCCGACGGGAGGTGGGGGGGGGGCTCCCTCACACTCTGCCCTCTGCCAGCTCCCTGACGTCGTACCTGACGGGGGGCTCCCTCACACTCTGCCCCCTGCCAGCTCCCCAACAGGGGGGGGCTCCCTCACATTCTGCCCTCTGCCAGCTCCCCGATGTCGTACCTGACAGGGGGCTCCTTCACACTCTGCCCTCTGCCAGCTCCCCGACGGGAGGTGGGGGGGGGGCTCCCTCACATTCTGCCCTCTGCCATCTCCCTGACCGGGGGGGGGGGGGCTCCCTCACACTCTGCCCTCTGCCAGCTCCCTGACGTCATACCTGACGGGGGGCTCCCTCACACTCTGCCCCCTGCCAGCTCCCCAATGGGGGGGGGGGCTCCCTCACATTCTGCCCTCTGCCAGCTCCCCGACGTCGTACCTGACAGGGGGCTCCCTCACACTCTGTCCTCTGCGAGCTCCCTGACGTCGTACCTGACTGGGGGCTCCCTCACACTCGGCCCTCTGCCAGCTCCCCGACGGGAGGTGGGGGGGGGGCTCCCTCACACTCTGCCCTCTGCCAGCTCCCTGACGTCGTACCTGACGGGGGGCTCCCTCACACTCTGCCCCCTGCCAGCTCCCCAACAGGGGGGGGCTCCCTCACATTCTGCCCTCTGCCAGCTCCCCGACGTCGTACCTGACAGGGGGTTCCCTCACACTCTGCCCTCTGCGAGCTCCCTGACGTCGTACCTGACTGGGGGCTCCCTCACACTCTGCCCTCTGCCAGCTCCCTGACCAGGGAGGGGGGGGCTCCGTCACACTCTGCCCTCTGCCAGCTCCCCAACGGGAGGTTGGGGGGGGGGGCTCCCTCACATTCTGCCCTCTGCCAGCTCCCTGACCGGGGGGGGGGGGGGCTCCCTCACACTCTGCCCTCTGCCAGCTCCCTGACCCGGGGGGGGGGGCTCCCTCACACTCTGCCCTCTGCCAGCTCCCTGACGTCATACCTGACAGGGGGCTCCTTCACACTCTGCCCTCTGCCAGCTCCCCGACGGGAGGTGGGGGGGGCTCCCTCACATTCTGCCCTCTGCCAGCTCCCTGACCTGGGGGGGGGGGGGCTCCCTCACACTCTGCCCTCTGCCAGCTCCCTGACATCATACCTGACAGGGGGCTCCTTCACACTCTGCCCTCTGCCAGCTCCCCGACGGGAGGTGGGGGGGGGGCTCCCTCACATTCTGCCCTCTGCCATCTCCCTGACCGGGGGGGGGGCCTCCCTCACACTCTGCCCTCTGCCAGCTCCCTGACCGGGGGGGGGGCTCCCTCACACTCTGCCCTCTGCCAGCTCCCCGACGGGAGGTTGGGGGGGGGGCTCCCTCACACTCTGCCCTCTGCCAGCTCCCCGACGGGAGGTGGGGGGGGGCTCCCTCACATTCTGCCCTCTGCCAGCTCCCTGACCTGGGGGGGGGGGCTCCCTCACACTCTGCCCTCTGCCAGCTCCCTGATGTCATACCTGACAGGGGGCTCCTTCACACTCTGCCCTCTGCCAGCTCCCCAACGGGAGGTGGGGGGGGGGGCTCCCTCACATTCTGCCCTCTGCCAGCTCCCTGACCTGGGGGGGGGGGCTCCCTCACACTCTGCCCTCTGCCAGCTCCCCGACGGGAGGTGGGGGGGGGCTCCCTCACACTCTGCCCTCTGCCAGCTCCCTGACGTCTTACCTGACGGGGGGCTCCCTCACACTCTGCCCCCTGCCAGCTCCCCAACAGGGGGGGGCTCCCTCACATTCTGCCCTCTGCCAGCTCCCCGACGTCGTACCTGACAGGGGGTTCCCTCACACTCTGCCCTCTGCGAGCTCCCTGACGTCGTACCTGACTGGGGGCTCCCTCACACTCTGCCCTCTGCCAGCTCCCCGACGGGAGGTTGGGGGGGGGGCTCCCTCACATTCTGCCCTCTGCCAGCTCCCTGACCGGGGGGGGGGGCTCCCTCACACTCTGCCCTCTGCCAGCTCCCTGACCGGGGGGGGGGGGGGCTCCCTCACACTCTGCCCTCTGCCAGCTCCCTGATGTCATACCTGACAGGGGGCTCCTTCACACTCTGCCCTCTGCCAGCTCCCCGACGGGAGGTGGGGGGGGGGCTCCCTCACATTCTGCCCTCTGCCAGCTCCCTGACCTGGGGGGGGTGCTCCCTCACACTCTGCCCTCTGCCAGCTCCCCGACGGGAGGTGGGGGGGGGCTCCCTCACACTCTGCCCTCTGCCAGCTCCCTGACGTCTTACCTGACGGGGGGCTCCCTCACACTCTGCCCCCTGCCAGCTCCCCAACAGGGGGGGGCTCCCTCACATTCTGCCCTCTGCCAGCTCCCCGACGTCGTACCTGACAGGGGGTTCCCTCACACTCTGCCCTCTGCGAGCTCCCTGACGTCGTACCTGACTGGGGGCTCCCTCACACTCTGCCCTCTGCCAGCTCCCCGACGGGAGGTTGGGGGGGGGGCTCCCTCACATTCTGCCCTCTGCCAGCTCCCTGACCGGGGGGGGGGGGGCTCCCTCACACTCTGCCCTCTGCCAGCTCCCTGACCGGGGGGGGGGGGGGGCTCCCTCACACTCTGCCCTCTGCCAGCTCTCCGACGTCGTACCTGCTCGGCGGTGATGCCATTGGCGATGGACTGCTGCACACTCTCTCGGGTCAGCTGGGCCACCACCAGGTTGGGGAATCGGTAAAGCATCTCGGAGAAGAGCGCAATGAGAGCCAACTGCAACTCAGAGTCTGCAACAGAGGGCAGCACACGGACTCAGTGTAACACGCAACACGCAACGTGTCAACGTCTCGCCACCAAATCCCGAGCTCACCGGGGCAGTTCATGGACAGCAAGGCTGTGAAAGTGGGGGGAACTGGGGGAGAACGGTGAAGTGAGGCAAGGGGGGGGGAAGGAAGCTGACAGAGGGGGAGGGAAAAGAGAGACAGAGAGAGGGAGAGGATAGAGCTGAAGATGGTGCTGACAATCATCGGCGGCTCTCTGTGGGTGCAGGTATGCCCTCAGGAAGAGGAATCTCAGGGTAGTATGTGCTGATGTACGTGTAACACTGGTAACAACATTTACTTTGAAGAGGAAGGGGTGAGGGAGAGTGAGTAAGGGGCATGGCGAGAGGGAGCAGCAGAAATGTGAGGATGGGGAAGGAGATGCAGCTGAAGAGAGCTGGGGGAGAGGGAGAGGTGGGTGTACGTGTATAACATTTATTTATTTGGAGATACAGTGTGCAACAGGTTCTTCCACCCAACAAGTCACATCGCCCAGTAACCCGCCAATTTAACCCTAGCGAGGCTCTGGTGGACTTAAACTAGATACGAGGGGGGATGGGAACCAGAGTGTAGGAACAGATGTAGGGAAGAAGGAAGAAAAAGAAAATAGTAAAGTTGTTTGCACCATTAGTGATAAACAGAGAGCGAGAGGTGGAAAATTTCTTAAGTGCATTTATTTTAATGCTAGGAGCATTATAAGAAAGGTGGATGAGCTTAAAGCATAGACTGGTACCTGGAAGTATGATGTGGTAGCTATTAGTGAAACATGGTTACAGGAGGGGTGTGATTGGCAATTAAATATTCCTGGATTTCATTGCTTCAGGTGTGATAGAATCAGAGGGGTAAGACCGGGAGGTGTTGCATTGCTTGTCAGAGAAAATATTACAGCGGTGCTCTGGCAGGATAGATTAGAGGGCTCATCTAGGGAGACTATTTGGGTGGAATTGAGGAATGGGAAAGCTGTAGTAACTCTTATGGGGGTGTATTATAGACCACCAAATGGGGAGCAAGAATTGGAGGAGCAAATTTGTAAGGAGATAGCAGATATTTGTAGTAAGCACAAAGTTGTAATTGTGGGAGAGTTTAATTTTTCACGCATAGACTGGGAAGCCAATACTGTAAAAGGGCTGGATGGTGTGGAGTTTGTAAAATGTGTGCAGGATAGTGTTTTGCAGCAGTACATAGAGGTACTAACTAGAGAAGGGGTGGTGTTGGATCTCCTGTTATGGAATGAGATAGGTCAGGTGACGGAGGTATGTGTTGGGGAGCACTTCGGGTCCAGTGATCACAATGCCATTAGTTTCAATATAATTATGGAGAAGGATAGGGCTGGACCCAGGGTTGAGATTTTTGATTGGAGAAAGGCTAACTTTGAGGAGATGTGAAAGGATTTAAGAGGAGTGGACTGGGACAATTTGTTTTATGGGAAGAATGTAATAGAGAAATGGAGGTTATTTAAAGGTGAAATTTGGAGAGTACAGAATCTTTATGTTCCTGTTAGATTGAAAGGAAAGGTTAAAAGTTTGAGAGAGCCATGGTTTTCAAGGGATATTGGAAACTTGGTTCGGAAAAAGAGAGGTATCTACAATAAATATAAGCAGCATGGAGTAAATGAGGTGCTCGAGGAATATAAAGAATGTAAAAAGAATCTTAAGAAAGAAGTTAGAAAAGCTAAAAGAAGATACGAGGCTGCTTTGGCAAGTAAGGTGAAAATAAATCCCAAGGGTTTCTACCGTTATATTAATAGCAAAAGGATAGTGAGGGATAAAATTGGTCCCTTAGAGAATCAGAGTGGACAGCTATGTGTGGAGCCAAAAGAGATGGGGGAGATTCTGAACAATTTCTTTTCTTCGGTATTCACTAAGGAGAAGGACATTGAATTGTGTAAGATAAGGGAAACAGGTAGGGAAGTTATGGAAACTATGATGATTAAAGAAGAGGAAGTTCTAGAGCTTTTAAGGAATATAAGTGGGTAAGTCTCTGGGTCCTGACAGGATATTCCCTAGGACCTTGAGGGAAGTTAGTGTGGAAATAGCAGGGGCTCTGACAGAAATATTTCAAATGTCATTAGAAATGGGGATGGTGCCAGAGGATTGGCGTACAACTCATGTTGTTCCATTGTTTAAAAAGGGTTCTAAAGTAAACCTAGCAATTATCAGCCTGCGAGTTTGACGTCAGTGGTGGGTAAATTAATGGAAAGTATTCTTAGAGATGGTATATATAATTATTTGGATAGACAGGGTCTGATTAGGAACAGTTAACATGGATTTGTGCGTGGAAGGTTCTGTTTGACAAATCTTATTGAATTTTTTGAAGAGGTTACCAGGAAAGTTGACAAGGGTAAAGAGGTGGATGTTGTCTATATGGACTTCAGTAAGGCCTTTGACAGGTCCCACATGAAAAGTTGGTTAGGAAGGCTCAATCGTTGGGTATTAATATTGAAGTAGTAAAATGGATTCAGCAGTGGCTGGATGGGAGACGCCAGAGAGTAGTGGTGGATAACTGTGTGGTAGATTGGAGGCCGGTGACTAGTGGTGTGCCTCAGGGATCTGTACTGGGTCCAATGTTGTTTGTTATATACATTAATGATTTGGATGAGTAAGAATGGTGTCGGTGGTTACAACGGGACATTGACAGGGTGCAGGACTGGGCTGAGAAGGGTGTCGGTCGGTGGTTACAACGGGACATTGACAGGATGCAAGACTGGGCTGAGAAGGGTGTTGGTTGGTGGTTACAACGGGACATTGACAGGATGCAGGACTGGGCTGAGAACGTCGGTAGTTACAATGGGACATTGACGGGATGCAGGACTGGGCTGAGAACGTCGGTGGTTACAATGGGACATTGACGGGATGCAGGACTGGGCTGAGAAGGGTGTTGGTTGGTGGTTACAATGGGACATTGACAGGATGCAGGACTGGGCTGAGAACGTTGTCGGTGGTTACAACGGGACATTGACAGGATGCAGGACTGGGCTGAGAACGGTGTCGGTGGTTACAACGGGACATTGACAGGGTGCAGGACTGGGCTGAGAACGTCGTCGGTGGTTACAACGGGACATTGACGGGATGCAGGACTGGGCTGAGAACGTCGGTAGTTACAATGGGACATTGACGGGATGCAGGACTGGGCTGAGAAGGGTGTCGGTGGTTACAACGGGACATTGACAGGATGCAGGACTGGGCTGAGAAGGGTGTTGGTTGGTGGTTACAATGGGACATTGACAGGATGCAGGACTGGGCTGAGAACGTTGTCGGTGGTTACAACGGGACATTGACAGGATGCAGGACTGGGCTGAGAAGGGTGTCGGTCGGTAGTTACAACGGGACATTGACGGGATGCAGGACTGGGCTGAGAACGGTGTCGGTGGTTACAACGGGACATTGACAGAGTGCAGGTCTGGGCTGAGAACGTCGTCGGTGGTTACAACGGGACATTGACAGGATGCAGGACTGGGCTGAGAAGGGTGTTGGTTACAACGGGACATTGACGGGATGCAGGACTGGGCTTAGAAGGGTGTCGGTGGTTATAATGGGACATTGACAGGATGCAGGACTGGGCTGAGAACGGTGTCTGTGGTTACAACGGGACATTGACAGGATGCAGGACTGGGCTGAGAACGTTGTCGGTGGTTACAACGGGACATTGACAGGATGCAGGACTGGGCTGAGAACGTCGTCGGTGGTTACAATGGGACATTGACAGGATGCAGGACTGGGCTGAGAAGGGTGTCGGTCGGTAGTTACAACGGGACATTGACGGGATGCAGGACTGGGCTGAGAACGTCGTCGGTGGTTACAACGGGATATTGACGGGATGCAGGACTGGGCTGAGAAGGGTGTCGTTGGTTACAACGGGACATTGACAGGATGCAGGACTGGGCTGAGAACGGTGTCGGTCGGTGGTTACAACGGGACATTGACAGGGTGAAGGACTGGGCTGAGAACGTCGGTAGTTACAACGGGAGATTGACAGGGTGCAGGACTGGGCTGAGAAGGGTGTCGGTGGTTACAATGGGACATTGACAGGATGCAGGACTGGGCTGAGAAGGGTGTCGGTCGGTGGTTACAACGGGACATTGACAGGATGCAGGACTGGGCTGAGAAGGGTGTTGGTTGGTGGTTACAACGGGACATTGACAGGATGCAGGACTGGGCTGAGAAGGGTGTTGGTTACAACGGGACATTGACAGGGTGCAGGACTGGGCTGAGAACGGTGTCGGTGGTTACAACGGAACATTGACAGGATGCAGGACTGGGCTGAGAAGGGTGTTGGTTGGTGGTTACAACGGGACATTGACAGGATGCAGGACTGGGCTGAGAAGGGTGTTGGTTACAACGGGACATTGACAGGATGCAGGACTGGGCTGAGAAGGGTGTTGGTTGGTGGTTACAATGGGACATTGACAGGATGCAGGACTGGGCTGAGAACGGTGTCGGTGGTTACAACGGGACATTGACAGGGTGCAGGACTGGGCTGAGAAGGGTGTTGGTTACAACGGGACATTGACAGGATGCAGGACTGGGCTGAGAAGGGTGTCGGTGGTTACAACGGGACATTGACAGGGTGCAGGACTGGGCTGAGAAGGGTGTTGGTTGGTGGTTACAATGGGACATTGACAGGATGCAGGACTGGGCTGAGAAGGGTGTTGGTTGGTGGTTACAACGGGACATTGACAGGGTGCAGGACTGGGCTGAGAAGGGTGTTGGTTACAATGGGACATTGACAGGATGCAGGACTGGGCTGAGAACGGTGTCGGTGGTTACAACGGGACATTGACAGGATGCAGGACTGGGCTGAGAACGGTGTCGGTGGTTACAACGGGACATTGACAGGATGCAGGACTGGGCTGAGAAGGGTGTCGGTCAGTAGTTACAATGGGACATTGACAGGGTGCAGGACTGGGCTGAGAACGGTGTCGGTGGTTACAACGGGACATTGACAGGATGCAGGACTGGGCTGAGAACGGTGTCGGTGGTTACAATGGGACATTGACAGGGTGCAGGCCTGGGCTGAGAAGGGTGTTGGTTACAACGGGACATTGACAGGGTGCAGGACTGGGCTGAGAAGGGTTTCGGTCGGTGGTTACAACGGGACATTGACAGGATGCAGGACTGGGCTGAGAACGTTGTCGGTGGTTACAACGGGACATTGACAGGATGCAGGACTGGGCTGAGAAGGGTTTCGGTCGGTGGTTACAATGGGACATTGACAGGATGCAGGACTGGGCTGAGAAGGGTGTCGGTCGGTAGTTACAACGGGACATTGACAGGATGCAGGACTGGGCTGAGAAGGGTGTTGGTCGGTAGTTACAACGGGACATTGACAGGATGCAGGACTGGGCTGAGAAGGGTTTCGGTCGGTGGTTACAATGGGACATTGACAGGATGCAGGACTGGGCTGAGAAGGGTGTCGGTCGGTAGTTACAACGGGACATTGACAGGATGCAGGACTGGGCTGAGAAGGGTGTTGGTCGGTAGTTACAACGGGACATTGACAGGATGCAGGACTGGGCTGAGAAGGGTGTTGGTTATAATGGGACATTGACAGGGTGCAGGACGCGGCTGAGAAGGGTGTCGGTTGGTGGTTACAACGGGACATTGACAGGGTGCAGGACTGGGCTGAGAAGGGTTTCGGTCGGTGGTTACAACGGGACATTGACAGGATGCAGGACTGGGCTGAGAAGGGTGTCGGTCGGTAGTTACAACGGGACATTGACAGGATGCAGGACTGGGCTGAGAACGGTGTCGGTGGTTACAACGGGACATTGACAGGGTGCAGGACTGGGCTGAGAAGGGTGTCGGTCGGTGGTTACAACGGGACATTGACAGGATGCAGGACTGGGCTGAGAAGGGTGTCGGTCGGTGGTTACAACGGGACATTGACAGGATGCAGGACTGGGCTGAGAAGGGTGTCGGTCGGTGGTTACAACGGGACATTGACAGGGTGCAGGACTGGGCTGAGAAGGGTGTCGGTCGGTGGTTACAACGGGACATTGACAGGGTGCAGGTCTGGGCTGAGAAGGGTGTCGGTGGTTACAACGGGACATTGACAGGATGCAGGACTGGGCTGAGAAGGGTGTCGGTGGTTACAACGGGACATTGACAGGATGCAGGACTGGGCTGAGAACGGTGTCGGTGGTTACAACGGGACATTGACAGGGTGCAGGACTGGGCTGAGAAGGGTGTCGGTCGGTGGTTACAACGGGACATTGACAGGATGCAGGACTGGGCTGAGAACGGTGTCGGTGGTTACAACGGGACATTGACAGGGTGCAGGAATGGGCTGAGAACGTCGGTAGTTACAACGGGAGATTGACAGGGTGCAGGACTGGGCTGAGAACGGTGTCGGTGGTTACAACGGGACATTGACAGGGTGAAGGACTGGGCTGAGAACGTCGGTAGTTACAACGGGAGATTGACAGGGTGCAGGACTGGGCTGAGAAGGGTGTCGGTCGGTGGTTACAACGGGACATTGACAGGATGCAGGACTGGGCTGAGAAGGGTGTCGGTCGGTGGTTACAACGGGACATTGACAGGATGCAGGACTGGGCTGAGAAGGGTGTCGGTCGGTGGTTACAACGGGACATTGACAGGGTGCAGGACTGGGCTGAGAACGTCGTCGGTGGTTACAACGGGACATTGACAGGATGCAGGACTGGGCTGAGAAGGGTGTCGGTCGGTAGTTACAACGGGACATTGACAGGATGCAGGACTGGGCTGAGAAGGGTGTCGGTCGGTGGTTACAACGGGACATTGACAGGGTGCAGGTCTGGGCTGAGAAGGGTGTTGGTTGGTGGTTACAATGGGACATTGACAGGATGCAGGACTGGGCTGAGAACGTCGTCGGTGGTTACAACGGGACATTGACAGGATGCAGGACTGGGCTGAGAAGGGTGTCGGTGGTTACAATGGGACATTGACAGGATGCAGGACTGGGCTGAGAAGGGTGTCGGTCGGTGGTTACAACGGGACATTGACAGGATGCAGGACTGGGCTGAGAAGGGTGTCGGTGGTTACAACGGGACATTGACAGGATGCAGGACTGGGCTGAGAACGGTGTCGGTCGGTGGTTACAACGGGACATTGACAGGGTGAAGGACTGGGCTGAGAACGTCGGTAGTTACAACGGGAGATTGACAGGATGCAGGACTGGGCTGAGAAGGGTGTCGGTCGGTGGTTACAACGGGACATTGACAGGGTGAAGGACTGGGCTGAGAACGTCGGTAGTTACAACGGGAGATTGACAGGGTGCAGGACTGGGCTGAGAAGGGTGTCGGTGGTTACAATGGGACATTGACAGGATGCAGGACTGGGCTGAGAAGGGTGTCGGTCGGTGGTTACAACGGGACATTGACAGGGTGCAGGACTGGGCTGAGAAGGGTGTTGGTTGGTGGTTACAACGGGACATTGACAGGATGCAGGACTGGGCTGAGAAGGGTGTTGGTTGGTGGTTACAACGGGACATTGACAGGGTGCAGGACTGGGCTGAGAACGGTGTCGGTGGTTACAACGGGACATTGACAGGATGCAGGACTGGGCTGAGAAGGGTGTCGGTCGGTGGTTACAACGGGACATTGACAGGGTGCAGGACTGGGCTGAGAAGGGTTTCGGTCGGTGGTTACAACGGGACATTGACAGGATGCAGGACTGGGCTGAGAACGTCGTCGGTGGTTACAACGGGACATTGACAGGATGCAGGACTGGGCTGAGAACGTCGTCGGTGGTTACAACGGGACATTGACAGGATGCAGGACTGGGCTGAGAACGGTGTCTGTGGTTACAACGGGACATTGACAGGATGCAGGACTGGGCTGAGAACGTCATCGGTGGTTACAACGGGACATTGACAGGATGCAGGACTGGGCTGAGAACGGTGTCTGTGGTTACAACGGGACATTGACAGGGTGCAGGACTGGGCTGAGAAGGGTGTCGGTGGTTACAACGGGACATTGACAGGGTGCAGGACTGGGCTGAGAAGGGTGACGGTCGGTGGTTACAACGGGACATTGACGGGATGCAGGACTGGGCTGAGAAGGGGGTCGGTGGTTACAACGGGACATTGACAGGGTGCAGGACTGGGCTGAGAAGGGTGTCGGTCGGTAGTTACAACGGGACATTGACAGGATGCAGGACTGGGCTGAGAAGGGTGTCGGTCGGTAGTTACAACGGGACATTGACAGGATGCAGGACTGGGCTGAGAAGGGTGTCGGTGGTTACAACGGGACATTGACAGGATGCAGGACTGGGCTGAGAAGGGGTGTTGGTTACAACGGGACATTGACAGGATGCAGGACTGGGCTGAGAAGGGTGTCGGTCGGTAGTTACAACGGGACATTGACAGGATGCAGGACTGGGCTGAGAAGGGTGTCGGTGGTTACAACGAGACATTGACAGGATGCAGGACTGGGCTGAGAAGGGTGTTGGTGGTTACAACGGGACATTGACAGGATGCAGGACTGGGCTGAGAACGTCGTCGGTGGTTACAACGGGACATTGACAGGATGCAGGACTGGGCTGAGAACGTCGTCGGTGGTTACAACGGGACATTGACAGGATGCAGGACTGGGCTGAGAACGTCGTCGGTGGTTACAACGGGACATTGACAGGATGCAGGACTGGGCTGAGAAGGGTGTCGGTCGGTGGTTACAACGGGACATTGACAGGATGCAGGACTGGGCTGAGAACGGTGTCGGTGGTTACAACGGGACATTGACAGGATGCAGGACTGGGCTGAGAACGGTGTCGGTGGTTACAACGGGACATTGACGGGATGCAGGACTGGGCTGAGAAGGGTGTCGGTCAGTAGTTACAACGGGACATTGACAGGATGCAGGACTGGGCTGAGAACGGTGTCGGTCGGTGGTTACAATGGGACATTGACAGGGTGCAGGACTGGGCTGAGAACGGTGTAGGTCAGTGGTTACAACGGGACATTGACAGGATGCAGGACTGGGCTGAGAAGGGTGATGGTCGGTGGTTACAACGGGACATTGACAGGATGCAGGACTGGGCTGAGAAGGGTGTTGGTTACAACGGGACATTGACAGGATGCAGGACTGGGCTGAGAAGGGTTTCGGTCGGTGGTTACAACGGGACATTGACAGGGTGCAGGATTGGGCTGAGAAGGGTTTCGGTGGTTACAATGGGACATTGACAGGATGCAGGACTGGGCTGAGAAGGGTGTCGGTGGTTACAACGGGACATTGACAGGATGCAGGACTGGGCTGAGAACGGTGTCGGTGGTTACAACGGGACATTGACAGGATGCAGGACTGGGCTGAGAACGTCGTCGGTGGTTACAACGGGACATTGACAGGATGCAGGACTGGGCTGAGAACGGTGTCGGTGGTTATAATGGGACATTGACAGGATGCAGGACTGGGCTGAGAAGGGTGTCGGTCGGTGGTTACAACGGGACATTGACAGGATGCAGGATTGGGCTGAGAAGGGTGATGGTCGGTGGTTACAACGGGACATTGACAGGATGCAGGACTGGGCTGAGAAGGGTGTTGGTTACAACGGGACATTGACAGGATGCAGGACTGGGCTGAGAAGGGTTTCGGTCGGTGGTTACAACGGGACATTGACAGGGTGCAGGACTGGGCTGAGAAGGGTGTTGGTGGCTACAACGGGACATTGACAGGGTGCAGGACTGGGCTGAGAAGGGTGTCGGTGGTTACAACGGGACATTGACAGGATGCAGGACTGGGCTGAGAACGGTGTCGGTGGTTACAACGGGACATTGACAGGATGCAGGACTGGGCTGAGAAGGGTGTCGGTCGGTGGTTACAACGGGACATTGACAGGATGCAGGACTGGGCTGAGAAGTGTGACGGTCGGTGGTTACAATGGGACATTGACAGGGTGCAGGACTGGGCTGAGAACGGTGTCGGTGGTTACAACGGGACATTGACAGGATGCAGGACTGGGCTGAGAAGGGTTTCGGTCGGTGGTTACAACGGGACATGACAGGATGCAGGACTGGGCTGAGAAGGGTTTCGGTGGTTACAACGGGACATGACAGGATGCAGGACTGGGCTGAGAAGGGTGTCGGTGGTTATAATGGGACATTGACGGGATGCAGGACTGGGCTGAGAACGGTGTCGGTGGTTACAACGGGAGATTGACAGGGTGCAGGACTGGGCTGAGAACGGTGTCGGTGGTTACAACGGGACATTGACAGGATGCAGGACTGGGCTGAGAAGGGTTTCGGTCGGTGGTTACAACGGGACATTGACAGGGTGCAGGACTGGGCTGAGAAGGGTGTCGGTGGTTACAACGGGACATGACAGGATGCAGGACTGGGCTGAGAAGGGTTTCGGTCGGTGGTTACAACGGGACATGACAGGATGCAGGACTGGGCTGAGAAGGGTGTCGGTGGTTACAATGGGACATTGACAGGGTGCAGGACTGGGCTGAGAAGGGTGTCGGTCGGTGGTTACAACGGGACATTGACAGGATGCAGGACTGGGCTGAGAAGTGTGACGGTCGGTGGTTACAATGGGACATTGACAGGGTGCAGGACTGGGCTGAGAACGGTGTCGGTGGTTACAACGGGACATTGACAGGGTGCAGGAATGGGCTGAGAAGGGTGTCGTTGGTTACAACGGGACATTTGACAGGATGCAGGACTGGGCTGAGAACGTCGATGGTTACAATGGGACATTGACAGGATGCAGGACTGGGCTGAGAACGGTGTCTGTGGTTACAACGGGACATTGACAGGGTGCAGGACTGGGCTGAGAAGGGTGTCGGTGGTTACAACGGGACATTGACAGGGTGCAGGACTGGGCTGAGAAGGGTGACGGTCGGTGGTTACAACGGGACATTGACGGGATGCAGGACTGGGCTGAGAAGGGGGTCGGTGGTTACAACGGGACATTGACAGGGTGCAGGACTGGGCTGAGAAGGGTGTCGGTCGGTAGTTACAACGGGACATTGACAGGATGCAGGACTGGGCTGAGAAGGGTGTCGGTCGGTAGTTACAACGGGACATTGACAGGATGCAGGACTGGGCTGAGAAGGGTGTCGGTGGTTACAACGGGACATTGACAGGATGCAGGACTGGGCTGAGAAGGGTGTTGGTTACAACGGGACATTGACAGGATGCAGGACTGGGCTGAGAAGGGTGTCGGTCGGTAGTTACAACGGGACATTGACAGGATGCAGGACTGGGCTGAGAAGGGTGTCGGTGGTTACAACGAGACATTGACAGGATGCAGGACTGGGCTGAGAAGGGTGTTGGTGGTTACAACGGGACATTGACAGGATGCAGGACTGGGCTGAGAACGTCGTCGGTGGTTACAACGGGACATTGACAGGATGCAGGACTGGGCTGAGAACGTCGTCGGTGGTTACAACGGGACATTGACAGGATGCAGGACTGGGCTGAGAACGTCGTCGGTGGTTACAACGGGACATTGACAGGATGCAGGACTGGGCTGAGAAGGGTGTCGGTCGGTGGTTACAACGGGACATTGACAGGATGCAGGACTGGGCTGAGAACGGTGTCGGTGGTTACAACGGGACATTGACAGGATGCAGGACTGGGCTGAGAACGGTGTCGGTGGTTACAACGGGACATTGACGGGATGCAGGACTGGGCTGAGAAGGGTGTCGGTCAGTAGTTACAACGGGACATTGACAGGATGCAGGACTGGGCTGAGAACGGTGTCGGTCGGTGGTTACAATGGGACATTGACAGGGTGCAGGACTGGGCTGAGAACGGTGTAGGTCAGTGGTTACAACGGGACATTGACAGGATGCAGGACTGGGCTGAGAAGGGTGATGGTCGGTGGTTACAACGGGACATTGACAGGATGCAGGACTGGGCTGAGAAGGGTGTTGGTTACAACGGGACATTGACAGGATGCAGGACTGGGCTGAGAAGGGTTTCGGTCGGTGGTTACAACGGGACATTGACAGGGTGCAGGATTGGGCTGAGAAGGGTTTCGGTGGTTACAATGGGACATTGACAGGATGCAGGACTGGGCTGAGAAGGGTGTCGGTGGTTACAACGGGACATTGACAGGATGCAGGACTGGGCTGAGAACGGTGTCGGTGGTTACAACGGGACATTGACAGGATGCAGGACTGGGCTGAGAACGTCGTCGGTGGTTACAACGGGACATTGACAGGATGCAGGACTGGGCTGAGAACGGTGTCGGTGGTTATAATGGGACATTGACAGGATGCAGGACTGGGCTGAGAAGGGTGTCGGTCGGTGGTTACAACGGGACATTGACAGGATGCAGGATTGGGCTGAGAAGGGTGATGGTCGGTGGTTACAACGGGACATTGACAGGATGCAGGACTGGGCTGAGAAGGGTGTTGGTTACAACGGGACATTGACAGGATGCAGGACTGGGCTGAGAAGGGTTTCGGTCGGTGGTTACAACGGGACATTGACAGGGTGCAGGACTGGGCTGAGAAGGGTGTTGGTGGCTACAACGGGACATTGACAGGGTGCAGGACTGGGCTGAGAAGGGTGTCGGTGGTTACAACGGGACATTGACAGGATGCAGGACTGGGCTGAGAACGGTGTCGGTGGTTACAACGGGACATTGACAGGATGCAGGACTGGGCTGAGAAGGGTGTCGGTCGGTGGTTACAACGGGACATTGACAGGATGCAGGACTGGGCTGAGAAGTGTGACGGTCGGTGGTTACAATGGGACATTGACAGGGTGCAGGACTGGGCTGAGAACGGTGTCGGTGGTTACAACGGGACATTGACAGGATGCAGGACTGGGCTGAGAAGGGTTTCGGTCGGTGGTTACAACGGGACATGACAGGATGCAGGACTGGGCTGAGAAGGGTTTCGGTGGTTACAACGGGACATGACAGGATGCAGGACTGGGCTGAGAAGGGTGTCGGTGGTTATAATGGGACATTGACGGGATGCAGGACTGGGCTGAGAACGGTGTCGGTGGTTACAACGGGAGATTGACAGGGTGCAGGACTGGGCTGAGAACGGTGTCGGTGGTTACAACGGGACATTGACAGGATGCAGGACTGGGCTGAGAAGGGTTTCGGTCGGTGGTTACAACGGGACATTGACAGGGTGCAGGACTGGGCTGAGAAGGGTGTCGGTGGTTACAACGGGACATGACAGGATGCAGGACTGGGCTGAGAAGGGTTTCGGTCGGTGGTTACAACGGGACATGACAGGATGCAGGACTGGGCTGAGAAGGGTGTCGGTGGTTACAATGGGACATTGACAGGGTGCAGGACTGGGCTGAGAAGGGTGTCGGTCGGTGGTTACAACGGGACATTGACAGGATGCAGGACTGGGCTGAGAAGTGTGACGGTCGGTGGTTACAATGGGACATTGACAGGGTGCAGGACTGGGCTGAGAACGGTGTCGGTGGTTACAACGGGACATTGACAGGGTGCAGGAATGGGCTGAGAAGGGTGTCGTTGGTTACAACGGGACATTTGACAGGATGCAGGACTGGGCTGAGAACGTCGATGGTTACAATGGGACATTGACAGCATGCAGGACTGGGCTGAGAACGGTGTTGGTGGTTACAATGGGACATTGACACGGTGCAGGACTGGGCTGAGAACGTCGATGGTTACAACGGGACATTGACAGGGTGCAGGACTGGGCTGAGAACGTCGATGGTTACAATGGGACATTGACAGGGTGCAGGACTGGGCTGAGAACGTCGATGGTTACAATGGGACATTGACAGGATGCAGGACTGGGCTGAGAACGTCGATGGTTACAACGGGACATTGACAGGGTGCAGGACTGGGCTGAGAAGTGGCAGATGTAGTTCAAGCTGAAAAGTGTGAAGTGGAAGGTCGAATTTGAACCGCGCGCGGGGTTAACGGCAGGATTCTTATCAGTCTGGAGGTACAGAGGGACCATGACCATGGATCCCTTGACGCTGGCGGAAGTTAACAGGATGGATAAGAAGGCATGTGGTGTGCTGTCCTTCATAAGTCAGGGACTGGATTGTAGAGCCATGACATAGTGCTTTAAACCCTGGTTAGGCCACACTTACAACACTGTGTTCAGTTCTGGTCCCCTCATTATCGGAAGGACATGGAAGCTTTAGAGAGGGTGCAGAGAAGTTTTACCAGGATGCTGTCTGGTTTGGAGACTGCCTTATGAGGAAAGGTTGAGCGAGCTAGGACTTTTCTCTTCGGAGCGAAGAAGGGTGAGAGCTGATTTGATAGAGGTGTACAAGATGAGAAGAGGTATTGATGGAGTGGACAGTCAGCATCCTTTCTCCAGGGTGGATAGAGCTAATGGGGAGAGGGCAGGATTTTAAGCTGACTGGAGCAAAGTATAGTGGGGATACCAGAGGTAGGCTTTTTTCCTTTTACACACAGAGAGATAGGTGGCCTGAAACGTACAGCTTGGTGTGGTGGTGGAGGCAGATACTTTGGGCACATTTCAGAAACTCTTAGATTGGCACAAGGATGAAAGAAAAATGGTGTGGGGGGGGTTGGTTGTGCTATGTGGGAAGGAAATATTAGATTAGTCTTGGAGTTGGTTAAAAGGTCAGCACAGCATTGTGGGCTGAAGGGCTTGTATCGTATTGTTCAAACACAAGAGTATTGTGTCAAAGGACCATGTTATTCCATACACAGAACAGTGCTGTTTATGTGGACAATATACTGCTGTACACGCAACAGTGCTGTGTCTGCAGACAGTACAATCCTGCACGCAGAACAGCTCTGTGTTTAAAGCAACAGAATAATCCTGTATGCGGAACGGTACTGTGTCGACAGACAGTATAATACTGTACACACAGGACAGTCCAGTGTCTGCGCACAGGATAATCCTGTATGCGGAACGGTACTGTGTCGACAGACAGTATAATACTGTACACACAGGACAATCCAGTGTCTGCGCACAGGATAATCCTGTATGCGGAACAGTACTGTGTCGACAGACAGTATAATACTGTACACACAGGACAGTCCAGTGTCTGCGCACAGGATAATCCTGTACGAGAAACAGCTCTGTGTCCACGGGCCAAACTTAGGGGACATCCTCTGCGTCACAAACTCCCCACGAGTTCCCAGGACGGGCGGACAGACTCCTACCGGTGTAGGCGTAGATCCTGTAGTTGGTCTCCATGACGATGTAGCCCTGACGATGCATGTCAATCGCGCTGCCTGACACACCCAATGCCAGGTTAATGGCCAGCCGTGTGGGATAAAACCTCCGGGATTTACGCTGGAGTGAGAGAGGCAGCCGCAGAGGTAGGGGTAGGGAAGACAGAGTAGGGGGTGGAGAGAGTGTGTGGGAGGAAAGAGAGAGACAGAGAGAGGGGGGAGAGAGAGGAAGGAAAGAGTGAGGGAGGAGAGAGAGATTGTGGGGAGGAGGAGGGTGAGAGGAGAGGAGGAGGGTGGGAGAGAGGAGAGGAGGGTGGGAGAGAGGGAGAGTGGGAGAGTGGGAGAGTGGGAGAGTGGGAGAGTGGGAGAGTGGGAGAGTGGGAGAGTGGGAGAGTGGGAGAGAGGGAGAGAGGGAGAGAGGGAGAGAGGGAGAGAGGGAGAGAGGGAGAGAGGGAGAGAGGGAGAGAGGGAGAGAGGGAGAGTGGGAGAGTGGGAGAGAGGGAGAGTGGGAGAGAGGGAGAGAGGGACAGTGGGAGAGAGAGGGACAGTGGGAGAGAGAGGGAGAGTGGGCAGTAGAGTTGGAGGGGAGAGACAGCAAGAGGGAGAGATCTTCAATCAGCCTTTGGTCTTTTCAGCAGTTCCAACCCCAGCATTTACATATTTACACACTGTTTTCGACATGGCAGACCATTCCAAAGCAACCCACAAAGGGACAATCAAATGGAAGTCAAAGTAGATGGATTAACATTCAGAAACCCGGTCAGTGAGGCAGCTTTCAGTGTGGGGGAGTGTGAGAGGGGTATGTAGGTGGCTGGAGTGCCTCACTGTAGCTATCAGTGGGTGAGGTGCCTCCAGGCAGCCCACTCCCATCTTCCCATCCAGCAGTGACAGTCAATGAAACAGACCCTTCAGCCCAACTGGCCCATGCTCACCAAGATGCTTGTCTAGGATAATCCTTTTGGCCCATATCCCTCCGAAACCTTTTCTATCCTTGTCCTTTAAGCGTTATGAGATAGAGGTTCAGTGCACTTTAGGGAAACATTTAACCCATGATACCTGTACCATGGAACAGATGTCACTGTTAATCAACGATAAACACGTATACAGCTAAACAAAACGTCGTTCCACTGGGACCAAGCTGCACAAAATGGTACAGTGAATTCCAGTTCACTGGGCCAAAGGTTAATCGGAGCAAGAGGCGGCAGCTTATTTCTGACAATGCTTAAAGAACAAAATCTAATCAAGAATATATTTCCTTCGTTTATTTGAGACACTGCAGTTGGTGAACAGTTTCTAATTAGCATCAGTTGTGTTAGACACTGCACCCTACTTAGAGTGAAGACCTACTTCGAGCAGAGTTTTTAAATAGCATCATTTGCTTCTGTTTGTGTTCAAAAGGCAGTGATTATTGTCTCTGATAGTTGGCAAGAAATAAGGAGGAAGACAATTCGAAACCGTTTTGCTCACTGAAGTTTCAAGCACTCAGGCTCAGAAACTGCTGGGAGTGAAAATCGAACTATTTCACTACTTCAACAAGTTAAGATTTACAAAGAATTTGAAGGTATCACCAATAAGACCATAAAACCTAGGAGCAGAATTAGGCCATTCAGCCCATTGAGTCTGCTCTGCCATTCCATCATGGCTGATCCCGGATCCCACTCAACCCCACACACCTGCCTTATCGCCATATCCTTTGATGCCCTGAACCACCAGGAAACGATCAACTTCCACCTTAAATATTCCCACAGACACGGCCACCACTGCAGTCTGTGGCAGAGCATTCCACAGATTCACTACTCTCTGGCTAAAAACAATTCCTCTTTACCTCTGTTCTAAGGTGTCTCCCCTCAATTTTGAGACTGTGCTCTCTAGTTCTGGATACCCCCACCATAGGATATATCCTCTCCATATCCACCCTATCCAGTCCTTTCAACATTCAGTAGGTCTCAATGAGTTCCCCCCTCCCCACGCATTCTTCTAATTTCCAGTGAGTACAGGCCCAAACACTCCTCATATGCTAACCCCTTTATTGCCAGAATCATCCTTGTGAACCTCCTTTGGACTCTCTCCAATGACAACACATCTGTTCTGAGTATGGGGCCCAAAACTGTTGACAATACCCAAAGTTCAGCCTGACTAGTGTCTTACGAAGGCTCAACATTATCTCCTTGCTTTCATATTCTATTCCCCTTGAAATAAATGCCAACATTGCATTTGCCTTCTTTACCACAGACTCAACCTGTAAATTACAGGTGTCCCCTGCTTTTCGAACATTCACTTTACGAAACCTCGCTGTTACGAAAGACCTACATTAGTTACCTGTTTTCACTAACAGAAGGTGTTTTCACTGTTACGAAAAAAGGCAGCGCGTGCCCCGAGCAGCCAAACTCCTCCCCCAGAACGGCATTCTAGCCGGCATTGCTTAAGCACGTGCCTGTGAGCAGCCGTTAGCAAGATGAGTTCTAAGGTATCGGAAAAGCCTCAAAGAGCTCGTAAGGGTGTTACACTTAGCGGAAAACTAGACATAATTAAGCATTTTGATCATGGTAAACGAAGTAAGGACAAAATGAGTTTGGCTTATGGAAATTGACGAAGATGACGTTGAAGAGGTTTTGGCATCCCATGACCAAGAACTGATAGATGAAGAGCCGACGCAATTGGAAGAGGAAAGGATAATAATCGAAACCGAATGCAGTAGCGAACGGACCGAAAGTGAAGTTGTCCAGGAACTGAATGTGAAGCAACAGCATGAGATTTTCGCTGCAATGATTGCAGAAAAGTACAACTTTAATTTCGAAAGGGTACGCAAATTTAGGGCATATTTGCAAGATGGTTTGAGTGCTTACAAAGAACTGTATGATAAAAAATGCACGAGGCTAAGCAGTCAAGCATACTGTCGTTTTTTAAGCCTTCCACATCAGCCACAGTAGACGCCGAACCTCGATCTTCAACATCGAGGCAGGCAGACATAGAAGAAGATGATCTGCCTGCCCTGATGGAAACAGACGACAATGAGATGACACCCCAGTGTCCCACCACCCCAACCCCCAGGCTGCGGACCGATACATTGCCGCGAAGAATGCAGCGGTAGCCGGGACACACCCAGCACATCTTTAAGAAAAAAGCCGAAATAAACAAGCTAATTAATTAGGTGCCGCCCGGCACGTAAATGTCGGCCCAGATCAGAGGTGATTGCCAATTGCGTCGCCTTTGATCTGGGCCGACATATACGTGCCGGGCGGCACCTAATTAATTAGCTTGTTTATTTTGGCTTTTTTCTTAAAGATGTGTTGGTTGTATCCCGGCTACCGCTGTACTGCTGCATGCTTTGCGGATCGGTATCGGTCAGTGGCCTGGAGGTTGGGAACCACTGCACCACCCCAACCTCTGATGACTCAGCCTAACACACTATCGTCACACTGTACATACATTATTTCTACTTTATATAGGTTGTGTATTTTTATGTGTTACTTGGTCTGATTTGTCAGCTTCATAGCTTAAAGCTTACTGGAGAAGATGTTTCTGCCGAGAGCACTTGCGTGAGATTTTCGCTACGGAGAACAGTGCAGCAATGATTGTAGAAAAGTATTTCTACTCTATGTAGGCTGTGTATTTATCATATCATTCCTGCTTTTACTATATGCTACTGTTATTTTAGGTTTTATGTGTTATTTGGCATGATTTGGTAGATTATTTTTTGGGTCTGCAAATGCTCACAAATTTTTCCCATGTAAATAAATGGTAATTGCTTCTTCACTTTACGACATTCCGGCTTACGAACTGTTTCATAGGAACGCTCTACCTTTGGATGGCGGGGGAAATCTGTAACCTTGTGGGAATCTTGCACAAGGACACTCTGCTTGGTTGGACCAAGTCAGGTCATTTGTGATATTGACCCCGAGGAATTTAAAGCTTTTGACCTGTTCCACTTGCGCACCACCGATGTAAATTGGGTCGTGCAGTCTGCTACTCCTTCTGAAGTCCACAACCAATTCCTTCATCTTGCTGACATTGAGGGATAGGTTATTGTCTTCGCACCATGCCACCAGGTTCTTAATTTCCTCTCTGTACTCAAACTCATCATTACCTGAGATACGGCCGACAATTGTGGTGTCATAGACCTCTCGCACACTCTTCCACAGTGAAGACAGATACAAAGTACCCACTAAGTTCATCTGCCATTTCTTTGTCCCCCATTGACAAGGTTTCACACGGTAGGCTTATTCATAAAGTCAGAAGGCATGGGATCCAGGGAAGTTTGGCCAGGTGGATTCAAAATTAGCTGGCCTGAGGAAAGCAGAGGGTGGTGGTGAAGGGAGTACATTCAGATTGGAGGATTGTGACTAGTGGTGTCCCACAAGGATCAGTTCTGGGACCTCTACTTTTCGTGATTTTTATTAACGACCTGGATGTGGGGGTAGAAGGGTAGGTTGGCGAGTTTGCAGGTGACAAAGGTTGGTGGTGTTGTGGATAGTGTAGACGATTGTCAAAGATTGCAGAGAGACATTGATAGGATGCAGAAGTGGGCTGAGAAGTGGTAGATGGAGTTCAACCTGGAGAAATGTGAGGTGGTACACTTTGGAAGGACAAACTCCAAGGCAGAGGACAAAGTAATGGCAGGATACTTGGTAGTGTGGAGGAGCACAGGGATCTGGGGGTACATGTCCACAGATCCCTGAAAGTTGCCTCACAGGTAGGTAGGGTACTTAAGAAAGCTTATGGGGTAAACAGGAGGAATTCTGCAGATGCTGGAAATTCAAGCAACACACATCAAAGGTGCTGGTGAACGCAGCACACCAGGCAGCATCTCTAGGAAGAGGTACAGTCGACGTTTCGGGCCGAGACCCTTCGTCCTGACAAAGGGTCTCGGCCCGAAACGTTGACTGTACCTCTTCCTAGAAAGCTCATGGGGTGTTAGCTTTCATAAGTCGAGGGATAGAGTTTAAGAGTCACGATGTAATGATGCAGCTCTATAAAACTCTGGTTAGGCCACACTTGGAGTACTGTGTCCAGTTCTGGTCACCTCACTATAGGAAGGATGTGGAAGCATTGGAAAGGGTACAGAGGAGATTTACCAGGATGCTGCCTAGTTTAGAGAGTATGCATTATGATCAGAGATTAAGGGAGTTAGGGCTTTACTCTTTGGAGAGAAGGAGGATGAGAGGAGACATGATAGAGGTATACAAGATATTAAGAAGAATAGATAGAGTGGACAGCCAGCGCCTCTTCCCCAGGGCACCACTGCCCAGTACAAGAGGACATGGCTTTAAGGTAAGGGGTGGGAAGTTCAAGGGGGATATTAGAGGAAGGTTTTTTACTCAGAGAGTGGTTGGTGCATGGAATGCACTGCCTGAGTCAGTGGTGGAGGCAGATACACTAGTGAAGTTTAAGAGACTACGAGACAGGTATATGGAGGAATTTAAGGCGGGGGGTTATATGGGGGGCAGGGATTGAAGGTCGGCACAACATTGTGGGCCGAAGGGCCTGTACTGTGCTGTACTATTCTATGTTCTATTACTACCTCACCAGCATCATTTTCCAGTGGTCCAATATCAACTCTCACCTTGCTTTTACTCTTTATATAACTAAAAACTTTTGGTATCCTGCTTTATATTATTGGCTAGTGTTCCCTCACATTTCATCTTTTCCCTTATAGCTTTTTAGTTGGCTTTTGTTGGATTATAAAAGCTTCCCAATCATCCAACTTCCCACTCACTTTTGCTACCTTATAGAATATAGAACATGGAAATCTACAGCATATTACAGGCCCTTGGCCCACAATGTTGTGTCGACAATATAAGCTACTCTAGAGACTGACTAGAATTACCCTACCACATAGCCCTCTATTTTTCTAAGCTCCATGTACCTACCTAAGTCTCTTAAAAGACCCTGTTGTATCAGCCTCCACCACCATCACCAGCAGTGCATTCCACGCACTCACCACTCTCTGTGTGGAAAAACTTACCCTTGACATCCCCTCTGTACCTACTTCCAAGCACCTTAAAATTATGCCCCCTCATGTTAGCCATTTCAGCCCTGGGAAAAAGCCACACGATCAATGTCTCTCATCATCTTATACACCTCTCTCAGGCCACCTCTCATCCTCCGTCACTCCAAGGAGAAAAGACTGTTCACTCAACCTGTGCTCTCCAAGTAACATCCTCGTAAATCTCTGCACCTTCTCTGTAGTTTCCACATCCTCCCTGTGTGAGGTGCCCTGAACTGAACACAGTACTCCAAGTGGTGTCTGACCAAGGTCTTATATTGCTGTAACATTACCTCACGGCTTTTGAACTCAATCCTACGGTTGATGGCTGCCAACACACCATACACATTCTTAATAACACTATCAACCTGCACAGCAGCTTTGTGTGTCCTACAGGCACAGACCCCAAGATCTCTCTGATCCTCCACACTGCCAAGAGTCTTACCTTTAATACTATATTCTGCCTTCAAATTTGATCTACGAAAATGAACCATTTCACACTTATCTGGGTTGAACTCCATCTGCCACTTCTCAGCCCAGTTCTACATCCTATTGATGTCCTGCTGTAACCTCCGACAGCTCTCCACACTATACACAACACCCTCAACCTTTGTGTCATCAACAAACTTACTAACCCATCCCTTCTATTTCTTCATCCACGTCATTTATAAAGATTACAACGAGGGGTCCCAGAATAGATTCCGGTGGAACATTTCTGGTCACCGACCTCCATGCAGAATATTTCCCGTCTACAACCACCCTTTGCCTTCTGTGGGCAAGCCAATTCCGGATCCACAAAGCAAGGTCTCCTTGGATCCCATGCCTTCTTACTTTCTGAATGAGTTTTGCATGGGGAACCTTATCAAATGCCTTACTGAAATCCATATACACTACATCCACTGTTCTACCTTCATCAATGTATTTGTTACATCCTCACAGAATTCAATCAGGCTTGTAAGGCATGACCTGCCCTTGATAAAGCCATGCTGACATTCCCAATCATACTATGCCTCTCCAAATGCTCAGAAGTCCCGCTTCTCAGAATCTTCTCCCAACAACTTGCCCACCACTGAAGTCAGACTCACTGACTTATAGGTCTTAGTTTCCTGGGCTATCTCTACTCCCTCTCGTGAACAAAGGAACAACATTTGCAACCCTCCAATCCTCTGGTACTTCTCCCCTCCCTATTGATGATGCAAAGATCATTGCCAGAGGCTCAGCAATCTCCTCCCTCGCTTTCCACAGCAGCCTGGGGTATATCTTGTCTGGTCCCAGCAAATTATCAAAGTTAATGATTTTTAAAAGCTCCAGCACATCCTCTTTCCTAATGTCTATATGCTCAAGCATTTCAGTCCACTGTAAATCATCCCCACAATTTCCAAGGTCCTTTTCCCTGGTGAATATTAAATACCTCCGTTATCTCCTCCGACTCCATGCACACGTTTCCACTATTGCACCTATTGGTCCTATTCATACTTGTAAAATGCCTTGGGGTTTTTATTAATCCTGCTCGCTAAGGCCTTTTCATGGCCCCTTCTAGCTCTCCCAATTTCATTCTTAAATTCCTTCCTAACAACATTATAATTTTACAGAGCTCTAACAGTACCTAGTTTCTTGAACCTTTCATAAGATTTTCTTTTCTTCTGATCTAGATTTTCCACATCCTTTATACAGCATGGTTCTTTTTTTACCCTACCATCCTTTCTCCACCTCAATGGAACATATCTATGCAGAACGCCATGCAAATGTTCCCTGAACATTTGCCATATTTCTGCCATGCATTTCCCAGAGAACATCTGCTCTCACATTCCTGCCTAATTGAATCATATTTCCCCCTACCCCAATTAAATGTTTTCCCAAATTATCTGCTCCTATCCCTCTCCAGTGCTGTGGTAAAGGAGACAGAGTTGTGATCACTACCTCAAAATGCTCTCCCACTGAGAGATCTGACACCTGACCAGGTTAATTTCCCAATACCAGATCAAGTACAGCCTCTCCCCCTCCCACATTCAAATCTTTTACTAGCTCTTCTTTCAGTTAGTCCTGACGAAGGGTCTCAACCCAAAACTTCGACTGTACCTCTTCCTAGAGATGCTGCCTGGCCTGCTGCGTTCACCAGCAACTTTTACATGTGTTACTGTAAAGCAATGCACTGCCTGGCCGCCCTTACAGTTAACCAATACAGTTCCTGTCAATGCGTGACGGGACAATAGTGAGGGAGCTGTGATCTGTATCTAGCCTGTACTGTACCCGATCCAAGTTTGCTTAATGGGACGGTGTAGAGTGAGTTCTGTCCCACATCCAGTTTGTGTCCCATCTGTTCCTCCCCTGTCCCTCGCCCTCCATTCCTGTCATCCTTACCTTTCTCTGGAAGACAAGCCCAAATTCCCGCAGGTGCTGCAGGAAGGTCAGCAGGGAGTCGCTCATCCCTTCCACGGAGTAATCCTGCAGAGGAGCAGAAAGAGCGGCTGTGAGAGGGAACAGGACGGAGAAGGCAGAGGCACGGACCGGGAGAGTCACACAGGAGGGAAAGACTTAAAACATTCACTGGTGTCATTTAAACTAAACAAGGCAGGTCACAATGCACAGAAATAGGCCCTTCTGCCCACTGAGTCTGTACTGACCTCAAATCCCCAATTTACACTAGGTTTGCAGATAAAACCACCATAGTGGGCCGAATCTAAATTATCGAGTTGGAGTAGGAAAGAGAGATATGATGAAAACCTTTCCCTCAATGTCAGTAAAAGAGCTGGTCATTGACCTCAGGAAGGAGATGGAGAGCCGGGAGAGAACGCTATCACGACAAAACTGTTTCTATGTCAGCAAGACAAAAGAGCTGATCGCTGGCCTTGGGAAGCGGGGATGGGGTCGGCTGGCACGCTGGCTTCCATTACATCAACGGTGCTGAGGTCAGGATGGCTGGCAGCTTCACGTTTCTAGAATGAACATTTGAGGGCACGACTCAACACACTGCAGACACCAGCTTCCCCTCTACGGACTGTGTCTATATTTCTCACTGCATCGGTAAGGCAGCCAGCATAATCACAGACCCCACCCACCGTGGACACTCTCTTCTCACCCCTCCCATCAGAAAGCCTGAAAGCAATTTCCACCAGGCTCAAGGACAGCTTCTATCCCGCTGTTGCTAGGCTCTTAAATGAAACTCTTGCATGACAAGATGAACTCTTGACCTCAGAGTCTACCTCATCATGGTCCTTGTATCTGCATGGCCCTCTCTCTGTAACACTTTATTCTGCATTCTGTTATTGCTGTCCTTACGTAGCAGCCTCTGCTTTAAATATACTCAATGACATCAAAGGTCATGGGGGAAAGGCACAAGAATGGGTTTGAGGGGGAAAATAGATCAGTCACGATGGAATGTTGGAGCAGACTCGATGGGCTGAATGGCTAATTCTGCCCCACAGTGCAAGTGGGATCCTGACTCGGTTCTCGCCCTACAAACGGAAGCCCTGCACCTCTGGCGAGCCAACTGTTGTTCTCCTGAGTTTTACAAGGTTGGAAGGGAGAGGGTGGGGGGAGGCAGGTGTGGCTGGGTATCGACCACCGTCCCGTCGACCGCTGCCTGCACTCTGCAACGCGGCGCGCGCCGGGAACGCGCTGGCTGAGCCCCACAAGGTCTGGCGGCAGACAGTGGCAGTGTGGGGCCTGTGCACTTGCAGCCAGCAGATGGCAAGCAACAGGACGCGATCAGGGTCAAGCTCACTGTGTACATAATTAGACTGGGTATAATTAGAGGGTGAGTGGTCACGCTTTCAAGCACCCTCGGGGGCAGTCGGAAGCTTGCCGCTCAGTAGCCAGCCTCCGAGGTCAGAGAAGATTACTTGCCTGTACTCCAAGGACATCTTTGTCACGGCATTGGCTGCCCACCGTTAGGTCTGCTCAGGAGGCAGTGGTGAGCCTGCAGCGATGGAATCGTGGCTGGCACAGAAACAGACCCTTCGGCCGACCAGGACTCCTTCTAAGCTAATCCATCTCACCTACATCCCTCTAAACGTTTCCACCAACATGCACAACCCTATTCACCAAAGGTAAAGATTCAAGATGACCCCTGTGCGTCACACATACAATGAAACGTCAATACAGTGAAACACGTTGTTCTGTGTCAACAACCGACACGGTCCGAGATGTGCTGAGAACAGACTAGGGCAAGTGATACCGTGCTTCTGGCACAAACATAAGATGCCCACTGCTTAATAAACTTAACCCGTACATCTTGGGAATGCAGGAGGAAAATGTCATGGGGAGAACGTACAAACTCCTTACACACAGCGGTGAGAATTGAACCCCGATTTTATAGCTGGCGCTGTCTACACTACTGTGCTGTCCCTACACCTCAGTTCCTCAGTAGAGCCCTGTCTGACCACGGGCGCTACAGTGGACTTTACTTTATTGTTCTAATTGTGTCCTTCCTTACAGAACTCTAATCTCTGTCGTTCTACACACACTGTGCTGGAGGAACTCAGCAGCATCTATGGAGGGGAATGAACAGTTGACGTTTTGCTCTGAGACCCTTCATCAGAACTGGTAAGAACGTGGGGGAAGGGGGAAGGAGCACAAACAGGTGACAGGTGACTAGATAAGGGGGAAGGTGGGTGGGAGAGGGGGATGAGTACGAAGCTGAGACGGGTAAAGGGCTAAAGGAGGAATCTGATAGGACAGGATAGCTGGACCATAGGAGAAAGGGAAGGAGGGTGACAACTAGAGGAAGGTAATGGGGAGATGAGGGGAGGAGAAGGGGTGAGACGGTAAAGACTGAGGAATGAAATATTGTGGAATATTGGTGAGGAATGGAAAACGAGAGGAGGAGGGAGAGGCAGAATAATTACCAGAGGTTAGAAAAATCAATGTACATGCCAGAAGGAATATGAGGCGTTTCTCCTCTAGCCCGAGTTTGGCCTCATCGTGGCAGTAGACATGTCAGAACTGGAAGAGGAGGTTACACTGAAATGGGTAGACACCGGGAGATGCTGCATTCTTCAGCACACTCACTTGTAACCCTGTCCTCCCTCTCGTCCCGGTGACATCCACGTCAATATTTTCTTCATCCGTTCTAGCGGAATCACCAGCTCAGCAAGCAGACTGCACCTACTAGTGACGGTAACATGCAATGAGGGAGGGGTGCCCCATCTGTCTATCCCCACCCTTCCACATGGTAGAGATTGTGGCCCCCGCCCAGCTGTTGGAAGGGCAGAGTCAGCGGAGGATCCCAGCTGCAGGCTGCCCCGATGAACCGCTGCTCGCCCTCCCACCCCCATGGGAGGGGGTGAGGGCTGAGTGCAGACCAGGGGTGGAGGGGGCAGGGTTTGTCCCATACACCACAGAGTGTGACGTGAGGGGTGGGGGTCACCAGTTTTCTTACAAGGAGTGGTTCACTGGGAGCTGTGAGAGTCACTGAACCCTCCCATGGGGGAGCGGGGGGGGGTGCTGGTGGCGGTCACTTGGTTCTCAGGGACGAGGCCAGGTCATGGCGTCTGACAGCACGGAAAAGGGTGTTGCTGTCCAGCTTGTTTCTACTGACCAAGTTAACCTATATCCCTCAAACACCTCCTGCCCATACACTTCTCGCAGGCTGATAAAATAACAAGGGACGCCACGGTAGCCTAGCAGTCAGTGTAACATCTCCAGTGATCCGAGTTCATTTCGAGCACTGTCTGCAAAGAGTTTGATTGTTCTCCCTATGACTGCGTGGGTTTCTCTTTCCTCTGGTTTCTTCCCACATTCCGAAGACATACGGGTTAGTAGATTAGTTCGTTAAATGGTGTAACTGGGCGGTGTGGGCTTCACTCACCCCAGTGCTGAATGTGCTCCACAGCCGTGGACTCCTCTTTGGGGACACAGCGGTTCACGCTCTGCATGTTTGTTTTTTTAAAAATTATTTGCGCAATTTGATCAAAATGCTTCAGGGATGAACTGACTTTGCAGCTGTGGCCTGCAACCTTCAGCACTCGCCTTAGTGCTGAGCCCACTCATTCGCTGTGGCCTGTAGCCACTGAGCCCCCAGTGCTGAACTGACCCTGTGGCTGTAGACTGTAGCCATTGGACCCCAGACCAGCTTTACGCCTCAGCGCTGAACTGGCCCCTTGGCTGTGGACTGTAGTCATTGGGCCCCAGACCGGCTTCACACCTCAGCACTGAACTGGCCCTGTGGACTGTAGTCATCGGGCCCCTGGACCGGCTTCACACCTCAGCACTGAACTGGCCCTGTGGACTGTAGTCATCGGGCCCCTGGACTGGCTTCACACCTCAGCACTGAACTGGCCCTGTGGACTGTAGTCATCGGGCCCCTGGACCGGCTTCACACCTCAGCACTGAACTGGCCCTGTGGACTGTAGTCATCGGGCCCCAGACCGGCTTCACGTCTCAGCACTGAACTGGCCCTGTGGACTGCAGTCATTGGGCCCCTGGACCGGCTTCACACCTCAGCACTGAACTGGCCCTGTGGACTGCAGTCATTGGGCCCCTGGACCGGCTTCACACCTCAGCACTGAACTGGCCCTGTGGACTGTAGTCATCGGGCCCCTGGACCGGCTTCACGTCTCAGCACTGAACTGGCCCTGTGGACTGTCGTCATTGGACCCCCAGACTAGCTTCACACCTCAGCACTGAACTGGCCCTGTGGACTGTCGTCATTGGGCCCCCAGACTAGCTTCACACCTCAGCACTGAACTGGCCCTGTGGACTGCAGTCATTGGGCCCCAGACCGGCTTCACGACTCAGCACTGAACTGGCCCTGTGGACTGCAGTCATTGGGCCCCAGACCGGCTTCACACCTCAGCACTGAACTGGCCCTGTGGACTGTAGTCATCGGGCCCCTGGACCGGCTTCACACCTCAGCACTGAACTGGCCCTGTGGACTGTAGTCATCGGGCCCCTGGACCGGCTTCACACCTCAGCACTGAACTGGCCCTGTGGACTGTCGTCATTGGGCCCCTGGACCGGCTTCACACCTCAGCACTGAACTGGCCCTGTGGACTGTAGTCATCGGGCCCCAGACCGGCTTCACGACTCAGCGCTGAACTGGCCCTGTGGACTGCAGTCATTGGGCCCCTGGACTGGCTTCACACCTCAGCGCTGAACTGGCCCTGTGGACTGTAGTCATTGGGCCCCAGACCGGCTTCACGTCTCAGCGCTGAACTGGCCCTGTGGACTGCCGTCATTGGGCCCCAGACCGGCTTCACACCTCAGCACTGAACTGGCCCTGTGGACTGCAGTCATTGGGCCCCTGGACTGGCTTCACACCTCAGCACTGAACTGGCCCTGTGGACTGTCGTCATTGGGCCCCTGGACTGGCTTCACACCTCAGCACTGAACTGGCCCTGTGGACTGTAGTCATCGGGCCCCTGGACCGGCTTCACACCTCAGCACTGAACTGGCCCTGTGGACTGTAGTCATCGGGCCCCTGGACTGGCTTCACACCTCAGCACTGAACTGGCCCTGTGGACTGTAGTCATCGGGCCCCTGGACCGGCTTCACACCTCAGCACTGAACTGGCCCTGTGGACTGTAGTCATCGGGCCCCAGACCGGCTTCACGACTCAGCACTGAACTGGCCCTGTGGACTGCAGTCATTGGGCCCCTGGACTGGCTTCACACCTCAGCGCTGAACTGGCCCCTTGGCTGTGGACTGTAGTCATCGGGCCCCAGACCGGCTTCACACCTCAGCACTGAACTGGCCCTGTGGGCTGTAGTCATCGGGCCCCTGGACCGGCTTCACACCTCAGCACTGAACTGGCCCTGTGGACTGTAGTCATCGGGCCCCTGGACTGGCTTCACACCTCAGCACTGAACTGGCCCTGTGGACTGCAGTCATTGGGCCCCAGACCGGCTTCACACCTCAGCACTGAACTGGCCCTGTGGACTGTAGTCATTGGGCCCCAGACCGGCTTCACACCTCAGCGCTGAACTGGCCCTGTGGACTGTAGTCATCGGGCCCCAGACCGGCTTCACGTCTCAGCGCTGAACTGGCCCTGTGGACTGTAGTCATTGGGCCCCAGACCGGCTTCACGTCTCAGCACTGAACTGGCCCTGTGGACTGTAGTCATTGGGCCCCAGACCGGCTTCACACCTCAGCACTGAACTGGCCCTGTGGACTGTAGTCATTGGGCCCCAGACCGGCTTCACGTCTCAGCGCTGAACTGGCCCTGTGGACTGTAGTCATTGGGCCCCAGACCGGCTTCACGTCTCAGCGCTGAACTGGCCCTGTGGACTGTAGTCATTGGGCCCCAGACCGGCTTCACGTCTCAGCGCTGAACTGGCCCTGTGGACTGTAGTCATTGGGCCCCAGACCGGCTTCACGTCTCAGCGCTGAACTGGCCCTGTGGACTGTAGTCATTGGGCCCCAGACCGGCTTCACGTCTCAGCACTGAACTGGCCCTGTGGACTGTAGTCATTGGGCCCCTGGACTGGCTTCACGACTCAGCACTGAACTGGCCCTGTGGACTGCAGTCATTGGGCCCCAGACCGGCTTCACACCTCAGCACTGAACTGGCCCTGTGGACTGTAGTCATCGGGCCCCTGGACTGGCTTCACACCTCAGCATTGAACTGGCCCTGTGGACTGCAGTCATTGGGCCCCTGGACTGGCTTCACACCTCAGCATTGAACTGGCCCTGTGGACTGTAGTCATCGGGCCCCTGGACCGGCTTCACACCTCAGCATTGAACTGGCCCTGTGGACTGTAGTCATCGGGCCCCTGGACTGGCTTCACACCTCAGCATTGAACTGGCCCTGTGGACTGTCGTCATCGGGCCCCTGGACCGGCTTCACGTCTCAGCACTGAACTGGCCCTGTGGACTGCAGTCATTGGGCCCCTGGACCGGCTTCACACCTCAGCATTGAACTGGCCCTGTGGACTGTAGTCATTGGGCCCCTGGACTGGCTTCACACCTCAGCGCTGAACTGGCCCTGTGGACTGTCGTCATCGGGCCCCTGGACCGGCTTCACGTCTCAGCACTGAACTGGCCCTGTGGACTGTAGTCATCGGGCCCCTGGACTGGCTTCACACCTCAGCATTGAACTGGCCCTGTGGACTGTCGTCATCGGGCCCCTGGACCGGCTTCACACCTCAGCACTGAACTGGCCCTGTGGACTGTAGTCATCGGGCCCCTGGACTGGCTTCACACCTCAGCACTGAACTGGCCCTGTGGACTGTCGTCATCGGGCCCCTGGACCGGCTTCACGTCTCAGCACTGAACTGGCCCTGTGGACTGCAGTCATTGGGCCCCTGGACCGGCTTCACACCTCAGCATTGAACTGGCCCTGTGGACTGTAGTCATCGGGCCCCTGGACTGGCTTCACGACTCAGCGCTGAACTGGCCCTGTGGACTGTAGTCATCGGGCCCCTGGACTGGCTTCACGACTCAGCGCTGAACTGGCCCTGTGGACTGTAGTCATCGGGCCCCTGGACCGGCTTCACGTCTCAGCACTGAACTGGCCCTGTGGACTGTAGTCATCGGGCCCCTGGACTGGCTTCACACCTCAGCATTGAACTGGCCCTGTGGACTGCAGTCATTGGGCCCCTGGACCGGCTTCACGACTCAGCGCTGAACTGGCCCTGTGGACTGTAGTCATCGGGCCCCTGGACTGGCTTCACGACTCAGCGCTGAACTGGCCCTGTGGACTGCAGTCATTGGGCCCCTGGACCGGCTTCACGACTCAGCGCTGAACTGGCCCTGTGGACTGCAGTCATTGGGCCCCTGGACTGGCTTCACGACTCAGCGCTGAACTGGCCCTGTGGACTGTAGTCATCGGGCCCCTGGACTGGCTTCACGACTCAGCGCTGAACTGGCCCTGTGGACTGTAGTCATCGGGCCCCTGGACTGGCTTCACGACTCAGCGCTGAACTGGCCCTGTGGACTGTAGTCATCGGGCCCCTGGACCGGCTTCACGTCTCAGCACTGAACTGGCCCTGTGGACTGCAGTCATTGGGCCCCTGGACTGGCTTCACACCTCAGCATTGAACTGGCCCTGTGGACTGCAGTCATTGGGCCCCTGGACCGGCTTCACGACTCAGCGCTGAACTGGCCCTGTGGACTGTAGTCATCGGGCCCCAGACCGGCTTCACACCTCAGCATTGAACTGGCCCTGTGGACTGCAGTCATTGGGCCCCTGGACCGGCTTCACGACTCAGCGCTGAACTGGCCCTGTGGACTGCAGTCATTGGGCCCCAGACCGGCTTCACACCTCAGCACTGAACTGGCCCTGTGGACTGTAGTCATCGGGCCCCAGACCGGCTTCACACCTCAGCACTGAACTGGCCCTGTGGACTGTAGTCATCGGGCCCCTGGACTGGCTTCACGTCTCAGCACTGAACTGGCCCTGTGGACTGCAGTCATTGGGCCCCTGGACCGGCTTCACACCTCAGCATTGAACTGGCCCTGTGGACTGCAGTCATTGGGCCCCTGGACCGGCTTCACGACTCAGCGCTGAACTGGCCCTGTGGACTGTAGTCATCGGGCCCCTGGACTGGCTTCACGACTCAGCGCTGAACTGGCCCTGTGGACTGCAGTCATTGGGCCCCTGGACTGGCTTCACGACTCAGCGCTGAACTGGCCCTGTGGACTGTAGTCATCGGGCCCCTGGACTGGCTTCACGTCTCAGCGCTGAACTGGCCCCTTGGCTGCAGACTCACTTTTGGGAATCTGCGGTTCATGTTCTGTTTACTCTTTATTGCTTGCACAATTTGTTTCTTTGTTCTGTGGCTGCCTGCAGGAAGATGAATCTCAAGGTTTTATACAGCATACATACTTTGATAATAAATAAACGTACTTTGAACTTTGTTCTGGTGGAAGGGCCTGCTACCATGATAAATCTCTAAATAAATAAAATAGCCAATGAGGGCAAGGAGGGTTTACGCTAAGGACTGGGCTCCCAGCTCCTGGTGACAGAGCACCTCAAAGCTCACGGGGAGCAGTGGCCGGGGGTTGAACTCAGAGACATGTTGGGATACGAGCTCCTCCGGGTCACCAAGCCTCACCTGGAACGGCCGGTGGATGGAAGGCAGCGGCTTGAACCTCTAAAGGGAAATTGTGTTCACCCACCACATGCACCGGGAGTCATATCTCCCAGACAAACCACTGTAGGAAACGTGTTTTGTTTCAGAGCATCATGCAGATGTTTGAGGGACTCGATACAGATGTGAGACCTGGTACAGACGTTTGAGGGACTTGATACAGATGAGAGACCTGGCACAGATGTTTGAGGGACCTGATACAGATGTGAGACCTGGTACAGACATTTGAGGGACCTGACACAAATGTGAGACCTAGTACAGATGTTTGAGGGAGTCGATACAGATGTGAGACCTGATACAGATGCTGAGACCTGGTATAGAAGTTTGAGGGACCTCAAACACTCCACACCCAATGCAGGGCGATAATCCAGAGAGTATTTTCATGGAAATACCATAGAACTGCATGGGATCTCATCTGTTATCATGCCATCGCGACTCCAGGAGATCTTTTATTTATACTCAGGGACCATTCCAAAGTGGGCGATTTATTATCCCTCTCGAGCCGATTCTTCTGCCTACTTCCTGTAACCTTTGACACCCTGACTAATCAAGAACCTATCAACCTCTGCTTTAAGTACACTGAATGACTTGGCCTCCACAGCCGTCTGTGGCAATGAATCTGACAGATTCACCACCCGGCTAAAGAAATTGATCGACGTTTGTTCTAAATGGACGTCCTTTTAGTCTGAGGCTGTGTCCTCTGGTCCTTGACTCACCCATTATAGGAAACATCCTGTCCACGTCCATTCTATCTGGGCCTTTCAATATTCAATAGGTTTGAATGCCATTCCCGACTCTTCTAAACTCCAGCGAGTACAGGCCCAGAGCCATCAATCGACCCTCATACATTAACCCTTTCATTCCTTAGATCATTCTCATAAACCTCCTCTACAATCCCAGCACATCCTGTCTTAGATATGGGACCTAAAATTGCTCACAACATTCCACGTGTGTTCTGCCCAGTGCCTCATGAAGCCTCAACATTACATCCTTGCTTTTAAATTCTAGCCCTCTCAAAATTAATGCTAGCATTGTACTTGATAATCTGAGACTGCAGGTCATAGAACCACAGCACAGATTCTGGCTCACTGAGTCTGTACAAACCATCTACAAGTTTTTACAGTAATCTCATTCCAATCTCCCCACATTCCACCAACGGGAGTTATATTATATAAATGGGAGGAAACTGGAGCACGTGGGGGAACCTACACGGTCACAGGGACAGCCGGGTAGAACCTGGGGTCCCAGCTCCGTGATGCAGCGGCTCTACGAGATGTGTCGCTGTGGCAGTGGTGGGGAGCTGGAGAGTACAGGCAACACGAGTGTTAGCAGTGGGATCGGGTGCACAGATTCCCGATCATTCTGTAGCCTGCCTCCACTGGCCGAGGTCAAAGGGCAGCGCTGGGGAGAAGCGCAGCACACCAAGTGTCAAAGCCAATTCGTGCACATTGCCCCAGGCGTCTCGTCACCAACAGCTCACAGGCCATCCAATTATAGGCCTGTCCTCTGCACAGCAACCAGAATTAATTTACAAGACTGCGACTCTGCCAGAAATTATATTAACCCTCTCACAGACACCCCCTTCACAGCAGATGGGTTCAACCTTCTGCTCCCACTCACAGTCAGACACCAAGAGTCTTACGCAGGGAATTAACCCCTTACACACCACCACCTGCTCACAAACACTGGGCAGTCGATAGCCAGGGAATTAACCCTTTACACACCAGCTGCTCACAGACACCAGGCATTTTGTATCCAGGGGATTAACCCCTCACATACTGCTCCCTGCTTGCAATCACACACTGAACAATCTATACCACATGACCTCCCGGCTCACAATCAGACACTGAGCAGTCTGTTACCCGCGGATGGGACTGACCCTTTACACTCTGCTGCCCGCTCGCAGCCAAACATCAAGCAGTCAGTCCCCAGGGGATTAACCCCTTACACTGCTCCTCGCTCACAGTCAGTCACCACCCTGAACTCAGGGAAGGACATTAACCACCTCAACAGTTCAGAAACACCGAAAGAAGAATCCCTGCTTGCTTTTCCCTCCCGAGGCAAATGTGTGTGACAGAGGGGTCTCACATTCGGTACTCTCAGCTGACAGTAGATTGTTTGCCACTAACCATTCATTGCCAGGCACATTCCCCTTCAGTCAGCATTACAACTTCTCCACACACACAAGGCGGGGGCCATTCAGCCCATCCAAGTCTGCCTTGCTCTTCGATGTGTGGTTAAGAAAACATATGGCACGCTTGCCCTTATTACTCAAGGCATTGAGTTCAAAAGTCAGGAAGTTATGTTGCAGCTTTATAAACTGCAGCTGGAGTCTTGAGGAAGGGTCTCGGCCCGAAATGTCGACTGTACTCTTCTCCACAGATGTTGCCTGGCCTGCTGAGTTCCTCCAGCATTTCATGTGTGTTGCTCGGATTTCCAGCATCTGCAGATTCTCTCGTTTCTGGCCCTAGGCCTTGTGGTTTTCTGACCTCTAGTTTTGGTCTCACCCGACCTGAGAGGAAAAGCCTGCATGCATTCACTCTATCCCTCAATTTTGTTTACAATATCTCCCCTCATTCTCCTACAGTCCAGGGAAGATTCAACCTTCCCCTATAACTCACGTCCTCCAGCCTCCGCAGCACCCTTGTAAACTTTCTCTGCACTTCCTCCCTGATGCAGCCCCTCAGCAAGAAGCTGGACTGACGTCAACTATTGAATTTCCATTTGTAAGCGCCTGGTGTCCAAGCTCAAGGACGCAGGCAAAGGTGATGTGAATGGTGCCGGGTAATCGTGCAGTCAGTACAGTTTAACTTCATCTCGGCGAGTGGGATGGGACACAAGGCAGGTAACTGGCTCACCCACTGTCCCCCTCAGCCACCGCACCTTACTCGGGTTAGACGTCCTGCACGAGGTGGGATGCAGAAACCAGTGGGACCTCTAACCCGACCCACATGGAAATAAAACGAGTACTCGCTCAAACCACCAAAGACTTGTAATCATACGCAGATACAGGAGGAGGCCACTCTGCCCATGGAGCTCATTCAAAGACTGACCCCCTCAACCCCACTCAGGACCCATTCCTACTCTCCTTCAGATGTTTCTCCAAAAGCGTAATGCTTTACAGCGCTAGTGATCGGGGTTCAGTTTCCGCCGCTGCCCGTAACGAGTTGGTACGTTCTTCCTGCGAGCACATTGGTGTCCCCCCATGTTCCAGAGGTGTACTGGCTAGGGTGGGAGAGTTGTGGGCATGCCACGTTGGTGCTGGAAGTATGGCGACACTTGTGGGCTGCCTCCAGCACATCCGCGGACACAAACCACGCCTTTCACTGTGTGTGTCGACGTACGTGCGACAAATACAGCTGGCCGTCAATCGTTTCCTTCTGATCCTGTTTCTGATTTCCTCTGAATCAGTGCACACATGAACACAGGATGAGGTTACTCGGCCCCTCAAGCCAGCCCCACCATTATGATCATCAGTTCCTCTCCTGTGCCAGCTCCCCATAGCTCAACGTATCCACATTGAAAAGCCCCACCATTATTTTACTCATTTCTATCTTTATCATTGATACAAATATCCTTGCTGTCCATTTTTCACCCATGGACTCTGCCTCTCCTGCTGCGTTCCTCCAGCATCTCGTTCAGTTCTCCAGATGCCAGCTTCTGCAGTGTCTTCCCTCGACTCCACCCTGTCGGGCCCCTTTTTTTTAGCATCTTTTATATTCCAAGAAGATTACTCATTTTTCTAAATTTCAAAGAATATGGATAAAATTTCCTCAGCCATTCTTACAGGACAAGCATCCCAGAAAGTGCCCAAATGAGTTTCTTCTGGACCGTCTCCAACGCCGGTATTCCAGAACATCGATACTTGCAGAAGGAAGAGCCTCTTCTCTCTTTTAGCTTCCATTCTCAATCTGCCTGCTGGTCTCAGAGCGGAGGTCAATCCTGAGTGGGGTCTGACAGGCAGCTGTCTGTACACGATCCTCTCCACCAGCTTCAATTGCCCATCCCTGCTTCACGTGGCTCCAGCCACACCAACAGAAAGACCATAGGGTATAGGAGCAGGGTTAGGCCACTCGGCCCATTGAGTCTCTTCTGCCATTCAATCACGGTTGACATTATCTCTCTCAACCTCATTCTCCTGCCTTCTCTCCGTAGCCTTTGTCATTCTCACAACTCTAGAATTCTACATATACCAATAACTGGGCCTCCACAGCCATCAGTAGCAATGAATTCCAGATTCACCACCCTCTGGTTAAAGAAATGACTCCTCATCTCTGTTCTAAAGGGATGTCCTTCTATTCTGGCTGTGCCCTCTGGTCGCAGTCTCTCTCACTAAAGGAAACATCCGCAAAGAGCAACTATTGTCCTGTTCAGAAAGACAGTGTGCAAAGGAGATATATAAATGCAATACGAGCCACCAGGCAAACAATCACTTCCCCAGAGACAAAGCAGCGTGTAGCAGGTGTGGAGATTAATTTTCAGTCATCTGATTAGAAGCATTCAAAGTCCTGGCTGGACACGAATGCTGACAGCTGGACAACTTCAAAAGGACGTGTGGCAGACGCAGCTCGAATTAATACTTTTCAAGCTGGCCCTAATCAATGTTAATCAGTTCCAGCAATTGAATTCAACAAGAGCTGGTAGCAATCGATCGAGGGAATGTAAATCCCCCAGGAAACCACATTCACAACAAGGCTTGGGCTTCCAATATGCATCGTTGGAATCTCTCTAAAACTCAGGTCAATTTTCCCATCCTATTACCAGTTCCTTTCTCCACACCTCACTGTTTCCTCTCACCCTCCTCCCTTTTCCATTTCAACCCC
Organism: Mobula hypostoma; assembly: GCF_963921235.1. Lineage (NCBI taxonomy): Eukaryota > Metazoa > Chordata > Chondrichthyes > Myliobatiformes > Myliobatidae > Mobula > Mobula hypostoma. Next base: position 18,852,341 of record NC_086101.1, on the reverse strand, counting down.
TCTCCCTCTATTTCCCCACTCACCCTTCTCTCTTCAACTTCACCCTTCTCTCTTCAACTTCACCCTACCCTCTTCCGCCCCTCTCTCTCTGTCTCATCTTCACCTTACCATCCCCTCTATCTCTCTCACTCCCATCTTATCATCCCCTCTGTCTCATGCTCACCTTACCCTCGTCTCTCTCTCACTCCCACCTTATCCTCGTCTCTCTCTCACTCCCACCTTACCCTCGTCTCTCTCTCACGCTCACCTTACCCTTATCTCCCTCTCACTCCCACACCCTCTCTCTCATCTTACTCTCACTTTAACCTCCCCTTCTCTCACTCCCATCTTAGCCTCCTCTCCCACTGTCTCATGCTCACATTAGCCTTGTCTCCTTCTCACTCCCACGTTACTGTTACCTCAATCTCTCTCTCACTCCTCACCCTCTTTCCTACCTTAGCCTCCTCTCTATTTCTCTCACTCCCACTTCATCTCCCCCATCTTGTCTCACCCTACTCCACTCTCTTCCACCAGCCCTCTTCTCTTAACCTCTCTCCCGTCATCTCTCACACCTTCACATCCTCTCTCTACACCCCTCATCCCCCCTTACTCCACCCGTCACCTCCTCCTCTCTCACCGTCCCTACCCGCCCCTCCTCTCCCTACCCCTGCCCCGACTCTCCTCTCCCACCCTCCCCGTCCCCACACACCCCTCTCCAACCTGTCCCCAACCTCCCCTCTCACCCATTCCCACTGCTCCATCTCCCCACCCTCCCCCCACCCATTCCCACTGCTCCATCTCCCCACCCTCCCCCCTCACCCATTCCCACTGCTCCATCTCCCCACCCTCCACCCACCCATTCCCACTGCTCCATCTCCCCACCCTCCCCCCACCCATTCCCACTGCTCCATCTCCCCACCCTCCCTCCTCTCACCCATTCCCACTGCTCCATCTCCCCACCCTCCCCTCTCACCAATTCCCACTGCTCCATCTCCCCACCCTCCCCCCTCACCCATTCCCACTGCTCCATCTCCCCACCCTCCCCTCTCACCAATTCCCACTGCTCCATCTCCCCACCCTCCCCCCTCACCCATTCCCACTGCTCCATCTCCCCACCCTCCCCTCTCACCAATTCCCACTGCTCCATCTCCCCACCCCCATCCTCACCCTCCCCCCTCACCCATTCCCACTGCTCCATCTACACTCTACAGGAGAGAAGACAGCTGAAACGTCTCAACCCAAGCAAGGCCGCAGGACCGGATGGTGTCAGTACCAGGGTGCTCAAAGCCTGTGCCCCTCAGCTATGTGGAGTACTTTACCACGATACGAATACCAATACGATATGAGTTGACAATAAACTGGACTGATCAAAGAACACTGAGGCTGTCTACAAGAAGGGTCAGAGCCGTCTCTATTTCCTGAGGAGACTGAGGTCCTTTAACATCTTCCGGACGATGCTGAGGATGTTCTACGAGTCTGTGGTGGCCAGTGCTATCATGTTTGCTGTTGTGTGCTGGGGTAGCAGGCTGAGGGTAGCAGACACCAACAGAATCAACAAACTCATTCGTAAGGCCAGTGATGTTGTGGGGATGGAACTGGATTCTCTCACGGTGGTGTCTGAAAAGAGGATGCTGTCTAAGTTGCATGCCATCTTGGACAATGTCTCCCATCCACTACATAATGTACTGGGTGGGTACAGGAGTACATTCAGCCAGAGACTCATTCCACCGAGATGCAACACAGAGCGTCATAGGAAGTCATTCCAGTCTGTAGCCATCAAACTTTACAACTCCTCCCTTGGAGGGTCAGACACCCTGAGCCAATAGGCTGGTCCTGGACTTATTTCATAATTTACTGGCATAATTACTATTTAACTATTTATGGTTCTATTACTATTTATTATTTATGGAGCAACTGTAACGAAAACCAATTTCCCCGGGAATTAGTAAAGTATGACTATGACTACTATCTTCCCACCCTCCCCCCTCACCCATTCCCACCGCACCATCTCCCCACCCTCCTCTCTCACCCATTCCCACTGTTCCATCTCCCCACCCTCCCCCCTCACCCATTACCACTGTTCCATCTCCCCACCCTCCCCCTCACCCATTCCCACTGCTCCATCTCCCCACCCTCCCCCCTCACCCATTTCCACTGCTCCATCTCCCCACCCTCCCCCCTCACCCATTTCCACTGCTCCATCTCCCCACCCCCTCACCCATTTCCACTGCTCCACCTCCCCACCCCCACCCTCCCCCCTTCCCATTCCCACTGTTCCATCTCCCCGCCCTCCATCCCCACCCTCCCCCTCACCCATTCCCACTGCTCCATCTCCCCACCCTCCCCCCTCACCCATTCCCACTGCTCCATCTCCCCACCCTCCCCCCTCACCCATTCCCACTGCTCCATATCCCCACCCCCACCCTCCCCCTTTCCCATTCCCACTGCTCCATCTCCCCACCCCCACCCTCCCCCTTTCCCATTCCCACTGCTCCATCTCCCCACCCTCCACCCCCACCCTCCCTCACCCATTCCCACTGCTCCATCTCCCCACCTTCCCCTCTCACCCGCTACTCTCTCTCTCTCTCTCCCAGCCGTGCCCATCTCCCCACCCCCATCCCCACTGCTCCATCTCCCCACCCCCATCCCCGCTACTCTCTCTCTCCCAGCCGTGCCCATCTCCCCACCCCCATCCCCGCTACTCTCTCCCTCTCCCAGCCGTGCCCATCTCCCCACCCCCATCCCCACTACTCTCTCCCTCTCCCAGCCGTGCCCATCTCCCCACCCCCATCCCCGCTACTCTTTCTCTCCCTCTCCCAGCCGTGCCCATCTCCCCACCCCCATCCCCGCTACTCTTTCTCTCCCTCTCCCAGCCGTGCCCATCTCCCCACCCCCATCCCCACTACTCTCTCTCTCTCCCAGCCGGGCCCATCTCCCCACCCCCATCCCCGCTACTCTCTCTCTCTCTCTCAGCCGTGCCCATCTCCCCACCCCCATCCCCGCTACTCTCTCTCTCTCCCAGCCGTGCCCATCTCCCCACCCCCATCCCCGCTACTCTCTCTCTCTCTCTCAGCCGTGCCCATCTCCCCACCCCCATCCCCGCTACTCTCTCTCTCCCAGCCGTGCCCATCTCACCACCCCCATCCCCGCTACTCTCTCTCTCTCTCTCAGCCGTGCCCATCTCCCCACCCCCATTCCCACTGCTCCATCTCCCCACCCCCATCCCTGCTACTCTCTCTCTCTCCCCCAGCCGTGCCCATCTCCCCACCCCCCCATCCCTGCTACTCTCTCTCTCTCTCCCAGCTGTGCCCATCTCCCCACCCCCATCCCCACTGCTCCATCTCCCCACCCCCATCCCCGCTACTCTCTCTCTCTCCCAGCCGTGCCCATCTCCCCACCCCCATCCCCGCTACTCTCTCTCTCTCCCAGCCGTGCCCATCTCCCCACCCCATCCCCGCTACTCTCTCTCTCTCCCAGCCGTGCCCATCTCCCCACCCCCATCCCCGCTACTCTTTCTCTCCCTCTCCCAGCCGTGCCCATCTCCCCACCCCCATCCCCACTACTCTCTCTCTCTCCCAGCCGTGCCCATCTCCCCACCCCCATCCCCACTACTCTCTCTCTCTCCCAGCCGTGCCCATCTCCCCACCCCCATCCCCGCTACTCTCTCTCTCAGCCCTGCCCATCTCCCCACCCCCATCCCCACTACTCTCTCTCTCTCTCCGCCGTGCATACAGTGTGCTGTGACACGTGACAGATCGCTTACCTTGCCCAGCGTGGAGAAACTGAGCTGGAACACAAAGGACAGGATCTCAACCAGGTCCATCTTTCTGGACTAGAGGGCAAAGAGAACGGGAGCATTAGCATTGTGGTACAGTTGTACAGTGCAGAATCAGGCCCTGGGCCCGACTCACTCCTATTGACCACGTTTGCTGCATTTACCTGTAAACCACACATATCCCGCTGAACCTTTCCTGTCCACGTGTACCTGTACCCACCTCTACCCCTTCCCTCTGACAACTCTTTGCATATACATACCACCCTCAGTGTGGAAAACCTTGCTCCTGAGGTCCCGTTTAAATCTGTCCCTCTCACCTTAGTACCCCCCAGTTTTAAATCCCCTGCTCATGTGAACAGCATGATTTTAGAACCCGCTTGCTGTCCTTCGCTCCAGTGAAAACATCCCTCCTTACAATCCAAGCTCTCTAGTCTCGGCTGTTGCCTGCACCTAGAACTAACCCAAAACACTGACAATACCTTCCCTGCCCTCCACCCCCCCACCTCACACCCTCCCACAGAAGCTAGTCAGTTCATTTTACCTGAGCTCACCAAAAGATATGGGAGCCAGAGGGTGGTGAATCTGTGGAATTTGTCGTCACAGGTGGCTGTGGAAGCCAAGTCTTTGGGTATATTTAAAGTGATTAAAACATAAAAGCAACAATATTGTGCTGAGGCCTTATAAAGCACTGGTAAGGACTCACTTGCCGAGTATTGTGAGCAGTTTTGGGCCCCTTATCTAAGAAAGGATGTGCTGACATTGGAGAGGGTACAAAGCAGGTGCACGAGAATGATTCCGGATTGAATGGCTTCTCATATTAAAGAGAGTTTGATGGCTTTGGGCCTCTACTCACTGGAATTCAGAAGAATGAGGGGTGACCTGTTGAATGTTGAAAGACCTCGATACCAGGGATGTGGAGAGGATGTTTCCTACAATACAAAGGATACAGCCTCAGAACAGATGGGCATCCTTTTAGGAGGAGGAATTTCTTTATCCAGAGAGTGGTGAATCTGTGGAATTCTTTGCCACAGGCAGCTGTGGAGACCAAATCTTTATGTATATTTAAGGCAGAGGTTGATGGAGGTTCATGAATGGATACCGGGAGAAGGCAGCAGATTGGGGCTGAGAGGAAGAATGGATCAGCCATGATGAAATGGCAGAACAGGCTTGATGGGCCAAATGGCCTGATTCTGCTCCTGCAACTTATGGTCTTATGGAGGTTGACAGGTTGTTGGTGAGTTAAGGCGTCGAGGAGAAGGCAGGAGAGACGGGTTGAGAGTGAAAATAAATCAGCCTTGATGGAATGATGGAGCAGACAGGAAAAGTACTGGGAAGACAGCAGAGGGACTGTTGCCGGTAGATTTGCGCAAACCCCTTACAGCTGACAGTTTGACTGTGAAACATACTGACAGTCAGTTTTTGGACCTGCAAAGTTCACATTTCATTCCCCCCACCCCCCACCCATCACAGATGTCGCTCAAAACACTGAGATCCTCCGGCAGATCGTGCACTGCTCCAGACCTCAGAGTCCGTGGTCCCTTGTCTCTCTGTTGGTGGGATCACACAACTGCACAGCTTCACCTCGTATGGCATCCATCTATTTATTACCTTCCTCAGGATAGACAGTGGGCAGTGATCAGAGGCAGGAACCCAGGCTGAATTTCCATCTCTGCTCCCTGAAATGTCGCAGCCAGTTGTAAATAAAGAAGGGTTTTGCAGATTTCCTCCATCTGGCATGACCTCTGGCCACCATTAACAGGAGATTCAAGATTCAAGATTGTTTACTGATATTCTTCAACATGAGTGTGAAGGACAATGAAATGATTGTTACTACAGATCCAATGCAAAATAAGTACAAAGAACAGAATAAAAAACAGAATGAATATAAACACATAGATTATCTTGCACAGAGTGACACTAGGCACAGGAGTATCGGGACATAAAGCGATTCTGACAGGAAATAATAGTGTGGTGGGGTGGGTTAGTGGGTGGAGCTTTAGGCAAGTAATTGTTTACAAGTCTGGTGTTCCTGGCATGGATGCTGTGCAGTCCTCTTCCCCGATGGGAGTCGGACAAACAGTCCATAAGCAGGGAGACCGGGATCTTTCAGGATATTGCTGGCTTTTCTCTGGCACCCTTCTGTACACACGTCCTGAATGGCAGGCAGACTGGTGCTGGTGATGAGTTGGGCCATTTTAGCTACCCGTCGTAGAGCCATCCTGTTGCATTGGACTGATTGCAGCAGCCAATTCACATATCATACTCCCACAAAGAGTACATCTGCTTTTTGTTCAGTCTTGTTGGTTTGGGAATGTGTGCTGCGCCAGGGGCACTGAGCAGAATGCCCTTGGGCTTTACGTTGATGGGAGTCATACGAGAAATAACACACAAAATGCTGAAAGAACTCAGCAGGTCAGGCAGCATCTACAGAGATGAATAAACCGTCGATGTTTCAGGTGGAGACCCTTTGCTGTTGCTCAGGATTTCTAGCATCTGCAGAATCTCTTATGTTTAGAAAGGAAATAGGCTCCTCAGCCCCCTCGACACTGACCACCAAGACCCATTCCATTTTAAACCTAATCCCATTTCTTCTTCTCACATTCACGTCAATGCAGGATTCGCTAAAGGTTAATCTGCAGTGTGGAAGGCAGCATTTCCAGAGGACGAGAACCTAAGAGCAAGGATGTAGTGTTGAGACTTGCAGCTTTGAGCCCCGTATCTAAAAAAGGATGTGCTGATGTTGGAGATGGTCCAGAGGAGGATTATGAGGATGGTCCTGGGAATGGAAGACAAAGGAGCTGTCAGCAAGACCAAGGAAAGCAGGGTCCATGTGCCAGTCCTCACTGGAGGATCAGAGGTGGAAAGGGTCAGCAACTTTTAATTCCTCCGTGTTATCATTTCAGAGGATCTGCCCTGGGCCCAGCACGTAAGTGCAATTACGAAGAAAGCATGGCCTCTGCTTCCTTAGGAGTTTACAAGGATGTGGCATGACATCTACAACTTTGACAAACTTCTATAGATGTGTGATGGAGAGTATATTGACTGGCTGCATCACAGCCTGGTATGGAAACGTCAATGCCCTTGTACATAAGAACATACTAGAAGTAATAGATATGGCCCCGTCCATCATGGTGAAAGCCCTCCCCACCATTAAGCACATCTACACGGAGCATTGTCGCAGGATCCATCATCACAGACCCCACCACCCAGGTCATGCTCTCTCCTCACGGCTCCCATCAGTAGGAAGGAGGTACAGGAGCCTCAGGACTCACACCACCAGGTTCAGGAACAGTTATTTCCCTTCAACCATCAGGTAGGAGGTACAGGAGCCTCAGGGCCCACACCACCAGGTTCAGGAACAGTTATTACCCTTCAACCATTAGGTAGGAGGTACAGGAGCCTCAGGACTCACACCACGAGGTTCAGGAACAGTTATTACCCTTCAACCATCAGGTAGGAGGTACAGGAACCTCAGGACCCACACCACCAGGTTCAGGAACAGTTATTACCCTTCAACCATCAGACTCTTGAACCAGAGGAGATAACTTCACTCAACTTCATTAAAACGTTCCCACAACCTATAGACTCACTTTCAAGGACTCTTCATCTTGTGTTTCTGGCTATTTACTGCTGACTTATTGACTATTTCTTTCTTTTTGTATTTGCACAGTTTGTTGTCTTTTGCATAGTGATTGAACGCCTAAGTTGGTGCGGTCTTTCATTGATTTTATTATGCTTATTATTCGATTACGGATTTATTGAGTATGCCTGTAAGGAAGTGAATCTCAGGGTTGTATATGGTGATATATATTTGATAATAAATTTACTTTGAACTTTGAAAGGGTTAACCTATGAGAAGCATTTGATGGCTCTGGGCCTGTACTCACTGCAGAATGAGGGCAGATCATTGAAACCTGTTGAACAGTGAAAGACCTAGATAGAGTGGATGTTTCCGAGAGCGGGAAAGCCGAGGACCAAAGGGCACAGCTTCAGAATATAAGGATGTCCCTTCAGAACAGAGATGAGGAGACATCTCATTGGATATATTTAAAATGGGGGTCGATAGGTTCTTGATTAGTAAGGCATCAAAAGGGACGGAGAGGAGGTAGGAGAATGGGCTTGAAAAGGAAAACAGATCAGCCACGATCGAATGGTGGAGCAGACTTAATGGAGTGAATGATCTAATTCTGCTCTGATGTGTTATGGTCTTACAGCTCCCCCCAGATTCCACCCCTTGCCTACATACCAGGGGCAACCTAGAGTGACCAATATCTGCCAACCTGCACATCTGGAGTACACAACAGCTCAGCACAGGAGCAGGCCCATCAGACCACAGGACATGAGATATCGGCTCTAACTCCTCACTCAGTACCACGCCACAACCCACCATCACTTCAAATTACAGTCGCAGAACCCCTTCCACTTTCTTCAGAGTAAACAGTGAGAGAGAGGGAGTAAGGGGAGAGAGGGGGGAGGAGCAGGGGGATAGAAAGAGAGAGAGTGGGGAGGGAGGGAAGGAGGCAGATATGGAGCAGAAAGGGGAGGGGGTAGTGATGGGGGAGGGAGGGGTTAGAGGGCAGGCGTGGAGGGGAGGGGAGGGGAGAGGGAGAAAAGAATGAAAAAAGAAAGCAAGAGTAAGAGAGAGAGAAAGTTTCACAGAGTGACAAGAGTCACCTGGCCAAGTGACCTCAGTTTTACCTCGGCTGTTTGGAGGTACTGCAGCATGAAGTACCAGAGCTGGGACGAGGTATCAAGCAGAAGGAACTGGAACCCTGCGGACGTGATGCACGGAGCCTCCGTCCCTTCACTGCAAGGGACAGAATGAAGCCAAACATTACAACTGGACCATGAGTAGACAGATAATGCCACAGCCCAGAAAAATGCAGCAACTGGTACGAACAATCCAATATCAATTCCTACAGCTCAATAAAGTTAATTATGAGAGTTTAGCACAAACAGCTTTGGCCAAATATCAAAACAGAAATTCTAGGTGTATCTCTTGACAGAAAACTGGATTTAATGTTGACGGTGAGAGAATTCAGCATGAATGCTTTCAAATGAAGAAGGGACCGAGGGAATCCTTATTCTGTTGGGATAGTGCAGACAGACTGTTAATCCATCTCCTGTCCTGGCCCTGGGAGCGTTGTGAGTGTTGCTGCAGCTTCACCCTCTTGATGGAGTGTTATTCTGTACCGGCGCTGGGCATGTTTGATCAGACAGGTGGAGGGGAGATTTGTTTTGTGTCTCCAGGGCAGCAGGGTAGCACAGCAGTTACTGCTAACATCTCACAGCTCCAGCGACCCTGGTTCAATACTGCACATCCAACACACAGTGGAGTTCCAATGGTTTCCTTCCACTGGGAAATAAGGAGACAAGGAATGAGGCTAATAGAATTGTGATAAGTATTTAACCCATGCTGTCCCTGTTCTGGGAGCAGGTGATTGGACAGTATAGACAGCTTTGTTCTGTATTTAACCCATGCTGTCCCTGTTCTGGGAGCAGGTGATTGGACAGTATAGACAGCTTTGTTCTGTATTTAACCCATGCTGTCCCTGTTCTGGGAGCAGGTGATTGGACAGCATAGACAGCTTTGTTCTGCATTTAACCCATGCTGTCCCTGTTCTGGGAGTAGGTGATTGGACTGTATAAACAGCTTTGTTCTGTATTTAACTCATTCTGTCCCTGTCCTGGGAGTGTGTGACTAGGCAGCATAGAGAGTAAGCTTTGTTCTGTATTTAACCCATGCTGCCCCTGTCCTAGAAGTGTGTGATAGGACAGTATAGACAGCTGTGTTCTGTATTTAAACTATTCTGTCCCTGTCCTCGGACAGTGTGCTTGGGCAGCACAGTACTTGACACATGCCGTCCTGGTCCTGATCCCTGTCATACGATGATGGGACAAAGCAGAGTGAGCCTTACTCTGTGTTCACCCTAAAATGGGTGCGATCTCCAACAACGAGGACAGACGAGGCTTTGCTTTCCACCCGCCTCAGGAGTGAGCCCAGCTCCATCTGGTTGGACAGAAGCTTGTGCCTGCCGTGGGTGCTGGGACAGGGACAGGGAAGGTGGAGGAGCTTGGCTGCTTGTGACAGGATCGATAATTAATGTGGCCAGCTTCCCCTGCTCCCTCTCCACCTGCCAAGCCTGCTAACTGGCTTCTCAAGGTTGGCGATCACAGAAACTTTCTGCACATTCCCCCATCTGCCACTCCCTAACCATACTCACACTGTCAACTCAGACAGATTTATCTTGATCCTCCTTGTCACCACAGTATCACATAACCTCAAGGACAATTATATTTTATCTTATGTTACATCAACCGTACATCAACCAGCAGGGCTTTGTAAATTAAATGCCATGGATGTCTGTTTGTGTATCACCCAGTCCCAGAGGGGGAGAGGACAGTGTGTGACCCACTACCCCACCCGGTCCCAGAGGGGGAGAGGGGAGTGTGTGACCCACTACCCCACCCGGTACCAGAGGGGGAGGGGACAGTGTGTGACCCACTACCCCACCCAGTCCCAGAGGGGGAGGGAAGAGTGTGTGACCCCCCCTACCCCACCCGGTCCCAGAGGGGGAAGAGGGCAGTGTGTGACCCACTACCCCACCCGGTCTCAGAGGGGGAGAGGACAGTGTGTGACCCACTACCCCACCCGGTCCCAGAGGGGGAGGGAACAGTGTGTGACCCACTACCCCACCCAGTCCCAGAGCGGGAGAGGACAATGTGTGACCCACTACCCCACCTGGTCCCAGAGGGGGAGGGGACAGTGTGTGACCCACTACCCCACCCAGTCCCAGAGGGGGAAGGGAGAGTGTGTGACCCCGTACCCCACTCGGTCCCAGAGCGGGAGAGGACAATGTGTGACCCACTACCCCATCCCGTCTCAGAAAGGGGACAGGACAGTGTGTGCGAACCGAGAGCCACTACCCCACCCGGAATCAGTGTCGTGACCAACAGGCCTGCCCTCCCAGCAAGGGCTGTTCTGATATCACAGCCAGGAAGCCCGGTCATCCACCCTGGGTACGAGTGGAAATCTGTTCATAGGCCATCAATTGGGGTAGTGCCTCACTGGTGTGGATGTGTGGATTGGGTGGGGGTTTGTTTAAGCCCTCTCTCACTCCACGCTTTCCACGTTAACACGGCCCTGTGATGATCTCTCGAGGTCTCAATATACGCACAACCTCGTAACACTGTTGGAAGGCTGCTCCATGGGACGTCAGAGTCAGTGAATCTTGCAACGTGTCAAACAACATTTCCAGATGGCTCTTGCTGTGTGAAAGCTCAGCCTCGGAGTGACACCTTCAATTCCTCGTCCCTCGGCTCAGCCTCCAAAAGGGAGAGCTGTGAGCGAAAGCACTTCTCCAGGGCATTGCTCAGACAACAGGGCTCCCACTTGCCACTCCCTTCGGTCCCTGTGCCTCAGGGCTACTCCTGGGAGAGCTGGGGGTCCTGGTTCGATCGCCGCTGGGCCCGGCGTGACGGGGCCGGGAGTGGGGGGCAGAACCTTTGCAACGTTGTGCCACTTACCTCTTCATCAGCCCGGCCTGAATGAGGAGCTGAGCCAGGTCCTGGCTGACCGCTGCGCTGGGAGAGCCCACCATGAAGTGCAGAATGACCTGGAAGAGGCACAAGAGGCCGTGAAACTTCTGCAGACACGTTGTCGAAAGTGTCCTGACACACAAGGTTCGGCAGTTGCTGGAAATCTGGAGCAGCGCAGAAAATGCTGGAGGAACTCAGCGGGTCGGGCTGCATCTGTGGAGGGAAGTGAACAGTTAACGTTTCGAGCCAAGACCCTTCATCAGGACTGGTGAAGAGCCTGGGCCTGAAACATTAACCACTCATATCCCTCCAGTGACACAGCATGACCACCTGAATTCCTCCAGCATTCAGTATTTATTGCATCCTGACTGGTCACATCAAGATCAAAAACAGTTTGTTATCACTGACTTGTATGACATGAGAGATACTATAAATAACAAAAATAAATAAATAATGCAACAAAAAAAAAAGGAAGCAACGTCCATGGGTTCAGTGACTGTGCCGAGATCTGATGGCGGAGGGGAAGAAGCTGTTCCTGGATCACTGATTGTGGGTCTTCAGGCTCCTGTACCTCCTCCCTGATGGTAGCAATGAGAAGGGAGCATGTCCCCAGTGGTGAGGGTCATTAGTGATGAGGAGGGGTCATGTCCCCAGTGGTGAGGGTCTTTAGTGATGAGAAGGGGGCATGTCCCCGGTGGTGAGGGTCCTTAGTGATGAGAATGGGGCATGTCCCCAGTGGTGAGGGTCTTTAGTGATGAGAAGGGGTCATGTCCCCGGTGGTGAGGGTCTTTAGTGATGAGAAGGGGGCATGTCCCCAGTGGTGAGGGTCTTTAGTGATGAGAAGGGGGCATGTCCCCAGTGGTGAGGGTCCTTAGTGATGAGAATGGGGCATGTCCCAGTGGTGAGGGTCTTCAGTGAAGGATGCTGCCTTCTTGAGGCACAGCCTCTTTAAGATGAGCTCAATGGTCGGGAGGGTTGTGCCTGAGATGGAGCTGGCTGAAACTACAACCCTCTGCAGCCTCTTGTGATCCTCTGCAGTGGAAGGGCACAGACGGTGATGGAGCTAGTCACAATCATAAGACCATAAGCTATAGAATTAGGCCATTTTTCTTCATGGCAGATCCAATTTTCTTCTCAGCCCCAATCTCCTGCCTTCTTCCTGTATCCCTTCATGCCCAGACCAATCAAGAATCTATCAACCCCTGCCTTAAATAAAGATTTGGCCTCTACAGCTGCCTGTGGCAAAGTAGTCCAGATTCACCAGTCTCTGGCCACTGGACGAAGCAGTGCGAGGTACAGCAATTCCAAGGCACAGAAATGCAAGAGACTGCAGAGGGTTGTGGGCACAGTCCTCCCTCCCCACCACTGACAACACCTACAGGAGGTGCCGTCTTCAAGGACCACCCTGCCCCCCCCCCCCACCTGGGACATGCCCTTTTCTCACCGCTCCCATTGGGCCAGAGGTACAGAGGCCTGAAGTCCCAGACCATCAGGTTCAGGAACAGCTACTTTCCTACAACTATCGAGTTTTTGAACACTCTTGCCCTACCTCAGCAAAGGAATGCTGCGGACCAACTCTTGCACTTGTCTCTGATTGTTCCTGCTTCTTGTTTTGCAGTCACTGTCGAGTACAAGTTATGTAGGTTGTCTGAACCCACGTACCTCTGATGCTGCATCAGGCAAGTTTTTCAGTGTGTTAATATCTATTGGGAGGGGGCTATCATCCTGGGCCAGTGGACGAGTCTACATGCCACGTGTTCCCATCTCTCATCTCCACGTCCCCCAAATCAGGGCTGTAATATTCCCATGAACAGCTCATGACCCAGACAGCCCCCAGATTGAAAATGTGGCCGGGAATGGAGAATTCCCTCACGGCAGAAGATGCCTGCTGCCCTGATAGCAGCTGGTAAATCAATCCCACCAGTCTCCCAAGTGCTTGGTTGTACTTCGTAGCCTGGGAGCATGTGTGCGATAAGAATAAAAAATACTCAGCAGGTCAGGCCCTGACTGCCTCTGACCAGTTCCGAAGAAGGGCTTTCGATTCAAAATGTTAGCTTTGTTCTACCTCCCATGGGTACAGCCCGGCTTGCCGTGTATTTCTGGAACTTCTTAGTTCCAGGACCCAGAGCTCTGTACTTTAATTTTTACTGAATACTGATTGCCTCATCCACCAGGCTGTCACTGTCAGTTACAAACCGGGACATCCTTGCAAAAGCAAATTATGAGTTGACTGGAGTGCAGAGTAAATGCTGGAAAAGCACAGGGAAAGGAAAAATTGGTGTCTTCTCCCTCACTCGACCAAGCAACAACCCGGACCAACTCAACCCCATTCCACAACACAACCAACCTGTTGTTTTCTGCACCACAAAAATGTTTCACTGGTCCCAAGAGAATGCGACTTGCCGCCACAGCAAGTGGTTGAGGGGAATGGTGAAGGTAACATTTAAGAGCAGGCTGGGTGAGTAAATGAGGGAGTTGAATTAGATGAGGATAGACAGGAGGATATAAAATAAAGAGAAGCATAAATAGGGTGGATAGAGGTTCTTTCCCCAGGGTGGAAATGACATACTGTACACAATAGAGCACAGCTGTGAGGACAGAGGGGGAAGTTTAAAGGTGGGTTTACCAGGCAATTAAGGAGTGGTAGGAGCTTGGAACTTGGTGCTAGAGGAGATTGTAGAAGCAGATACAATAGTGACGAACGGGCAGAATGGAGGGATACGGACCATGTGCAAGGAGGTGGAATTAGATTGGCACATGGGAAGAAGAGCTTGTTCCTTGGACAATCTATGAGGGTCAAGAGGAACACAAATACACTGCTTTCGACAGTGACTTGCTTCTGTGCTCTATGCCCTATGTAGTGTCCCAACATCATGAGAGGTGCCGAGGTTGAGAGGCCTGACAGCTGAAAGTGTGGACATCACCAATAGCTGGCCCTGGTCCAACCAGGTTGATGTCACAGCCAAGAAAAATCATTAATACCTCAACTTCGTGAGAAACCAAAGAAATTCAGCGTGTTTCTATCAACACTCACCAATTTTTATCTATGCACCATACTAGGTGTTCTATCTGCACGCATAATGGCTTGGAGTGAGTAGCGGTGAGGACCAAGGCTTGTTCAAGGGAGTCGAGGAGTGCTTACAGGACTGCTTTGTCTGGACAATATTCTGGGACTCATCTATGAACACGCCACAGTCGGTCACCGACTTCATCGAGAGCTGTGTGGATGAGTCCGTGTCCTCAAGAACATACCAGATATACCCAAATCTCAAGCCGTGGATGAACCAGGAGATTTGTACTCTGAGGGCTAGACCAGTGACCCAGAACTATACAAGAAGTCCAGGTACGAACTACAGATGGCTATTTTAAGAGCAAATAAACCAATTCTGATTGAAGTTAGAGATGCAACGGGATGCACACTAGCTCTGGCAGGGTTTGCAGCTCATTACTTCTTACAAGGTGAACCCTAACACCATGAGTGCCTGTGATACTTCACTCCCAGGTGAACTCAACACTTTTTAAGCAAGCTTTGAAAGGGAGAATAAAACTACACCTGTACCAATCCCTGCAGCAACTGGCAACCCTGTGAGGCCAATGTCAGAACATCTTTCAAGAAGGTGAACCTTCACAAGGCTTTAGACCCTAATGGTGTAGCTGGTAGGACATTGAAAACCTGTGCCAATCAACTGGTGGGAGTGTTCAGGGACATCTTCAATCTCTCACTGCTGCAGTCAGTGGTTCCCACCTACTTCAAAAGGGCGACAATCATACCAGTGGCCAAGAAGAGCAGGGTGAGCTGCCTCAATGACTATCACCCAGTTACAAAAACAACAGGAATTCTGCAGATGCTGGAAATTCAAGCAACATACATCAAAGTTGCTGGTGAACGCAGCAGGCCAAGCAGCATCTATAGGAAGAGGCGCAGTCGACGTTTCAGGCCGAGACCCTTCGTCAGGACTAACTGAAGGAAGAGTGAGTAAGGGATTTGAAAGTTGGAGGGGGAGGGGGAGGGGGAGATCCAAAATGATAGGAGAAGACAGGAGGGGGAGGGATAGAGCCGAGAGCTGGACAGGTGATAGGCAAAAGGGGATACGAGAGGATCATGGGACAGGAGGTCCGGGAAGAAAGACAAGGGGGGGGGTGACCCAGAGGATGGGCAAGAGGTATATTCAGAGGGACAGAGGGAGAAAAAGGAGAGTGAGAGAAAGAATGTGTGCATAAAAATGAGTAACAGATGGGGTACGAGGGGGAGGTGGGGCCTTAGCGGAAGTTAGAGAAGTCGATGTTCATGCCATCAGGTTGGAGGCTACCCAGACGGAATATAAGGTGTTGTTCCTCCAACCTGAGTGTGGCTTCATCTTTACAGTAGAGGAGGCCGTGGATAGACATGTCAGAATGGGAATGGGATGTGGAATTAAAATGTGTGGCCACTGGGAGATCCTGCTTTCTCTGGCGGACAGAGCGTAGATGTTCAGCAAAGCGGTCTCCCAGTCTGTGTCGGGTCTCACCAATATATAAAAGGCCACATCGGGAGCACCGGACGCAGTATATCACCCCAGTCGACTCACAGGTGAAGTGATGCCTCACCTGGAAGGACTGTTTGGGGCCCTGAATGGTGGTAAGGGAGGAAGTGTAAGGGCATGTGTAGCACTTGTTCCGCTTACACGGATAAGTGCCAGGAGGGAGATCAGTGGGGAGGGATGGGGGGGACGAATGGACAAGGGAGTTGTGTAGGGAGCAATCCCTGCGGAATGCAGAGAGAGGCGGGGAGGGAAAGATGTGTTTAGTGGTGGGATCCCGTTGGAGGTGGCGGAAGTTACGGAGAATAATATGTTGGACCCGGAGGCTGGTGGGGTGGTAGGTGAGGACCAGGGGAACCCTATTCCTAGTGGGGTGGTGGGAGGATGGAGTGAGAGCAGATGTACGTGAAATGGGGGAGATGCGTTTAAGAGCAGAGTTGATAGTGGAGGAAGGGAAGCCCCTTTCTTTAAAAAATGAAGACATCTCCCTCGTCCTAGAATGAAAAGCCTCATCCTGAGAGCAGATGCGGCGGAGACGGAGGAATTGCGAGAAGGGGATGGCGTTTTTGCAAGAGACAGGGTGAGAAGAGGAATAGTCCAGATAGCTGTGAGAGTCAGTAGGCTTATAGTAGACATCAGTGGATAAGCTGTCTCCAGAGACAGAGACAGAAAGATCTAGAAAGGGGAGGGAGGTGTCGGAAATGGACCAGGTAAACTTGAGGGCAGGGTGAAAGTTGGAGGCAAAGTTAATAAAGTCAACGAGTTCTGCATGCGTGCAGGAAGCAGCGCCAATGCAGTCGTCGATGTAGCGAAGGAAAAGTGGGGGACAGATACCAGAATAGGCACGGAACATAGATTGTTCCACAAACCCAACAAAAAGGCAGGCATAGCTAGGACCCATACAGGTGCCCATAGCTACACCTTTAGTTTGGAGGAAATGGGAGGAGCAAAAGGAGAAATTATTAAGAGTAAGGACTAATTCCGCTAGACGGAGCAGAGTGGTGGTAGAGGGGAACTGATTAGGTCTGGAATCCAAAAAGAAGCGTAGAGCTTTGAGACCTTCCTGATGGGGGATGGAAGTATATAAGGACTGGACATCCATGGTGAAAATAAAGCGGTGGGGGCCAGGGAACTTAAAATCATCGAAAAGTTTAAGAGCGTGAGAAGTGTCACGAACATAGGTCGGAAGGGATTGAACAAGGGGTGATAAAACAGTGTCGAGGTATGCAGAAACGAGTTCGGTGGGGCAGGAGCAAGCTGAGACAATAGGTCGGCCTGGACAGGCAGGTTTGTGGATCTTGGGTAGGAGGTAGAAACGGGAAGTGCGGGGTGGTTGGTAGCAGTGGATGGGAGATCCCCTGAGCGGATAAAGTTGGTGATAGTGTGGGAGACAATGGCCTGGTGCTCCTTAGTGGGGTCACGATCGAGGGGTAAATAAGAGGAGGTATCCGCGAGTCGTCGCTGCGCCTCGGCAAGGTAGAGGTCAGTACGCCAGACTACAACAGCACCCCCCTTATCAGCGGGTTTAATAATAAGGTTAGGATTAGTGCGGAGGGAGTGGAGAGCAGAGCGTTCCGAAGGAGTGAGGTTGGAATCACCCAGTTACACTCACTTCTACTGTGATCAACTGCTTTGACAGGTTGGTCATGACTAGAATCAACTCCTGCCTAAACAAGGAACTGGACCCATTGAAATTTGCCTATTGCCAAAATAGGTCTACAGCAGATGCAATCTCACTGGCTCTCCACTCTGCCTTGGATCTCCTGGACAACAGTAATACCTACTACAGGCTGCTGTTTATGGGCTTACAGCTCAGCATTCAACACAATCATACCCTCAGCAACAAGCTCCAAAGCCTGAGCTTGGCTTCAACTCCCTCTGCAACTGGATCCTCGACTTCCTCACCACAGTCAGTGTGGATCAGAGATAACATCTCTTCCTTGCTGACAGTCCACTGGCATAGCTCCAGGATATGTGCTCAGTCGACCATTCTGCTCTCTATACATCCATGACTATGTGGCCAGGCACAGCTCAAATGTAATCTGTAAATCTGCCAATGAAACAACTATCGTTGGCAGGATTTCAGAAGATGAAGAGGAGGTGTACAGGAGCGAGATAGGTCAGCCAGTTGAGTGGTGTTGCAACAATAATCTTGCACAAAATGTCCGTAAGAGCAAAGAATTGATTATGGACATCAGGAAAGGGAAGTTGAGGGAACACACACCAGTCCTCATCGAGGGATCAGCAGTAGAAAGAGTGAGCAGTTTCAAGTTCCAGGGTGTCAATATCTCTGGGGATCTATCCTGCATCCAACCTATTGACGCTATTACACAGAAGGAACTACACTGATTATATTTCATTGGAGTTTGAAGAGACTTGGTATGTCACCAAAGACTCTCCTAAGTTTCAACAGATGCACCGTGGAGAGCATTTTAACTGGTTGCATTACCATCTGGTCTAGAGGGGCCATTTCAGAGGATTGGAAAAAAACTGCAGAAAGTTGTAAACTCTGCCAGCTCCAGCGTGGGCAGTACCCCCCCACCCCCAGCATTGAGGACACCTTTAAATGGAAATACCACAAGATGGTAGCATCCATTATTAGAACATCCATCATCCAGGACATGCCCTCTTTTCCTTGCTACCAGCAGGGGGGAGGTACAGGAGACTGAAGACACATATTCAACGTTTCAGGAACAGCTTCTTCCCCTCTGCCATCCAATTTCTGAAGGGACAATGAATCCTGAAAACTACCTTTATTTTCGCTCTCTTTTTGCACTACTTAATTTAATTTATATATTTTTTTATTGACATATATTTCTTACTGCAATTTATAGTTTTTAAAATAATTATTATTGTGAGGTGCAGCTATCACAAGCTCATGGGCTGAGTTAACCCTCTCCACCTCCTCTCCTTCAGTGCTCTGGACCACAAACTCATGAGCTGAGTTAACGCTCCTCTTCAGTGCTCCTAAGCCTAGTGAACACTTTCCACCTCTCTCCTTCAGTAACGTGGACCGCAGGCTCATGAACCGAGTTAATGTTCTCCTTCAATAATGTGGACCGCAAGCTCATGAACTGAGTTAATGTTCTCCTTCAGTAACGTGGACCGCAGGCTCATGAACCGAGTTAATGTTCTCCTTCAGTAATGTGGACCGCAGGCTCATGAACCGAGTTAATGTTCTCCTTCAGTAACGTGGACCGCAGGCTCATGAACCGAGTTAATGTTCTCCTTCAGTAATGTGGACTGCAGGCTCATGAACCGAGTTAATGTTCTCCTTCAGTAACGTGGACCGCAGGCTCATGAACCGAGTTAATGTTCTCCTTCAGTAACGTGGACCGCAGGCTCATGAACCGAGTTAATGTTCTCCTTCAGTAACGTGGACCGCAGGCTCATGAACCGAGTTAATGTTCTCCTTCAGTAACGTGGACCGCAGGCTCATGAACCGAGTTAATGTTCTCCTTCAGTAACGTGGACCGCAGGCTCATGAACCGAGTTAATGTTCTCCTTCAGTAACGTGGACCGCAGGCTCATGAACCGAGTTAATGTTCTCCTTCAGTAACGTGGACCGCAGGCTCATGAACCGAGTTAATGTTCTCCTTCAGTAATGTGGACTGCAGGCTCATGAACCGAGTTAATGTTCTCCTTCAGTAACGTGGACCGCAGGCTCATGAACCGAGTTAATGTTCTCCTTCAGTAACGTGGACCGCAGGCTCATGAACCGAGTTAATGTTCTCCTTCAGTAACGTGGACCGCAGGCTCATGAACCGAGTTAATGTTCTCCTTCAGTAATGTGGACTGCAGGCTCATGAACCGAGTTAATATTCTCCTTCAGTAATGTGGACTGCAGGCTCATGAACCGAGTTAATGTTCTCCTTCAGTAATGTGGACTGCAGGCTCATGAACCGAGTTAATGTTCTCCTTCAATAATGTGGACCGCAAGCTCATGAACCGAGTTAATGTTCTCCTTCAGTAATGTGGACCGCAGGCTCATGAACTGAGTTAATGTTCTCCTTCAGTAACGTGGACCGCAGGCTCATGAACCGAGTTAATGTTCTCCTTCAGTAATGTGGACCGCAGGCTCATGAACTGAGTTAATGTTCTCCTTCAGTAACGTGGACCGCAGGCTCATGAACCGAGTTAATGTTCTCCTTCAATAATGTGGACCGCAGGCTCATGAACCGAGTTAATGTTCTCCTTCAGTAACGTGGACCGCAGGCTCATGAACCGAGTTAATGTTCTCCTTCAGTAATGTGGACTGCAGGCTCATGAACCGAGTTAATATTCTCCTTCAGTAATGTGGACTGCAGGCTCATGAACCGAGTTAATGTTCTCCTTCAGTAATGTGGACTGCAGGCTCATGAACCGAGTTAATGTTCTCCTTCAATAATGTGGACCGCAAGCTCATGAACCGAGTTAATGTTCTCCTTCAGTAATGTGGACCGCAGGCTCATGAACTGAGTTAATGTTCTCCTTCAGTAACGTGGACTGCAGGCTCATGAACCGAGTTAATGTTCTCCTTCAATAATGTGGACCGCAAGCTCATGAACTGAGTTAATGTTCTCCTTCAGTAACGTGGACTGCAGGCTCATGAACCGAGTTAATGTTCTCCTTCAATAATGTGGACCGCAAGCTCATGAACTGAGTTAATGTTCTCCTTCAGTAATGTGGACCGCAGGCTCATGAACTGAGTTAATGTTCTCCTTCAGTAACGTGGACCGCAGGCTCATGAACCGAGTTAATGTTCTCCTTCAATAATGTGGACCGCAAGCTCATGAACTGAGTTAATGTTCTCCTTCAGTAACGTGGACTGCAGGCTCATGAACCGAGTTAATGTTCTCCTTCAATACTGTGGACCGCAAGCTCATGAACTGAGTTAATGTTCTCCTTCAGTAACGTGGACCGCAGGCTCAAGAACTGAATTAATGTTCTCCTTCAGTAACGTGGACCGCAGGCTCAAGAACTGAATTAATGTTCTCCTTCAGTAACGTGGACCGCAGGCTCATGAACCGAGTTAATGTTCTCCTTCAGTAATGTGGACCGCAGGCTCATGAACCGAGTTAATGTTCTCTTTCAGTAACGTGGACCGCAGGCTCAAGAACTGAATTAATGTTCTCCTTCAGTAACGTGGACCGCAGGCTCAAGAACTGAATTAATGTTCTCCTTCAGTAACGTGGACCGCAGGCTCATGAACCGAGTTAATGTTCTCCTTCAGTAACGTGGACCGCAGGCTCATGAACTGAGTTAATGTTCTTCTTCAGTAATGTGGACTGCAGGCTCATGAACCGAGTTAATGTTCTCCTTCAGTAATGTGGACCGCAGGCTCATGAACCGAGTTAATGTTCTCCTTCAGTAATGTGGACCGCAGGCTCATGAACTGAGTTAACACTCTCCACCTCTCTCCTTCACCATCGAGGACCCTGAGCCCATGTTCCCAAATGCAGCCACTCCATCTCTCTGGTTTCAGCGATTTTTGGCCCCCCTGCCTTGTTAGCTAATGTCACTTCTGCTGCGTTAATGTCTGTAAAAATCTAAACTTGGCCAACACCGTTCATCTGGTCTAGCGATTTCTGGGGAACATCTCTCCCAAACCAACAAACCCCACTAGATATGAACACACGTCTACTTGGAATTACGTGATCAGCCGAGGGACTCCCTCCTGTATCGGACTCTCGAACAGACCACTTGTACAATAAAATGGACTCAGCCTGATAATCTACCTTATTATGATCTAACACTTTATCGTTTACCTGCAATGCACTTTCTCTGCATTGTTACCTTGACCTAGCTCAATACACTGTTTAATGAGCTGATCTGCATGAACAGTTTGCAAGACAAGCTTTTCACTGGACAATAACAAACCAGTTCCAATACCAAAACCCCAACTGGAGAACTGCAGGGCACAGGACGCCCCTGCCACCTAATGCAAATGCTCACTCAGCACGCAGTCCTTAGCTGAGGTAGACCCCAGCTTCAGCCACAAGGAGCAATCCAGCCAGGCCGCCCCGATCCTTACGCAGTCCACCGCGCTTTAGAGGGTAAAAGCTTTCTGCAAGGGGGAAGGAGCTTAGAGGGGATCTGAGGAAGAGTTTTATCATTTAGAGGGTGGCTGGAATCTGAGTCTTGGAAAGGAGATGTCTCAGGAAGACGACATCCATCATTAAGGACTCTCACCACCCAGGACATGCCATCTTCTCATTACTACCATCAGGGAGGAGCTACAGGAGCCTGAAGACATACACTCAACATGTTAGGAACCCCTCTGCTGTCAGATTTCTGAATGGTCCCTGAACACTGCCTCAATATTTGCTCTCTTTTTGCCCTATTCCATTACCTATTTCTTGTTGTAACTTGTTGTCCATCTTTATGTCTTGCACTGCGCTGCTGCCTTAAACAACAAATCTCCCTACGTTTTAAAAGGCATCCGTTAGTCTTACGAGACCATGGATCTGTGCCTGGAAAGTCTTCACTCTCCAGGGTGCAGGCCTGGGCAAGGTTGTATGGAAGACCAGCAGTTGCCCATGCTGCAAGTCTCCCCTCTCCACGACACTGATGTTGGCCAAGGGAAGGGCATTAGGACCCATACAGCTTGGCACCAGTGTCATCGCAGAGCAATGTGTGATTAAGTGCCTTGCTCAAGGGCACAACACGCTGCCTCGGCTGGGGCTCGAACTCACGACCTTCAGGTTGCTAGTCCAATGCCTTAACCACTTGGCCATGTGCCCACACATTTCCCGACATAGGTCAGTGATAATAAACCTGATTCTGGAATGTGCTGTCTGAGGGGGTAGTGGAGGCAGAAACACTCACAGTATTAACGAGTAACCAAGGCAGTCTTGCGGACCACTAAATACTGGTGGATGGGATCAGTACGGATGTACGCTTGATAGCTGGCATGCATACGATGGGCTGAAGGGCCTGTTTTGTGCTGCATCGCTCTACAATGCATATTCTTGCATTGAGTCCCAAGAGAGAATTTCAGTAAATGAAGCCTAGGGATGACGGGTTTCAGTCCTGTGGAGAGGAGAGGAAATTTTCTCTCCTTGATTCAGCAACTTTTACTTAGTGGGACAAATTAGGAGGAGCTTCGACAAATGGACCAGAAATGCTTCCTCAAGTGCAGCAACACACACAAATGCTGGAGGAACTCAGCAAGTCAAGCAGCATCTATGGAGGGAAATAAACAGTTTTTTTTGGGTCGAGACCCTTCATCAGGAATGTTGCCCGGGAAAGAATAGTGAGAGCTAATAATTAGCAAATAGGGATGTGGATTGTGGAGCAGGGTAGTGCAGTGGTTAGCATAACGGTCGACAGTAGAGGCGACCCAGTTCAATTCCCGCTGCTGGCTGTAAGGAGTTTGTACGTTCTTCCCCTGACCGCATGCGTACCCCAGTTTCCTCTCACAGTTCAAAGATAATTGATCATTGTAAATTGACCTGTGATTAGGCTAGGGTTAAATCGGGGGTTGCTGGGTGGTGTATCTCGAAGGGCTTCGAGGGCCTTCTCCACACTGTATATCAATAAGATAAAAATGAAAATAAATAAAACCGCATTTAGATGTAGAAACATGGAATGCAGCAGTGACTCAGGAACTTCACCAATTGTGTTATTATGTGTACCCATTAATGTAATGGAAAAATGGATTTGGATAGACCTGCAGATAACCTTTTTATTCTGTTATCGGGACTTAATCTGCTACTGAATTAAGTCATGCTGTTATGAAAATGTAGTTGTACTGGTAATCCCGCCAGCTGAGGAGGTACTCCTGTGATGAGGCGAGGGTTATATCCGTGGACTGCTGGACGGCACGACTCACGGGGGTGGAAGAGCCTGTTCTACGCTCTACCTATAAATAAATAAAAACAGCACCAAATTTAGGCTCAGTTACATCAGCTTCACCTGGTTTCGTTGTGCACGGCAATATTTTAATAAACCCCCCCGGCCCCCCGTTATTAGACCATGACAGAGAAGCAGAATTAGGCCATTCAGCCCATTGAGTCTTCACCATTCCATCATGGCTGATTTATTATCCCTCTCAACACCATACTCCTGCCTTCTCCACACAAACTTTGACACCCCTACTAATCAACAACTATCAGCCTCTGCTATAAATACACCCAATGACTTGGCCTGTATAGCTGCCTTTGGCAATGAATTCCACAGATTCACCACCCTCTGGCTTAAGAAATCCCTCCTCATCTCCGTTCTAAAATTCTGAGGCTGTGCGCTCTGGTCCTAGATACTCCTTTTCACACATTGACTACATGTCATCTTTCAGCTTGCTCCTAACAGGATACTGAATCCAGAACCTACAGTCTTACTCTGAAGGACTCTGCAACCCACGTTCTCAACATTATTTATTCATTATTATCTTGTTTTACTTGTTGTATTTGAACAAATTGTTGTCTCATGCGCACTGGTCTTTTGCCCACCTTCACTTGCGTGGATTTTCCATTGATCCTATTGTGTTTCTTTGTATCTACTGTGAATGCCCGTAAGAAAATGAATGCCAGGATAGTACGTGGCAACATATATGTACTTTGATAATAAATTTAGATTGAACTTTGATGAGGATCTTGGACTGAAACATTAACTGTTTATCCCTCTCCACAGATGCTGCCTGACTTGCTGAGTTCCTCCAGCATTTTGTGTGTGCAGCTCATGACTTCCAGCATCTGAAGAATCTCGTGTTTACAATGCACAGGTACAGGTTGCACCAGATCTAAAAGAAGACCCTGTGAAGACATGAAGAGATTTATTTTGTGCACTACATTTATAGGAATCGGCTAAAAACAAAACAAAGACTTGCAGTGAGTTGGTGTCCTTACCCACCTCAGGACATCCCAAAGCACTTTACAGTGAAGTATGTCTCTGAGAAGTAGATGCAATAGGGAGGGAAATGAAATATTATTCCAGGAGGGAAGCTATTTGCATGGTTATATGGGAGCAAGCAATCTGCAACTTTGGATTTATGTAGATCCTTCAAGGTAAAATGTGTCCCAAGGTACTGCACAAGAACAAACAAAATCTGACACCATGCCAAATCACAAAGCCTTGCAAATGCAGTCTGGCATTACAGGAGAGTGACTGAACTCAACATAAAACCTCTACTCTTGTCAGCTTGCTTCCACTGAAGTGAAAACTGGGCATGGTGGTTGGCTGGAAAATGCAACGCTCCTGAAGCTGGCTGGAATGGAGGCGATTTCAGAATCTACCCCATCAGGTAGCCCTGGAGCCTGTTAAACAACTGGGATGATATGGATCACACAACTATCCCCCACTCCATTCACTGCATGTTCCTAGAGAGGTCATCCTGCCTTTGGGAGGAGATGTTGCTGTGTCTTTTATTTTTAAAGAGTTCAAAAGGAGAGAGCCTTCTTCTACAGGCCCTTCAGCCCAACTCATCCCTGCTTTCCTGAGCTAGTCCTATTTGCCCCACATTCCTACTGGTGAATTTGTACAAATGTCTTTAAGTCAATCTGAAGGTCCTCACTTGGCACCTGAAAGTGTGGTGCCACCCCGTGTGTTGGTTGTTAAGGGAAATGACACATTTCACTCTACGTTTCAATGTACACATGATAAATAAATCTGAATCTGAACGATTGGAAATATCATTGGTTATAAAAGACCATCAGTGTTGTAAAAGTTCCTGTTCCCAATTTCCTGTATTTGGCCTTTATCCCTCCACACACCCATCCAAGTGTTTCTTAAATAATATATTGTATCTGCCTCAACCACTTCCTCTGGCAGCTCGTTCCATATACTCACCACTCTGTGTGAAAAAAGATGCCACTCAGATCCCTTTCAAATCTTTTCTCTCTCACTCTAAATCTACGCACCCTAGTTGTGGACTCAACTAGCCTGGGGAAAGTCTATAACCATCCAACTGACCTACGTCTCAGAATTATTAATATTTTTGTAAGGTCGCCCCCTCACTCTCCTACAGACTCAGTCATACAGCACAGAAACAGGCCATTCAGCCCAAATGGTCTATGCTGACCAAGATGCCCCATCTAAGCTGGTCCCTTTTGCCAATATCTAGACCATATCCCTCTATACTGGGGGTTCCCGACCTTATATATGCTATGGACCCCAGGTTGGGAACCCCTGATCTAAACCTTTCCAATCCACATACCTGTTCAAATGTCTTTTAAATGCTGATAATGGACCTGCCTCGACCAGTTCCTCTGGCAGCTCATTTCAAATACGGAAAGTTGGCTCCATCTGCTCATCATCAAGCCTCTCCCCGTCCCACCGCAACATTCCAACCTCTCCTCAGGCCCTCTAGTTCTGGCAGCATACTAACTGCATGCACCCCTCTCTAATTCATTCACTGATCCATATGGTGCCTTTTCAGTAATGGCAGTAATCTCAATTCCAATACTTTTGCAGAATTGTTAAGACTTTTAAGGCTGTAAAAATAGGAGACAAGCTCTCCTCTACAATCACTCTGAGCACCAGTGCCCCACAAAGCTGTGTACTCAGCCCCCTGCTGTACTCACTGTACACCCATGATTGTGTAGCCAAGTTTCCATCAAACTCAATATATAAGTTTGCTGATGACACAATTGTAGGCCGTTTCTCGGGTAATGATGAGTTTGAGTACAGAGAGGAAATTAAGAACCTGGTGGCATGGTGCGAAGACAATAACCTAACCCTCAACGTCAGCAAGACGAAGGAATTGGTTGTTGACTTCAGAAGGAGTAGCAGACCGCACGATCCAATTTACATCGATGGTGCGCAAGTGGAACAGGGTTAAAGCTTTAAGTTCCTCAGGGTCAATATCACAAATGACCTGACTTGGTCCAACCAAGCAGAGTCCACTGCCAAGAAGGCCCACCAGCACCTTTACTTCCTGAGAAAACTGAAGAAATTTGGCCTGTCCCCTAAAATCCTCACTAATTTTTATAGATGCACCGTAGAAAGCATTCTTCTAGGGTGCATCACAACTTGGTATGGAAGTTGTCCTGTCCAAGACCGGAAGAAGCTGCAGAAGATCGTGAACACAGCCCAGCACATCCAACAAACCAATCTTCCGTCCTTGGACTGACTTTACACCGCACACTGTCGGAGCAGTGCTGCCAGGATAATCAAGGACACGACCCAGCCAGCCAACACACTTTTCGTCCCTCTTCCCTCCGGGAGAAGGCTCAGGAGGCCAGATTTGGGAACAGCTTCTTTCCAACTGTGATAAGACTGCTGAAAGGATCCTGACCCGGATCTGGGCCGTGCCCTCCAAATATCCAGACTGCCTCTTGGTTTTTTGCACTACCTTACTTTCCCTTTTCTAATTATGATTTATAATTTTAATTTTTTCATATTTACTATCGATTTGTACTCCAGGGAGTGCGAAGCGCAGAATCAAATATCGCTGTGATGATTGTATGTTCTAGTATCAATTGTCTGGTGACAATAAAGTATAAAGTATAAAATACAATCAGAATTTCACCCTAAATCATTAATGCCTTTGGGGCTCAGTATGTTCATGCTACGGTTATTCCCTTTTAACAATCTACCAAAGGATGGTATTTCCTGGTGGGTGACCATTTTAATTCCTATCCCCATTCCTGTTCTGACATGTCAGTTCACAGCCTCATCTTCTGTTACAATGAGACTACTCTCAGGGTGAAGGAGCAGTACCTCGTATTGGTAGCTTCCAACCTGATGGCATGAACATTGATTTCTCCTTCCGGTAATTTCTTCCTCTTTTCTATTTCTTTCCCCTCCCCTTTCCTCTTCTCTCATTCCCCACTTGGCCTCTTTACCTCTTCTCACCTGCCTTTCACTTCCTCCTTGTGCCCCTTCTCCTTCCTCTTCTCCCATGGTCATTCTCCTCTCCAATCAAATTCCTTCCTCTCCAGCCCTTCACGTTTCCCTCCTACCTGGCTTCACCTACCTACCACCTTCTAACTACCCTCCTTCCCTGCCTCCCCCCCCCCCACCTTTATATTCGGGCTTCTGCCCCCTTCGGTTCCACACCTGGTCTCAGCCCAAAACGTCGACTGCTTATTCATTGTCCGAGATGCTGCCTGACCTGCTGAGTTGAGTGTGTTCCTCTGGATTTCCAGCATCTGCAGAATCTCTTGTGCTTACCGAAGGATGGAGTGATAAAGAAGCTGGCTGAAAAAAGTCAGCAGAACAGGTGGAGGCAAAGGCATAGCTGACATCTGTCACGTCACCTCCACAGATGGAATTGGTTATTACACAATGCATTCAGATAGAATATGGTAAAACAGTAACGATGCAGAACGAAGTGTAAAAGTGCAGTACAGGTAAACAGCAAGACCATGATGAGGTAGATTGTGATGTCGGGAGTCCATCTTATCATACAAGAGATCCATTCAAGAGCTTCACAACAGCGGGGTAGAAGCTGTCCTTGGGCCTGGTGGTAGGTGCTTTCACAGGCTTCTATATCTTCTACCCAATGGGAGAGGGGAAAAGACAGAATATCCTGGACGGGTGGGTCTTTGATTATACTGCCTGCTTTACTGAGGCAACGAGAAGCGTTGACAGAATCCGTGGTGGAAATGCAAGACATTGCAGACACTGGAATCTGGAGTAACACACAAAGTGCTGGAGGATCTCAGTGGGTCAGTCGGTATCTGGGGAGGGAAACAGGCTGCCGATGTTTTGGTTGGGTTGAGGCTGAAAACAAGAGGGGGATAGCCGACAAATTCTTCCAACAGTTTGCCCGTGCTATCGCTTCCAGCATCTGCTGGCTCTTGCGTCTCCCTTCCAGAGGGTAGGCTATTAATACATCACCCCAGTGAGATAAGTAACAGTGCAGACTAGCAGTCAGGGTCTTTGCTGTTCTGTATGCCTTAGTGTCACACTGAGACACAGGAGGAGCTCCATGGTTTAAGATGTTAATACCAGCTACGTGCTGACAATTTATTATAGAACCTTGCAACCCCAAAGGAGGTCCAGCGTGCCTGTGCTGGCTCTTTGAAAGAGCTCACCAATTAGCACCACTCCCACGCTCATTCCCCACTGCTCTATATAACTCTACCCTCAGACAGTGAGAGAGCGCTCTCTCGGAAGGTCACTGCCAATTCTATATCCATCACCGCTTCACTGATGAAAATTTTAAAAAACTACTGCACGAAATCCAACATAAACTGTTGTAACACCCTGCAGGCCAGGCAGATTCTCAGTGTAGGGCAGGGGGTCCCACCCTTTTTCATGCCGTGGACCAATACCATTAAGCAAGGACTCCGTGAACCCCAGCTTGAGAACCCCTGCTGTAGAGTCACACAATGCAGAAACAGGCTCTTCGGCCCACTGAGTCCATGCTGACCATTAACCACCCCTTTACACTTGTCCTTTCATTCCTGTCAACTCCCCCCAGATATTACCACCCACTGGCAGCGATCTTCAGCAGCCAAGTTACCCCCGACCTGGGAGCCTTTGGGAAATGGAAGGCAGCTGGAGCACCACACAGTCACACGTGAAAACTCCACACGGACAGCACTGAAGGTTAGATAACTGAACCAGCATCTTTATTTCAATAGGTGTAGACTGAGTGACAATATTACCTGCTTTCATTACTCTATCAGGCAATGCATGTCTGACCACAATCACATGAAACAAGATGACTCAGCAAGTAATAACACAGAACATTTGGAACTTCAGACAATACAGCACAGTATAGACCCTTTGGCCCACAACGTTGTGCCGATTTTTTTAACCAAGATCACTCGAACCCTTCCTTCCCACTTAGCCCTCCATTTATCTTTCATGCACAAGCCTATCTAAGGGTTTCTTAAATGTCCTAATGTATCTGCTTCTACCAGCACCCTGGCAGCGTCTTCCATGCATTTACCACTCTCTGTGTAAAAAAAACCTATTTCTAACATCTCCTCTATAATTTCTTCCAATCACCTTAAACTTATAGCCTCTTGTGATTAGCCATTTCCACCTTGGGAAAAGGTACTGGCTGTCCACTCTGTCTCTGCCTCTTATCATCTTATATACTGCTATCAAGTCACCTCTCATCCTTCTTCACTCCAAAGAGAAAAGCCCAAGCTCACTCAACCCCACCTCAATAAGACATGCTCCCTAATCCAGGTATCATCCTGATAAATCTCCTCTAAATCTTCCACGTCCTTCCTACAATGAGGCAACTAGAATTGAACACACCTTGGATTTAATTTCCAGGAGCAGGGCCAAGTGATGAGGCGCAAGGTTAAATGGGATGCTTTCAGATGAGATGTTGAATATAGTCTGCCCATCCTACGAGACGTGCAGTGCCCCTCGGTCAACCTGCAGGATTAGCGATGAGGGATCCAAGGCACCAAATAACTAGATGAACTGGTTATTGACTGTGCAGAATGACCCTTGCATTTGTCCACACAACACTCACTGTGCGTCAATTACCTTTCGAGAGCACCGCGAGGTCTCTGAGTGCTGTGTAAATATAATTGTTGTCAAGTGCCTCTTTCACTGTACAATGGGCATTTCATTGTCAAGGTCACTTCAAGAGCGGCTGCAGTGATTGAGTGAGACTCACAGTGAGCGACTGAGGGGAGTTAACTGCAGTACTCGGGGCTGTGCTTATTCTGATCACAGGACCCTGTTGGACATTGGTCATGTGGAATTGGCTCAGTGGTTCATTGGCGAGAGCGACGGTGGGGGAGCTGTGTTGCTTTGGTTGGTGCGTAGACCAGGCCCTCATGCCGCGGTGCTGCCTGTTGCAGACGAGTGAGGCGATGCGGGAGAGAGCGGAGGCCTCTATGGGCGCACAGGAACCTGTGACGGGTTGGGGCTGCACCCCACCCACGGGTACTTCCCCCCAGTGTTTGCTTGGTGGACGACAAGCTGGACCAGGATAATATCCTATGCTACTCAGGGACTTGGGCTATGTTATTTTTTTAATTGTGTTTTTTCTGCTAACGTAACTATGCATTACGTGCTGTGTGCTGTTGGTAGTGTGTTTTTCACCTTGGCCCCAGAGGAACACTCTTTCATTCGGCTGTATTCATGAATGTGGTTGAATGAAAATTAAACCTGAATGAACTGAATAGGCCTGCCTAAGCATGGTATCAGGTTGGTTTACATGTAGCAAGATATAATGAATAGCTTGTCTTGCATACAGATCACATCATTACACCGTGCACAGAGCCAGGATAAGGTAAAATAATAACAATGAAGAATTAAAGGCACCAAAACTGTGCTGTGTTAGCAAACTATAGTGCAGGGTAGGTGATGAGGCCAACAGTCCAGCTGATCATACGGGAGGTCTGTTCAAGGGTCTGCTAACAGCAGGATAGAAGCTCTTCTTCAGCTTGGTGGTGCGTGCTTTCAGACTCTTGCATCTTCTGTCTGATGGGAGAGGGGAGAAGACAGAATGTCCAGGGTGGGTGGGGTCTTCGATTGGGCTGCTGATTTACTGAGGCACTGAGAAGCTGAGAAGTCCAGATACAGTCCACGGAGTCCACAGAGCTGGTTCCTGTGATGTGCGAAGCCGTGTCCACAACTAACTCTCTGCAGTTTCTTGCGGTCACGTGCTGAGCATTTGCCAGAGATGGAAAGCTTTCTGTGATGCATTGATGAAAGTCAGTTGGAGTTGACGGGGATATGCTGAACTTCTTTAGCCTCCTGAGGAAGTAGAGGTATTAATGAGTTTTCTTGGCCGTGGTTGGACCAGGAATGGCTATTGGAGATACTCACATCAAGGAACCTGAAGCTTTCAATCCTCTCAACCTCAACACAATGGATATACGGTATAAACAGAAATACGTGTCCCTCCCGCCCCCCCCCCACTTTATGAAGTCAATGACCAGCCCAATTGTTCTGTTGACATTGTTGTCATGAGGTCACTGGGTTGCCATGGCCTTGGAAACATCGCACTGGAAACTGCTCGGAAACAGTAACGCTCGAGCTTTTGGAAGGGAGCTGGACAGTTATACAAGGGCACTGGTTGTGATGCAACACGGTCTCCTGCCATGGGTAAAATTCGATATAAACCTTCCCACACGTCAGTACTCAACCTTGCTGGAGTACTGCAGCTGTGCCTTATATCAGTTTAGTGCTGTTACTTAATTCTGTCTTCAATCTTTCCTCTTGATAGCTCCCACCTAATAATCACCTTCCCCCTCCCCTCTACTCTTTCAGTCCAGCTGAAGGTCTCGGCCCAAAACGGTGACCTCCATTTCCCTCCACAGGTAACGCGATATGATAGAGGAGCAGAATTGGGCCATTCTGCCCATCAAGGCAGCTGCCCCATTAAATCATGGCTGATTTGTTTTGGCTCTCAAACTAATTTGCCCGGCAACCCTTAATCCCCTCACCAATTAAGAGCCAATCAATCTCTGCCCTAAGCACACCCGACATCCTGCACAGTCGTCTGTGGCAATGAATTTCCAGAGATTCACCACTCTCTGGCCGAAGAAATTCCTTCTTATCTCAGTTCTAAAGGGACGTTCTTTGATTCTGATGCTATGTATTAGCTTCTAAACTCTACAGCAAATGAAAAAGTCCCCCGTGTCCAGTCTATCCAGGCCTTTCAGTATTCAGTCGGTTAGGTAGACACTGTCTGATCCACCGAGTTCTTCCAGCAGTTTGTTTCTGTGCTCCAGATTCCAGCACCCGCAGCCTCTTGTATTTACTGTGTGTCCTTGCTGCAACTTTATCTGCTCACTTTATGGATCGACCTGTGTCCCTGCCTGGAGGCACTCACTCCCCTCCTCTCTCTGAAATTATGTCAATGACTTTCCTCTGGAAGTCATGCACACAAGATCATTTCTTGAGCAATTAATTAAATTCAACTTGTTCCCAGCATCTTGCTCTCTCCCTGAGACTTTGCCCTGGGTTTATGCAGATGTAAGGACATAATCTATAACATCACCGCGGGAGGGATGTCTTTACGCTGATTAAATTTGGAAACTGACTGAAATTTCACACCTCAACCAAGGTCTCAACCTTGGTTCGGTGGTCACCTCTCTCGCTCGCTCGTCGAGGGTCTGGAGAGCTCCAGACACCGGTGAGCTTCACAGACAGAGGGCAATATCTAGACCCACGCTCCCCGGGCAAAGTGTGGATTGTTACTCTATTTAGGTCAACTGAAGACTCTCTCAGCACAGCACTACTGGGACCCTCACCACCAAGTACAGGCCCTCTTCTCGCACTACCATCAGGGAGGAAGTACAGGAGCTTGAAGACCCACACTCAACGTTTTAGCAACAGATTCTTTCCCATTCCCAACAGACTTCTGAACAGTCCCTGAATACCAGCACAGTAGTCTTCTTTAACATTGCTTTTTTTTATTGTAACTTACAGCAAATTTTATGTCTTGCACCAGACTGTTGTCACAAAAACAACAAATTTCACGACATACAGTATGTCGGTGATAATAATAAATCTGATTCTGAGAGGAACTCCTCTGAACCGTTCCCCATTCCTTATGCACACACAGCACCCTCCCCAGCCCTAGGGCCACCAAGATGGACCCTTGACCTCACAGTCTACCTGACTATGATCTTGTACCTTACTGTCTACCTGCACTGCACTTTCTCCGTAGCTGTTACACTTTATTCTGCACTTTGTCATCGTTTCACCTTGTACTGACTCAGAGCACTGGGCAATGAATTGAACAGTATACAAGACAGTACATGCGGCAATAACAAACCATTTCCAATTCCTCCCATCCTCGGTGGTTGACAGAGCTCACTATGTACAAACTGGCTCAAGTCCTGATTGTCACAGTTAGTGTACAGTTCTGGGGTTGAGGTGTGGGACGGTGTCCAGGTTCCGTGTAAAAAGACACTACAAAAATACCAGATCTTGCCTCTCTCTCTCTTTTACACCTGTATTTTCAGCACCTCGATACCTGCTGCCTGCGGACTCTGTCCCAAGAGCAAAGATCAGTTACATGCTTAAAAGAGCCTTTGCCCAAACCTACACTCACCGGGACGCCTGTTTGTTACAGGTTACCAGGCAGCCAGGAGTGGGAACTAAGACAATTCTGCTCCCTCTGCATCCAGAAGGTCAGGGCCAGAGAACATGTCTGGTCTCCACGCTCTTGATCCAGCACAAAGCCAAGGTCGGAGCCCGGGGCCCAAGAGGTTGAGCGTGTCCCTGATGACCATCACCAATGTTTTCAGACGCACTTCAGAAGAAGTTGTGGAGAATTGTGAACACAGCACCACGAAAACCAGCCTCCCCTCTGCTGAACACACACAAAATGCTGGAGGAACTCAGCAGCCAGGCGGCATCTACGGGAAACAGTCGACGTTTCGGGCCGAAACCTTTCGGCAGGGCTGGACTCCCCTGTCTACGCTTCTCACTGCTTTGGGAAAACCACCAATGTAATCGTGGACCAATCCCACCCAGGACATTCTCTCTCCCGCACCCCCACCCCTCCGTCAAGGGCAGAATACACAAAAGCTTGAGCGCACACACCACCAGGTTCAAGGACAGCTCCTATTCCTCTGTTGTCAAGACTACTGGATGGTCCTTATACGTGAAAGGTGAATGCTTGATCCCTCAACCTATCGTGTCGTGGCCCTTGCACTCTAACTGCAACACTCTATTTTGTGTATCGCTTTCTTTTTCACTACCTTGATATGCTAATAGATGGCATGTAAAACAAAAGTTTTTAACTGTATCTCGTCACACGTGACAATAGCAACCCCATACCGAACTGGAGCATTTGGGATCACGGGGAGAACGTGCAAACTCTGCACAGACAGCACCCGAGGTCAGTTTCATACTGGGATCAACTCTGCGGCTGGCACTAATACCAACACACTGAACGATGCCAAGCAGACGCGGGCTGGGTTGGCACGGGGATGGGAGGTGGCCCAAGTCAGCCCAGAACAACACTGGGGACGTGGCCTGTCCTGACCACCACCCGCCCCCTCCCCCAGAGCCAGAACGAGAGCGAGTCTCAATCACTTGGCAAATTCCCTGCGGCAACTGGACCGACGGAGGTGGCTGGGAGAACAGCAGGTGCGAGGAGCAGGCTGCAATATCATTTACGGCCATTAATTTCTTCCAGCTAAGTAAATGACGTGTTACGATCAGGCGCTGTGCCTGGACTTTAATTAGATCGTGTCCTAAAGGTACAACAATAAGCTCATTTCTCGCAGCCGCGAATCTCTTTCTCATCCTCTGGTACCCGTGTTTGCAAATGTTTAACTCTCTCAGCTTCTCGCTGAGTTTAACTCTCTGCCAACAAACAGCTGAGATTAAGCCTGATGCCATTGGACTAATCGCCTGCATACCTGGTAAGTAATACACTTTCTGAGGAAGGTCCTGTATTTTTATAGAAAAGTAATTTTCTGCATGTTGGTGCAACCAGCAAGACTGACAGTTATAGCCCCTGGTGGAGGCAGTGAGGGCTCTCTCTGCACCATTGCACCAAGTATCAAGCACCCATCTATACTCACCCTCCTTTCCTTTACCCTGCCCACCACGTCCCATTCTCCCCTCTCCATCCTGAGTTCACCTACCACCCACCCGCACAACAGGGAAAATTTACAGCAGCCAATTAACCCTCCAATTCACACCTCTTGGAACTGGAGCATCCACAAGGACATGAAGCAAACCCAAAGAGGGCGGACGTGGCCAATACGAGGGGGCATAATTTCAAGGTGATTGGAGGAAAGTACAGGGGGGGATGTCAGAGGCAAGTTATTATTACAGAGTGGAAGGTGCATGGGACGTACAACCAGAGACGATGGTAGACAGATACACTACAGACATTTAAGAGACTTTTAGATAGGCACATGGATAAAATTTTTAAAAGAATTATGTGTGGGGAAGGGTTAGACTGATTTTGAAGTAGGTTAAAAGGGCAGCACAACACTGTGGGCTGCAGGGCCTGTACTGCTCTAAGTTCGAACCCCAAGTGTTCACAGGGAGAATAGATGAACTCCACAGACAGCACCCGAGGGCAGTGCCGGGATGAACCCAAGTGTTCATAGGGAGAACATGCAAACTTCACACAGACAGCTCTGGAGGTCAGTGCTGGGATGAACCCAAGGGTTCACAGGAAGAACAGATGAACTGCACACAGACAGCTCTGGAGGTCAGTGCTGGGATGAACCCAAGGGTTTCACAGGGAGAACATGCGAACTCCACACGGACAGCACCCGAGGGCAGGATCGATGCCCAATCTCAGGAGCCGTGAGGCAGCGGCTCCACCCAAGGTGCCACTGTGCCCCAGATTTGGAATGTCACTCACCAGGCAGAGTGACAGCATTTCATCCCAGTCCTAAACTCGTTCCCGAAGCTTACAGACTGTCCAGGTTCAAGAAAAGCTGGGCAAGTTCGTCTGGGCCCACCAGATGAAGCCCTCTGGATGTCAAGCTCAATCAGTGCAATAGGATTTAATACAGAAAAACTGTAGCCAGTTGGGAAGAATCAAAGCTCAACCAATCACGGCTGAGGCCAAAATCATGATTAGTTTCAGTCACCCCTTTATGGGAAAATGCTAGGAAACAGGAAAGGGTGCAGAATAGGTTTACGACGGTGCTGCCAGGACTTGAGGGACGAAGTTATAGGAGAGGCTGAACAGGCTTGGACTTTATTCCTTGGAGCACAGGAGACTGAGGGGTGATCTTACGGAGGTGTATAAGGGGCATAGATAGAGTGAATGCACACAATCTTTCTCCCAGAGTGGGGAAATTGAGGGCGTTGGTTTAAGATGAGAGGAGAAAGGTTTAACAGGAACTTGAGGGCAATTTTTTTTTTTTTTTTTAACACTAAGGTGGTGAGTATGTGGAATAAGCTGCCAGAGGAAGTAGTTAAGGCAGGTACAATAACAGCTTATAAGAAATGTATCTGGATAAGAAAAGACTAGAAGGTAATGGGGAAAATGCAGGCAAATGGGACTAGCCTAGATGGGTGGCATGCATGAGATGGGCTGAAGGGCCTGTTTCTGCACTTTTCAACCCATTTCAAAGCATACTTCCAATAACTGGTGTGGGGGGGGGGGGGGAACACTGTGGCACAGGTAGAGTGGCTGCATCACAGATCCAGAGACACAGGTTCAATCCCAACCTCTGGCACTGCCTGAGTGGAGTTTGTATTCACCCCCAGGTGCTACCAGTTTCCTCCTCCATCCCAAAGGTACAATACGGGGGGTGGGGGGCGGGGAATAATGGGAATGTCGAGAGGGTAGGATTAATACTAAAACTGAGAAGTGCAGACAGGGGCAGAGGGGTGGAGGGTTTGTTACTGTGCCTGTATCTCTATCAACTTCTGGTCTGTTGCAAAGTTAAATACCCAGAACTCCAAAGTAAACTGCATTAACCTTATTAAATGGAGGATCTGCCTCTGAAGTCTGATGCTTGGAGCTGATAGCCTAGAGAACTGCGAAAGGATCTGACCATATACACAGAATGGAAATAGGCCCTTCAGCCCAACTTAACCATG
This sequence comes from Mobula hypostoma, assembly GCF_963921235.1. Taxonomy (NCBI): domain Eukaryota; kingdom Metazoa; phylum Chordata; class Chondrichthyes; order Myliobatiformes; family Myliobatidae; genus Mobula; species Mobula hypostoma. The sequence continues at coordinate 18,815,153 of NC_086101.1, read as the reverse complement.
CTGACCACAATGCCAGTCTAAGCCAAGCCATTTAAGGTGGCGCAGAGCAGGTCTTTATCCCCCAGAATGGAGGAGATTGAGGGGTGACCTGATAGATATAGAAGATTGAGAGGGGCATACACGCGTTTGTAAATAGAGTAAAAGCTCATAGTCTTCCGAGGGAGGGCATGCTTAAGACAAGAGGGAATAGATTTAAAGTCAGAAGTGTGCAATCAGTCACAGGAAGAAAATGCAAACTGCACACAGACATCACCCAAGCACGACCAAATTCCGGCCTCAGGAGCTGTGAGATGGCGGCAGCTTCTTCACACAAAGGGTGATGAGTGTTTGGAACAAGCTGCCAGAAAGGTGGGCACATTAGCAATGTTTAAAAGCTATTTACACAAATACATGGATAGGAGCGGTTCGAAGGGCAATGGGCCAAACACAGGCAGATGGGTCTAGTGCACTCAGCAACACAGTTGGCATGGACGAGCTGGGCCAAAGGCCATGTTTTCAAGCTCTGTGACTCTAACTCTCGTTCCATTTCCCCCAGGGTTGGCCATATCCCCGCTAAGCAATTCTTATCCACGTACCCGTGTAAGTATCTACGTGCTGAACAATGGGGGCAGCAAACATTCACTAAGCCAGTCCAAACACAGGAAGAGAGACTGAATAGATTGGGCCTATTTCATCTGGCACTCAGAAGAATGAGAGGAGATCTCTTCGAAATTGACACAACTCTAATAGATTTTGACAAGATAGATGGTTTCCCAGGTGAGGAACCTAGTATCAGCAGCCTTCTGTATCAGAACAAGGGGAAGACTGCAGGACTAAGTTATTTCTCTGCACAGAGGGTGCTGAGGGTGCTGAGAAGGTGTAATCGCTTTACAGTGTCAGCAATTACCGATTGGAGTTCGATTCCCACCACAATCTGTAAAGCATGTTGTACATTCTCCCCGTGACTGCATAGGTTTCCTTTGGGGCCTCTGCTTTCCTCCCACATTCCAAAGATGTACGGTTAGGGTTAGGGCTAAAGATTATCTGTATTTGTCACATTTACATCAAAACATACAATGGATGCGTCACTTGTGTCAAATCAATTCAGCGAAGATTGTGCTGGGCGACCAAGCTGTGGGCATGATATGTTGGCACTAGCAGTGTCTTCAGAACACTCCTCCCGATTTGTTTTGACACAAAAAATGCATTTTCATGTACGTTTAGAAGTTTCAATGTGCATGTGACAATAAAGCTAATCTCTATCTCTAGCATTTTCCGGGAGAGGTTGCTGAGGAAGAGATCACCCATGATCTCCAGAAAGCACGAGGTAACCTTGTGGGACCAGATGTCCAACTTCTACTCATGTTCTTTCTTCTCCCAACTCTTCCATCGGCCAGAAGATACAAAAGCCCGAAAGCACGTTCTACCAGGCTTAAGGACTTTTCTATCCTTGGGTACAATAAGAATGACTCTTGAGCTCACAATCTAGCTCTTTAAGAAGATTAAGGAGCAGAAGATTAGTTTTATTTGTCAAACTGTGAAATGCATTGTTTCTGTCGAACCACAGCAGCGAAGATTGTGCTGGGACACATTTCCGGCACCACAGAATGCCCCCAGCTCACTGACCTGAACCATATGCCTTTGGAATGTGGGAGGAAACCGGAGCAGCTGGCCACAGGGAGAACATACAAACTCTTTTCAGGAAATGAACCCCAATCGGTGACCGCTGACACTATAAAGCGATTGCGCTCACCACTGTGCCTTATTGCCTATGACCTTGCAGCCTCCCTGCACGTTACAGTTGATTCTGCACTCTGTTATTGTTTCACCTTGTGCTACTTCAATGCACAGTTCCAGTGAATTGTTTGCTATGGATGGTCTGCAAGACAAGTTTTTCACCATATCGCAGTACCCGTGACAATCATAAACCAATTTAACATCCTTCCAGAGCCTGAAGAGTTACCAGTTGGTCTGGAGCTCCCAGGGCAAATGCAGGTCTCAAATCAGTGCCCCAGATGGCTTCAGAAGTGAGCAGAAACAGGAATTTCACAACCATCACACTGAGGCAAGATTACGTGACAAAACTATTCTCAGCCGTCCTCCAGAGAGACAGGAAAAAAGCAGGGCGAAGGCATCGATTGCATACCTGAGAACCCGAAAGCAATGATTGCGCAGTCGATTCTGGCAAGAGAACAACTCATTATAAAGCGTTCAGGTGCCAGAAATCAGTCATCTCACTGCCTCTTTATTCTCTGGATGTAGGCGTTGCTGGAAAGGCTGCCCGTCTGCAGTTACTCACTCCCCCCCTGAGATATTGCAGCCCCGGCTGGAGACTCCTACCAACCACTGCCCGAGGGCAGCCGAGAGTCAACCTCTGGCAGTTCCCTGGGGGGGGGATGACATGGCTCAGGGGAAACATATTCTGAATGTGCAAGAGGCAGTTTAAAAATAAACTAACAAACAAGAATCAAAGGACTGAAGCCAATGAAGATTTTCACACAGAAGGTGAGATCTGTCTGTAAAAATCTGCTCCAGAGGGAATGCAAATTACTGACTCATTGAAGCACTGTTGGCTGCCAGAACAGAAGATTAGGTATTGAAGGCTGAGCCCTGGACCATAACCGTGTTACAGGGTTCACCTGATCATATACTGGGTCAATAGCACATGCACAGGGAAAGTTTGGCTGACTCACCTCCCACCGTTCCATAGCGTACTTGTCCAGGGAGGGGATGTCTCGAGCGTGCTTGTCTGGTCCCAGCTGGCTTGTGTCATCTGCCCATGTTTTACCCCTGTGGAACAGGGCATATTTATCTGTTAGAATCAAAGCCACTGGTCCCCATCTATAACAGAGGGGCATCAAAACATTTCCCATTCCCCAACATAGGGACACCCACCACTTCACTCATTGACAATAACACAGGGACGCCCACTTCACCCATCGCCAATAACACAGGGACACCCACCATTTCACCCATCCCCAGTAACATGGGGACACCCACCATTTCACCCATCCCCAATAACACAGGGACACCCACCATTTCACCCATCCCCAATAACACAGGGACACCCACCACTTCCACATCCCCAATAACACAGGGGCACCCACTTCACCCATCCCCAATAACACAAGGGCACCCACCACTTCACCCATTCCCAATAACACAGGGGAACCCACTTCACCCATCCCCAGTAACACAGGGACACCCACTTCACCCATCCCCAATAACACAGGGACACTCACCATTTCACCAATCCCCAATAACACAGGGGCACCCACCATTTCACCCATCCCCAATAACACAGGGGCACCCACTTCACCCATCGCCAATAACACAGGGACACCCACCATTTCACCCATCCCCAATAACACAAGGGCACCCACCACTTCACCCATCCCCAATAACACAGGGACATCCACTTCACCCATCCCCAATAACACAGGGGCACCCACTTCACCCATCCCCAGTAACACAGGGACACCCACTTCACCCATCCCCAATAACACAGGGGCACCCACCATTTCACCCATCCCCAATAACACAGGGGCACCCACTTCACCCATCGCCAATAACACAGGGACACCCACCATTTCACCCATCCCCAATAACACAGGGGCACCCACTTCACCCGTCGCCAATAACACAAGGGCACCCACCATTTCACCCATCCCCAGTAACATGGGGACATCCACCATTTCACTCATCCCCAATAACACAGGGACACCCACCATTTCACCCATCCCCAGTAACATGGGGACACCCACCATTTCACTCATCCCCAATAACACAGGGACACCCACCACTTCACCCCTCCCCAATAACACAGGGACACCCACTTGACCCATCGCCAATAACACAGGGACACCCACCACTTCACTCATCCCCAATAACACAGGGACATCCACCATTTCACCCATCCCCAATAACACAGGGGCACCCACCATTTCACCCATCCCCAATAACACAGGGACAACCACTTCACCCATCCCCAATAACACAGGGACACCCACTTCACCCATCCCCAATAACACAGGGACACCCACCATTTCACCCATCCCCAATAACACAGGGGAACCCACATCACCCATCCCCAGTAACACAGGGATACCCACTTCACCCATCCCCAATAACACAGGGGCACCCACTTCACCCATCCCCAATAACACAGGGGCACCCACTTCACCCATCCCCAAAAACACAGGGGCACCCACTTCACCCATCCCCAATAACACAGGGACATCCACCATTTCACTCATCCCCAATAACACAGGGGCACCTACTTCACTCATCCCCAATAACACAGGGACATCCACTTCACCCAACCCCAATAACACAGGGACATCCACTTCACCCATCCCCAATAACACAGGGGCACCGACTTCACCCATCCCCAATAACACAGGGGAACCCACTTCACCCATCCCCAGTTACACAGGGGCACCCACTTCACCCATCCCCAATAACACAGGGGCATCCACTTCACCAATCCCCAATAACACAGGGACACCCACCATTTCACTCATCCTCAATAACACAGGGGCACCCATCATTTCACCCATCCTCAATAACATCGGGATACCCACTTCACCCATCCCCAATAACACAGGGGCACCCACTTCACCCATCCCCAAAAACACAGGGGCACCCACTTCACCCATCCCCAATAACACAGGGACATCCACCATTTCACTCATCCCCAATAACACAGGGACATCCACTTCACCCAACCCCAATAACACAGGGACATCCACTTCACCCATCCCCAATAACACAGGGGCACCCACTTCACCCATCCCCAATAACACAGGGGCACCCACTTCACCCATCCCCAATAACACAGGGGAACCCACTTCACCCATCCCCAGTAACACAGGGGCACCCACTTCACCCATCCCCAATAACACAGGGGAACCCACTTCACCCATCCCCAATAACACAGGGGCATCCACTTCACCCATCCCCAATAACACAGGGGCATCCACTTCACCAATCCCCAATAACACAGGGACACCCACCATTTCACTCATCCTCAATAACACAGGGGCACCCATCATTTCACCCATCCTCAATAACATCGGGATACCCACTTCACCCATCCCCAATAACACAGGGGCACCCACTTCACCCATCCCCAATAACACAGCGGTACCCACCATTTCACCCATCCCCAATAACACAGGGACATCCACCACTTCACTCATCCCCAATAACACAGGGACATCCACCATTTCACTCATCCCCAATAACACAGGGACATCCACTTCACCCAACCCCAATAACACAGGGACATCCACTTCACCCATCCCCAATAACACAGGGGCACCCACTTCACCCATCCCCAATAACACAGGGGCATCCACTTCACCAATCCCCAATAACACAGGGACACCCACCATTTCACTCATCCTCAATAACACAGGGGCACCCATCATTTCACCCATCCTCAATAACATCGGGATACCCACTTCACCCATCCCCAATAACACAGGGGCACCCACTTCACCCATCCCCAATAACACAGCGGTACCCACCATTTCACCCATCCCCAATAACACAGGGACATCCACCACTTCACTCATCCCCAATAACACAGGGACATCCACCATTTCACTCATCCCCAATAACACAGGGACATCCACTTCACCCATCCCCAATAACACAGGGGCACCCACTTCACCCATCCCCAATAACACAGGGGCATCCACTTCACCAATCCCCAATAACACAGGGACACCCACCATTTCACTCATCCTCAATAACACAGGGGCACCCATCATTTCACCCATCCTCAATAACACAGGGATACCCACTTCACCCATCCCCAATAACACAGGGGCACCCACTTCACCCATCCCCAATAACACAAGGGCACCCACCACTTCACTCATCCCCAATAACACAGGGACACCCACTATTTCACCCATGCCCAGTAACACAGGGGCACCGACTTCACCCATCCTCAATAACAAAAGGTGCATCTACCACCTTGTACTTCTTCCTCCCCTCCTCCCACCTTCATAGTCTGACTCCTTCCCCCTTCTGTTCCAGTCCTGATGAAGGGTCTCGGTTCGAAACATCGACTGTTTACTCTTTTCCATGGATGCCGCCTGTCCTGCTGAGCTCCTCCAGCATTTTGTGTGTGCTGATTCAAATAGGTGTAGATTTACTCTGTATTGAACCCGCATTATGTCTGCTCTGGCAGTATTTAATACAGAGCACTTTGTACCTGTGCTTGGCTCGACAATTTGAACTGATGGTGTAGAGAAGACATCGCTTTGTACCTGGTTCACTTCTACTTAGTTCTGGATGTTTGTTACTGACAATAGATGTCCTAAACAGAAAGTGCTCCATTTCCAAAAGCACAAGTACTTTGGATTGTAAAATGATTTTTTAAATGTGTGATAATTTTCTAACGATTAAATTAATGGCTTAGCCAAGATACCATTGCTATGGTTACTAAAAGCATTGGTAACTTAATTGCTGAAAATTGAGGTCTACTTGAGCAAGGCCCTAATCTCTTTGGTGACAAAGCAACTGCTTCATCTAAAGCCCTGGGAGGAAAGAGTCACTGAGATCCCAGTGTAAGCATGAAGAACCTTATCAACAGGAACAGCTCTGCTCTGGAATGAGACCGGAAGCTGCCTTGTGTCCGCAGGCAGCTTTGGAGTGGAACCTGAATGACTTGGGGACCTAGGGATGAGAGTGGGGACAAAGGGTTGGAGTTAAGACCATAAGACGTAGGAACAGAATTAGGCCATTCGGCCCATCTGACCATGGTTCAACAACTCCATTCTCCTGCCTTGCCACCCTCACATTTGATGCTCTTATTAATCCATCTCTCCTATAAATATACCCAATGACGTGACATCCACAACCATCTGCAGCAATTAATTCTGCAGATTCACCACCCTCTGGCTCCTCATCTCTCAAGAGCTTGATGATTGATGTTTAATATGCTGTGTGTTATTTGTTCTTTTATTTCCCCCACACATTTGACAGTCTTGTTGAGTGCTTCTTTGTTTTGTGGCTGCCTGCAAAAAGATGAATCTCAGGGTTGTATACTCTATATGTACTTTGGTAATAAATGTGCTTTGACCTTGAACTTGAAACGCAAGAGATTCTGCAGATGCTGGAGATCCAGAGCATCTCACTCACACGCAACGTGTGGAGGGACTCAGCAGCTCAGACTGCATCTGTAGAGAGGAATAAACAGTCGACGTTTTGGTCTGAGCCCCTTCGTCAGGACGATCATCGCTGTTCTAAAGTAACATCCTTCTATTCTGAGGCTGTGCTTTAGTGTTTTCAGGCCGACAGAAGAGAAGAACAGATTGTGTATGGGGTGGGCAGTGTTTTTGATTATTAAGGCAGTGAGATTTAGGCAGTGCTTGTGACAATAAACCAGTTAGAGCCCCGTGCCGTGGTCACTTACCCACCGAGCAGTGCAATGCGCAGGTTCTCTTTGAAGATTGGATTGAGGATCAGGCCCTGGAGCCCACCGGGGAGCTGCTGGGAATGCCAGAGTCGTAGTCCCGTCAGGATGCTCATGCAGTCGTTGTGGTCGCTGGAGGGCGGGGGGAGGGGTGACAGCAGAGAGGTCAGTAATAAGATGGACTCTTGACCTCATAATCTACATTGCTATGACTTTTCACCTTATTGTTCACCTGCACTGCAACTTTCTCTGTAGCTGCTGCACTTTATTCTGACTGATCTTGCACTATCTGAATGCACTGCATCTGACTTGATCTGTATGCAAGGCAAGCTTTTCACTGTGACAAGAGTAAACCAAGCTCTATTTCAATGCAGTGAAATCCAGACAAATGGTGCCATATGCAAGCATATCTAGATAGCCAAAAAAAGTCAAGTTTATTGTCATTTAAATATATACATGTATACCGTAAAATTAGGCATTAGGTATTGTAGGTGTCACCCCCTGGTAAGCTTCAGGCTTGCTCAGCTGGCTTTCGCCTAGGGGGAGCAGCCTTCGGCCCCGCCAAACTGGGTAATCAAGTTTGTGTAGATGCTGTGTGATGTGCCCCACCCCGCCAAATAACAGACAGTACACCATATGCGATTAAATGATTACAATTTATAGATATTACTAGAACTATGTAATTATTAGAGATAAAATATCAAAGGAAAATAAAAGGCGCCAAACTTATCAAAGATCAACACTTCGTGGACAACAGTTGGAGCTCAATGAACGGGGTCTTCTTTCCACCATTTGATCCCTTCCGACCACCTCCACCCGCCGCCTGGGACCAACCACGGTGGTTGACCAGACGCTCCACACGAGTCTGTCTTCGTCTCCTCTCCTTGCCGAAGACCCTAGGCCTCGGACTCCCGCTCGGGGTCCGTCCCGTCGGCCAGCTTACAGCATTGCGTCTTCTCCCTCCGTCCCCATCGCCCCTTCTCCGCCATAAACCCGCGCAACACAATAGCCTACAGACACACAAGAAAGAATAACACCTATCCCAATTATCAATTCCCTCTCTTATCAATAATATAACCCCAAACAAGCAGAGAGAAAGAGAGAACTCCTTAAATCGCAGTTATTTCAGAAAAGCCATTTTAATTATAACATAACAAAAAAGCCATTTTGATTAGCCTACGCAGTAATATGAAAGAAGAAACCCCTTACACAGGGTATAGGACAAATTATCCGGAGACAGTTTGAATGCGATGTGGCAGGGAGTTCGGAAGCCTATCGGCCTGAGAGAAGAAGCTGTTTCTCCTCATGACCGTTCTTGTCTTTATGCATCAGAGTCTCCTGTCTGATGGTAGAAAGTCAAAGAGGAAGCTGGATGGATGGGTGGATACTAAGGGCCCTGCGTACGCAGCGCTCCTGATAAGTATCCTCGATGGATGGTAAGGAGACTGCTATGATCCTCTCAGGCGCTCTCACAGTCCTTTGTAGAGACTTCCAGTTCGTTGCTTGGCTGCTCCCATACCAGGTGGAGGTGCGGCTTGTCAGGATGATCTCAATGGTGCTCCTGTAAAATTCAGTTAAGATGGAGAAGGGGGAGCCTCACTGACTTCAATCTCCTCAGAAAGGAATGCAGATTAGTGTTAATAGTTACAGTGCTGGGAGATACTACGCAAGAGCAATGACAAGGTAGACTGAGAGGTCAAGAGTCACACGTAGCTTGAACTGACACAAGGGAGACAGAGACACAGCATGAAACAGCCCACGTGACCTGGTCTTCCCTGCATACACTGAGCGGTGCTAGGGTGGTGAAATGTCCCAACTTGGACACTAGAGAAATTAACAGCACTTAACTTTGTCTGCCCACACAAAGTAGAAAGCAATTTTTCTTCTGAATGTCGTATATCTGACACTCTGTGCCTGTGATGCTGCTGAAAATAAGTTTTTCATTGCACCTGTACACAGATGTACTTGGCAAGATGTCAATTTGATGATCGAGGCCCAGAGGTCGGCAACTATGGAGGTTGAAGCCCCAAGGTCGGCGGATCTGGAGTTTGGAGGTCCAATGCAAGTCTGGAGTCTCAGTCCAGAGCTCAGAGACCCACAGGTAGCCTGCCCTGGGGTTGGAGGGTTAGAGGCCGATCTGTGTGGGTGTGGGGGTGGGGGGAAGAAGGGATGGATAAGGCTTTATTTTGTTGTTATTGCTTGTTGGATGCTGAACATTACGGGCATGCTATGTTGCCACAAGAGTGTTTAGCGACACTTATCACCTGCCCACCACACATCCTCAGGTTGTGTTGGTCGTTAACTCAAATGACGCATTACACAGTGTGAATCTGAGTCCGAATCTAATGTCACCATTGCAACACAGTGGCAAGAAGCTGAAGTTATGTCACAAGTGAGACTAGATGTTTTGGTGTTCATGTGACAAATAAATAAATAAATAAATAAATCTATCTATCTCTCTCTTCCCTGCGGGAATCACTTGCACCAATCCGGAATCTCTTTAAGGCTTGAAGGGGACAAATGCCATACAACACTTGCTCTGATACCAGGGTCCTTGCTTGGGCATCAATGTAAGATTTGATGAAGTGAATGTCAATGATCCACACCAAATTCAATCTGGGTTGGATCAGTTAAGTCCACTTGTCCACACACAAAGTTTGTAAAATGATAATTACCAACACTAAAACAGATAATACTCTAATTTGAAACAAGAGCATATGCTGAAAGGGGTTTTGGCTCGAAACGTCAACTGTACTCTTTTCCTAGATGCTGCCTGGCCTGCTGAGTTCCTCCAGCATTTTGTGTGCATTGCTCAAATATGTTGATTTTATTTTTCCAAAGCTGGAAAAAGAACACGAACACCAGTGATATGGGCGGGGGGGGGGGAGAGAAATAGGAGGGGAAAGCATGCACAGACTTCCTCATCTGGCTGCCGTAGAACACTGTTCCACCTCCAGCGAGGCTGCGGAGTCAGGAGGCACAAGAGATTCTGCAGATGCTGGGAACCTGCGGCACACCAGCTCAATAGGAAAGGTGCCATTCAACTAGAAAGTGTACAAAGGGAATTACAGGGATGTTCCAGTAAGATGGCGGCACACTCAGACACAGCAGCCTTTCTGAGTCTAATGAAAGGTGTAATTGTTTGTATTTAAATATTCTTTGCATTCGCAAGACACTGTAGGATATTAAAAATACCAAGTACTCTAGGTCTACCTCACGACTGAGTTGCTGGATAACGGTGGAGGTGGACTTGCTGTTACTGTGCACCGTGCTGCAGCCACCCAGGGAAAAAGGCATCAGCGACACTGCACGGAGGTGTACGCCATCCGAAGGATGGTGTGGGACGTTAGGTTGTAATCACAAGACGCTGTTGGATATCGGTAATGTAGTATGCTGGAAGTTCAGTTCACTGACTCACTGGCGAGACTGACGTCGGGGGAGCTGCGCAGCCTTGGTTGTGACGTGGAGCAGCCCCTCATTCACGGTCAGGATCACCTGTTGCTGACGCCGGAGCTGGTTGTGTGTCGCCAGATTCCACGCTAGGTTGGGAGCTGGCCCCTCCAGCACAGAGAGGCTGGATTCCCTTCGTCTGCGGCTGCAGCGGGCTGCTCCAGGACCATCAATCTACGGGTCATGATACTCAGAGACCTGGGCTATACCACTGCTTGTTAACATTATTTTTTGTTAGGGTGCTTTTCTGCTATCCTAATTATACGTGCTGTGTGCTGTTTGCTGTGTGTGACCCCAGAGGAATGGTGTTTCGTTTGACAATTAAACTTGAGCCTGAACACATTGCCGGAACCCAAGAGGTTGAGCAGGTTGGGACTTTTCTCATTGCAGTGCAGGAGAATGAGAGGTGATCTTACAGAGTATAAAATCAGGAGTGGCATAGAGTGGGTTAATACATAGTCTTTCTCCCCTCCCCCAGACTTGAGGAAGCAAGAACAAGAGAGAGGGCAGAAGTTTAAGGCGAGAGTGGAGAAATTTAACAGGAAACACTGGCAACCTTTTCCGCCAGGGAGTGACCACTATCTGGAATGAGCTTCCTGAGGCAGATACACTAACATTTAAAGGTACATGGCTAGGAAAAGTTGAAAGGGATATGGGCCAAATGCAGGCAAATAGGACTGGCTTAGATGGGCACCTTAGTTAGGCTTACTGGCCCATTTTCATGCTATGAGTATAACACACAAAATGCTTGAGAAACTGAGTGGGTCAGGCAGCATCCATTGAGAGCACCACCCTGCCCTCCTGAGCAGTTACTGACCAGCTCTGTGTGACCCACCACCACACTGTGTAACCCATGGCCAGCTCTGTGGAACCCACCGCCACACTGTGTAACCCACCGCCACACTGCGCAACCCACCGCCACACTGCGCAACCCACGACCAGCGCTGCATAACCCACCGCCACACTGCGCGACCCACCGCCACACTGCGTGACCCACGACCAGCGCTGTGTAACCCACGACCAGCGCTGCATAACCCACTGCCACACTGCGCGACCCACCGCCACACTGCGTGACCCACGACCAGCGCTGTGTAACCCACCGCCACCGCTGTGTGACCCACCGCCACCGCTGTGCGACCCACTGCCACCGCTGCGCGACCCACCGCCACGCGACCCACCACCACCGCTGCGCGACCCACCGCCACCGCTGCGCGACCCACCGCCACACTGTGTAACCCGCCACAACACTGTCTGATCAAGCTGAACACATGCTGGTGAACATCACTGACGTGTGCTGCTCCATCTGTGTCACACACACGCACCACACCAGGCAGCCACAGGGTCCTGTCCAGCTGAGTGTTTCCCCTCCCCTCCATCTGATCTTTCAGAATCAATGTGATGTAGTCGAGATATAGCTCATGCATTCTGCTTCCCCCTCTGGGACCGGGCGGGACAGTGGATCACACACTGTCCCCTCCCCCCCCCGGACTGGGCGGGACAGTGGGTCACACACTGTCCCCTCCCCCCCCCGGACTGGGCGGGACAGTGGGTCACACACTGTCCCCTCCCCCCCCCAGGACCGGGCGGGGCAGTGGGTCACACACTGTCCCCTCCCCCCCCCCCCAGGACTGGGCAGGACAGTGGGTCACACACTGTCCCCTCCCCCCCCCCCAGGACCGGGCGGGACAGTGGGTCACACACTGTCCCCTCCCCCCCCAGGACTGGGCGGGACAGTGGGTCACACACTGTCCCCTCCCCTCCTCTGGGACCGGGCGGGGCAGTGGGTCACACACTGTCCCCTTCCCCCCCGCCCCCCAGGACTGGGCAGGACAGTGGGTCACACACTGTCCTCTCTCCCTCTGGGACCGGGTGGGGTAGTGGGTCACACACTGTCCTCTCTCCCTCTGGGACCAGGTGGGGTAGTGGGTCACACACTGTCCCCTCTCCCCCTCTGGGATTGGGCGGGGTAGTGGGTCACACACTGTCCCCTCCCCCCCCAGGACTGGGCAGGACAGTGGGTCACACACTGTCCCCTCCCCTCCTCTGGGACCGGGCGGGGCAGTGGGTCACACACTGTCCCCTCCCCCCCCCCCCAGGACTGGGCAGGACAGTGGGTCACACACTGTCCTCTCTCCCTCTGGGACCGGGTGGGGTAGTGGGTCACACACTGTCCTCTCCCCCTCTGGGACAGGGCGGGGTAGCGGGTCACATACTGTCCTCTCTCCCTCTGGGACCAGGCAGGGTAGTGGGTCACACACTGTCCCCTCCCCCACCCCCGAGCAGAATGGGGCAGTGCGTTTCACACTCCGGGACTGGGTGGGTAGTGAATCACACACTGTTCTTTCGCACCCACAGATGTTGCCAGACCCACCGAGCTCCCCCAGCAGTTTGGAGCCCCCGTCAGTGCAGACGTCACCGGGGAATGAGTGCAGAGTGGGGGATGTGAGCCCACAGCCTTAGGAGACATGAGTGGTGGGAGGAGGGAAGAGGAATGTGTGGGGTGCGGCTAAAGTGTAAACAGTACACTCCATAAGACACAGGAGCTGAATTAGGCCATTTGGCCCATCCAGTCTGCACCACCATTTCATCATGGGCGAATTCATTTCCCTCTCAACCCCATCTCCCAACCTTTTTCCTGTGACCTGTCTAATTAAGAACCTATCAAACCTCTGCCTAAGTACACCCAATGAAGTGGCCTCCACAGCCATCTGTGGCAACGAGTTAGACAGGCTCACCGTCTTCTGGCTCAAGAAATCCCTCACCTCTGTTACCCTGAGGTTATACCCTCTGGTCCTAGACTCTCCCACCATAGGAGACATCCTCTCTATCCAGGAGTTTGAACATTCGGTAGATTTCAATGAGATGCTTTCTCATTCTTCTAAATTCCAGCAAGTAGAGGCACAGCACTATTAATTGTTCCTCATACAATGTGCCTTTCACTCCCAGAATCATTCTCGTGAATCTGCTCTGAACCCTCTCCAATGCCAGCACATCCTTTGTTAGATAAGGGGCCTAAAACTGTTCACAATACTCCAAGTGAGGCCTCACCAATGCCTTATAAAGCCTCAACATTACATCCTTGCTTTTATATTCAAGTCCTCACGAAATGAATTTTAACATTGCATTTGCCTGCAAATTACCCACATAAAGACTCCCATGTCCCTTTGCAACTCAGATTTTTGAATTTTCTCCGTTTAGAAAATAGTATTTGCTTTTATTCTTTCTACCAAAGTGTATCACCATACACTTCCCGACCCTGTATTCCATTTGCCACTTCTCCTAATCTCTCCAAATCCTTCTGCAGCCTCCCTGCTTCAACTCTACTTGTCCCTCTCACTACCCATCTTTGTATCGTCTGCAAACTTCGCCACAATTCCATCATCCAAATCATTAGCTTACAATGTACAAAAGCAGTCCCAACACAGGCCCCTGTGGAACACCACAGGCAACCAGTCAGAAAAGGCTCCTATTATTCAGCCTTTGCCTCCTGCCACTCAGCCAACGTGCCATCCATGTGCTCTATTCACTCCGGAGCGTCGAACCTCCTTTATTAACACATCTTGCATTGAGTGGTGTGATCGTATTGCCCCAGCCCTCCTTACCACTTCATCATCAGCTGCACTGAGTAAACAGTACTAACCAGTTGTAATCAATACAGAGCAAGCCTGCCATTAGTTTCCAGCAGAAGGTGTTCGGTGAGTTACACTTTTCCAATGACATTGCTTAATCATCTCCAGTTTGTGTCAGGTTACAGACTGCATTGCTCAGAATGGACTGCGGCAAACATCTGATAGGTGTCCAGATAATTATTGCTTCCAATTTCACTCTAGGGAAGCTCAAAGTAAGGCTGAGGAATGGTACCTCTGGACAAATTATATCCTTGCAAGATCAATATTAAGGTCAAAATTACAGATAATGATCCTACCATTCTGCATTTACACTGCTGGGCCCCTCCGTATCTGCAGTGGCAGAGGGAGAGGCACTGGCACAGCTAGTGCTTCATAGCTCCAGTAATTCAGATTCAATGCCCACCTCCGGTGCCCTCTGTGTGGAGTATGCACATTCTGCATGGAACTATGTGGGTTTACACCCCCCCCATCCCCTGGCCAACACACACCAAAAAAAGTGTAGGTATGTGGGTAAATTCAAATTCAATTTCATGTTTAATTATCACTCAAGCATTCATTAATACAACCAAATGAAACACCGTTCCTCTGGGGCCAAGGTGTAAAACATACACAGCACTTTCGAAATAGTGAACGAAAAAAACTTAGTCACAAAAAAAACACATACATACATAGCCCAAACGATATGTCGCACAAATTAATGGTACAGTTCTTTGCTATGCGCAGACACTGGCAATCCAGCCTGACCCTCCATGATCAAACACTGGAGACCAGTCTTCATCTGAGCATGGACGCCAAGCTACATTGCCTCAACCTATGCTGCAGCAGCAGGCAAGCCCACGGCTCGAGGCCTAGACCTCACCACAACTGAGGCCATGCAGTTGCCTCGCTGTCCGTCAATTAACCAAAGAAGGGAAGGAAACAAGCCTGTGGCATCTCTCATTAGCAATGCCCAACAGGGTTTTGTGATCGCAAAGGAATCATCCAGGTCAATCAGCCACGGTCACACTGAACACCGCCATCATGCACCGATGGCCCCCGCCACACTGTCTGCACCAAGGTCAGCTCCTGTGACACTCCGGCTAGCTCTGCCGACACCAAGTCCAGCTGCTCCAATCAGCAAGCAGCACTCGAAGCTCAGCACCATCTTGCAACTGTCAAAAAGATTTTTAACAAAGAAAAAACAAAACACCTTTGGTTCACCCCTGAGAGATCAGTGAGTCTGAACTCACCACCATCTTACCAGTAAGTAGTGTACATGGGTGCTTTGAGTCAGTCACACAGCAGGGAAACAGGCCCATCGGCCCAACCAAGATGCCCCATCAAGCTAGCCCAACTTTTCAGCATTTCACCCACAACTTAAACCTTTCCAATTCACGTATCTATCCAGATGTTTATTTTTTGAAAGAGTTGTTATTGTACCTGTGGCAGCACATTCCACATAGATACCACCCTTTGTGGAAAAAAACTGACCCTCAAGTTCCTTTTCAATCTTTCTCCTCTCACCTTAAATCCTTGCTGTCCAGTCTGCGATACCCCAATTCTGGGGAAAAGACTCGAGTGCATTCACCCTATCCGTGCTCCTCATGACTGTGTACATATCGATAAGATCTGCTTGAGGGTCAGCACGGGAATAGTGCCTGACCCTGTGCTGTTAAACTCCATGCCTGTTTCTAAAGCAGTGCTTTTCACCTTACACTGCCAAGCCTTTGGTCATGTATTGGGGAGGCACGGTTGGGTAGTGGTTTGCGCAATTTCTTCACTAATGGGGGTTCAATTCCCACTGGTGTCTGCGAGGAGTTTGTGAGTTCTCGTCGTGTGGCTTTCTTCTGCGCGCTGTGGATTCCTCCCACATTCTACACACGTAAGGTTAGGCTAGTGAGTTGTGCACACTGGAAGTGTAGCAACACTTTACAGGCTGCCCCAAGCACAATTCTCTCTGATTTGCTTTGACACAAATGACACATTTCACAGGATGCTTCAATGTACAGGTGACATCTTTTCCATCTTCTTCCTCATATTGTGCTCCCATTACTCCCTCCCACCCACTTCCTCCATGTCAGGAAACTTTTTGATACTAGGACATTGACTTTTCTCTTAGTCTGCTTGGCCTACTAATACATCCAGCATGGTTAGGGGTTTTGCATTTGTAGTAAGGGTTCAATAAGGTTATCTCTACTTTGTTCCTCAACATACTTTCTTTATCTTTATCCACAATCCTTCAGTTCTCTCAAAATTCAAAAAAGCTTTCTCAACTCTAAAGCTAGACATCAAGGTGAGTTAAAAAGAAAAATACAATTCATGATTCTCTCATCAGCAATTCAGTGCTGCAGAATGCAAAGCTGAGTCATCAACATGTACATCAAGAAAGGAGAGTTGAAAAGTAATTTTCTGTTGATTTAGTTACCATTTTCTCTGCCACAAATATTCCCTGAGAGGGAGATCTATTCTGCATCTCACATTTTTGGGCAGTGAATCTGTAAATTCTGTAGGGTTGAATTTCTATGAAAAGAGTTACTTTTCTTGTCATTTGACTTTCCTAGGCTTGCTTTATTTTTTATATAATCACCTATTTCCACTCTTTGGCCACTTTACTTGATACCTCATGTACCTGTGTCATGGTCTTCTGCTGCTGTAGCCCTTCCACTTGAGGTTTGACATCTTGTGAGTTCAGAGATGCTCTTCTGCACACCACTGTTGTAAAGCTTGGTTATTTCACTCTCCTGTCAGCTTGAACTAGTCTGGCCATTCTCCTCGCACCTCTCTCACTAACAAGGCTTTTACACCCACAGATAGTTTTTTGCTTTCTTGCACCATTTTCTGTACACTCTCGAGACTTGCGCGTGAAAATCCAAAGAGCTCAGCAGTTTCTGAGATACTCAAACCAACAATCATTCCATGGCCAAAGTCACATAGATCACATTTCTTCCCCATTCTGATGATTGGTCTGATCAACAACTGAACCTCTTGACCATGTCTGCATGCTTTTATGCACTGAGTTGCTGCCAAGTGATTGGCTGATTAGACATTTGCATTAATGAGCAGATGTATACATGTAAAGTGGCCACCGAGGGTACATGTAATTCTTCAGTGAATTTTCCAGTACTTGTGGTATGATTGCTTCTGTATTTTTCTAAGCTTTGAAAAGCTTCTTAGTTTTTCTCCAGCAGCTGTCAAGCCTCTTGAATTTGGCTATTTTATAGATTAATTGTTATCACTGGAGTTTTGTTTATTTCGAGTCTGAGTCTGAAACGACGACTTCTTTATCTTTGTCTTTACTTGTTCATTCTTCATTCTTGTTTCTACTTAATAAAATGACCGTATGTAACAAGTTTTAAGCCGCATTCTTGAATCTAAACATCTGGATCGCAAAATCACCAGGAGTCAACGGGGGTTGCCTAGCAACTTATTTAGGTCCAAGGTAGATGCAGCCCACAGATAATCCTGCAGAGCTGAACTGCTGATGGTACAGTTATAAATCTTATTACTTTTTAAATTTGTCTTAATTTCTAGTTTTAGAGTTGAGTGAGATTTTTAGATTTTGGGAGAATCAAGGATTATTGATAACAGGAAAGAAAGCAAGTTGAGGACAAAGTTAACATTTTTGAACACCAGGAGAGACCCAGGAGGGCATTTGGCTGACTCTAGGTCCTCTGCACACATTATAAATTTTAGTTTAACGGAGTTGAGGCATCTGATAGGGGAAATATAGATGCAAGGCAGCACAGTGTTGCTGTCAGAGGAACCACTGCCTCACAGCACCAGGGATCTGCGTTCAGTCCTGACCTCTGGCACCACGTATTAAGTTTGCATGTTCTACCTGTAACCACATGGATTTCCCCTGGGTGCTCCACTTTCTTCCTATGACCCAAAAACAAGCGGGTTTGTGGGTTACCTGCCTGTGTAACTTGCCCCAGTGCACAGGTGAGTTTAGGAATCTGTGTGGTAGTTACAGTCATACAGTTACACAGCATGGGAATAGTCCCTTTGGCCCATCTTATCCATACTGACCTACATTTCCATTTACCCACCTTCCGCTAAACCTTTCCTGCCCATCTACTTGTCCCAGTTCCTTTGAAATGTTGTTAATGTACCTGCCTCTTTCCATATACTGTGCACCCACCACAGCAACGTTTTCCCCTCAGGATCATATTAAATTTCTCGCCCTCTCACCTTAAACCTGTGCCCTCTAGTTCTTGATTCCCCACCTTGGGAAAAAGGACTGCGCTCGTTCACTCTATCCCTCCGCCCTTCATGAATTTGTACACCTCTGTTCTGTCAGATCACCCTTCATTCTCCAACACTCCAGTGAATTAAGTCCCAGCCTTTTCAACCTCTCTTCATAACACGGTCCTTCCGAGCCCTGGCAACTTTCTCACAGATCTCCTCCACGCTTCTTTCAGCTTTGGGGCATCTTTACTACAGCAGGTTGACCAAAACTGAGCACAATATTACAAAGATGGTCTCATCAGCATCTTGTACCATAACTGTGGTTAATGACTGGTGGTCAGCACAGACTCAGAGGGCTTGAGGGCCTGTTTCTTCAGAAAAACCTTCTCTTGAAGCCGGTTTCCCCAATGACACAGAGGAAACTTCCTTCAAGGGAAGGCATTTCTGCTCCAACCTGTCAAGTCACAGCGTGACGATAGTTGTGGCAGTGAGTGTGGTGGAACTATACCGTTGGCTATCCTTCTTCACCCAGAAGGCGATGCCAGCCTGGGGCAAGGGCTGATCCAGGAACAGCAGTCGCATCACGTAGTTCCGAGCCAGCTCCGGCAGTTCCCTGAGAAAGGGAAGGAAAAGGAAGCATTTAGTACGGCAGGAGCACTCCTACCACAACACTGGACTGGACACAGCCAGGAAGGAGGAGCACAGGGACCCGTTACACATTTGGCCTGATACTCAGCTCCCTGTTGTCTTCTCTCCATGTTGGCAGGATACTGTGATGTTGTCCTTTTGGGAACTCCAGCATTTACCCCGGACCCCTCAACAGTCTGTTCACCGCTGTCCTTCCCTCCCCCTACCGCTGCACCCCTCCCAGGTCTCACTCCTGCACAAATGCATCCTACCCTATCTTATTCACCCAACACCTTCCCGAGTCTTATCATCCCTTCATTTAACTCCTTCCCTCCCACTACACCCTTCCCAAGTCTCACTCCATCGTACCCATCCCGAGTTTATTCACTCCCGCACTTAAATCCTTCCTTCCCAAACCCTAACACCCCCACCTTCGAGCTTTCTAGGGTGGAAATTTCACACGAGGTTTACTTTGCCGTGGGGCGCGCTGGGGTTGCATGTGCATGGTTGTGTCAGTCAGCCGGGAAAGGACACCACTGAGTTTCGATGTCTCCAGTTTCTAGGAGACCAGGTGTCAGCTACTCCACAGGTTAATGTTCTCCCATTGTTACTTCCCATCTTCGGTACACAATGGTGGGCAGTGCCTGCCACGGTGCTGTGGTGTGTGCTACAAGCTAGCCCAGGTTCAACTCCAGCATCTTGAATTCAGGTTTTCTAGAGTGGGGCAATGTAATTTTACCCAGCATGTGGTTGGGCACCTGGGTCAGCACTGACCAGTTGGGCAAAGGGTCTGACTCTGTGCTATAGGACTCCAGGACTCTATGACCCCTAGATGAGAGATCGGTGAGATGGCATCATTTTCACTGTCCTGAAGAGCGGTCTTGGCCCGAAATGCCCACTGTTTATTCAGTTCCAAAGATGCTGCCTGACCTGCTGAGTTCCTCTAGCATTTCGTGCCTGTTGCTTTGAATTTTCAGCATCTGCAGACTTCCTTGTGCTTATCATTTTAATTGTGCTGCACCTCCAGGTGCAGAGCAGTCACTATCACTACACTAGGCTCAGTACTGCCTCCACTTCTCAGAAGACTAAAGAAATACCCCATGTCCCCTTCGACTCTTACCATTCTATCTGGATGCATAATGGTTTGGTACGACAACCGGAAGAAACTGCAGAGAGTTGTGGGCACAACTCAGCACATCGTGGAAACCAGCCTCCCCTCCATCGACTCTCGCTGCCTCAGTAAAGCAGCCAGCATCATCAAAGAGCCCACCCACCCACCCCGGCACTCCCTCTTCCCTCATCGGGGAGAAGACGCAAAAGCCTGAAAACACGTACCACCAGGCTCAAGGACAACTTCTACCAGACTCTTGTGATGATAAGATGGTCGTTTGACCTCACAATCTATCATGTTATGATCTCTCACCATAGTGTCTATTTGCCCTGCACTTTCTCTGTGGCTTTTACACTGTATTCTGCATTGTCACTGTTTTAGCTTGTTCTGGCTAAGGTGGCTTTGGGCCTGTATTTGCTGAGGTTTAGAAGGATGAGAGAGGATCTCACTGAAACCTACTGAATATTGAAAATCCAATAGTGGGAGAGTATACTTCCAGAGCGCACAGCCTCAGAATAGAAAAACATCTCTTTAGAATATAGATGAAGAAGAATTTCTTTAGCCGGAGGTGGTGAATCTGTGGCTGTGGAGGGCAAGTAGAGGTTGACAGATCCTTGATAAGTAAGGATGTCAAAGGTACCATAGAGAAGACAGGAGAATGGGGCTGAGAGGAATAATAAATCAGCTAATGGCCATATTCTGCTCCTGTCTTATGGAAGTACCATCCAGTGTAAACTTCATACATCACTGTAATCATACTTAGTATAACCATGTTACACTCACTATAACCACACTGGGCCCACTGTAACTGCACCACTCCCACTGTAATCAAGCAGTGCCCACTGAAATCAGGCCGTGCCCACTATAACTGCGCCACCCCCACTGTAATCAGACCGTGCCCACTGTAACTGCACCATCCCCACTGTAATCAGACCGTGCCCACTGTAACTGCACCACTTCCACTGTAATCAAGCAGTGCCCGCTGAAATCAGGCCGTGCCCACTATAACTGCGCCACCCCCACTGTAATCAGACCGTGCCCACTGTAACTGCACCATCCCCACTGTAATCAGACCATGCCCACTGTAACTGCACCATCCCCACTACAATCAGACTGTGCCCACTTTAACTGCACCATCCCCACTGTAATCAGACTGTGCCCACTGTAATCAGGCAGTGCCCACTGAAACTGCACCATGCCCACTGTAATCAGGTCGTGCCCACTGTAATCAGGCAGTGCCCACTGTAACTGCACCATCCTCACTGTAATCAGACCGCGCCCACTGTAACTGCACCATCCCCACTGTAATCAGATCGCGCCCACTGTAATCAGACTGTGCCCACTGTAACTGCACCATCCCCACTGTAATCAGACCGTGCCCACTGTAACTGCACCATCCCCACTGTAATCAGACTGTGCCCACTATAACAGCACCATCCCCACTGTAACTGCACCATCCCCACTACAATCAGACCGTGCCCACTGTAACTGCACCATCCCCACTGTAATCAGACCGGGCCCACTATAACTGCACTATTCCCACTACAATCAGACCGTGCCCACTATAACTGCACCATCCCCACTACAATCAGACCGTGCCCACTGTAACTGCACCATCCCCACTGTAATCAGACCGTGCCCACTATAACTGCACCATCCCCACTACAATCAGACCGTGCCCACTATAACTGCACCATCCCCACTACAATCAGACCGTGCCCACTATAACTGCACCATCCCCACTACAATCAGACCGTGCCCACTGTAACTGCACCATCCCCACTGTAATCAGACCGTGCCCACTATAACTGCACCATCCGCACTACAATCAGACCGTGCCCACTGTAACTGCACCATCCCCACTGTAATCAGACCGTGCCCACTATAACTGCACCATCCCCACTGTAATCAGACCGTGCCCACTGTGACTGGGTCATTGTAACTGTGTACTGGCTGCACCACGCCCACTATGACCGACTGCGTCTTACCTGAAGACGGCCAGGCAGGTGGCCGGGTGATTGTACAGCTTGTCGAGGATGGCCGGGCTGAGACTCCTCATGTACTCATGGAGGTTCTTGCACTTCAGCTTCTCCTGCTGCATGGTTGGCCCGGCTGCAGGCAGGGAGAGAGGGAAGGGGGAGGCGGGAGAAAGAGCCAGGTTAGCAAGCAGCGGCTGTGAAGGCGAAATCCAGTGCCTGTTCCCAGTAACATTACATCACCCTGGGCAGCACATAGAAGCTGATAGAGCCGCTGCCTCACAGACCCGGAGTTCAATTCTGACCCCTATGGAGTTTCCACCTTCCCCCATTGGGCCGTGAGGGCTGCACTCCTATCTTCCTGGTTGGGAGCAATATTCCCTCTAAGTTGTGCGGGTGCGTAGCTATGCAGAAACTGAAATACTCCCGGGCACATAGCCTTTGTTACTGCACAGCTGGAGTTTTCTTTTATATAATGTCAATATAATTTTAAAATTATGCTAAATAATTTTGAAAACTCTGTTAATATATTCATGATATACCCTGTAATTGTGTTCATGAATATAATCCATAAATTTTCTAAATAATAAATGCACAACCATTACTTTGTAACATTTTAGAGCTTCAACGTATTTACATTGCCAGTGTTTCAAGTTACACCACTATTACAAATTGTAACAATAAACACAGAATGGAAGTCGGTAGCTTATTGTTAATAAACTGTTCACCCACGGTTTATTGTTCAGTTTAGCTTCCAAGTCGTGTTAAAGTTTCCCGCTCAGAACAATGGGTGGGCCACGCAGCTATAAAAAAAAAATTAGCGGGAATGTTGGCTGGGAGGTTAATTTTCTGCTGTAAATCGCTCTGACTGTGCAGGCGAGTGGTGGAATTGGAAGGGAGATGTGAATTTCGGGTGAACAAAACGAGATTAGTGTAAAATTGATGCTTTGCTGCATGCTTGAGTGCTCGGTGAGGGGTGCTAATGCTTTTTTTTTGCTGGTGGGGGAGGGGGGATCGTTGCTTTGCTGCTGCTTCTGCATGGGAGGGGGGAGTTCAGGGCTTTGGGGTTCTAACATTTAACTGTCATTCATTCTTTGGGGCACTCCTCTGTTTTTGCAGATGGTTGCGAAGAAAAAGTATTTCAGGATGTATATTGTATGCATTTCTCTGTCATTCAATGTACCTTTGAAAATCAACATCAATGGGTGCTTGATAGCCAACATGGACTAGACTGGCTGAATGTCCTTTCTCGTGCAATATGATCCCATGGGTTCACCCAGGAGGTCAGAGGTTAACCACAAACACCCTACAGTGAGATCCATGGACAGTGCCCATTTCCTAGTTAACCCACACCACCTTTGCTTAGGGAATGAGGAAGGTATAGAAGTCTCTGTAACAGGGTGCAGTTGAGGTGAAAGTGGAGAGGCACTTCAAAAGTTTAAAGTAAATGCATTATGAAAGTGCATATATGTCACCATATATGACCCAAGATACATTTTCTTGCGGGCATTCACAGTAAACACAAAGAAACACTGTAGACTCAATGAAAAATTATAAAGACGGATGTGCAAAAGACAACCAATGTGCAAAAGACAACAAATTGTGCAAATACAAAAAAAGAAGAAATAATAACAATGGCAATAAATGTCAAGAACGTGAGATGAAGAGACCTTGAAAATGAGTCTGTAGGTTGTGGAATCAGTTTGGTGTTGGGCTGAGTGAAGTTATCCCCTCTGGTACAAGAGCCTGATGTTTGAGGGGTAATAACTGTTCCTGAACCTAGTGGAAAGGGAAATCACACAAAATGCTGGAGGAACTCAGCAGGTCAGGCAAAGTCATTGGGTGTATTTAAGGCAGAGATTGATAGGTATCTGAGTAGCCAGGGCATCAAAGGTTATGGTGAGAAGGCGGGGCAGTGGGACTAAATAGGATAAAATGGATTAGCTCATGATAAAATGGCGGAGCAGACTCGATGGGCCGAATGGCCTACTTCTGCTCCTTTGTCTTATGGTCATTTATGGCAGGGACTTAACAGTCGGCGCTTCAGGCCGAGATCCTCCATCTGGATTCCTAATGAGGGTCTCGGCTCAAAACGCTGACTGTTTATTCACTTCCCTAAATGCTGCCTGACTTGCTGAGTTCCTCCAGTATTTTACGTGTGTTGCTCAAGATTTCCAGCATCTGCAGTAATCTCTTTGTGTCTGTGAGGCACTTAAGAGGAAGCTGAGGGAAAAAGGCAGAGAAAAAGATTTAATGTCAACGGTGAAGCAGATTGCGAGCAACATTAAACCTGCTACAGACCAATCACAGATAACACCCCGCTTCCCAGCTACACAAGGACCCATAATAAATCCTTTGCCCTTTGGAAAGGAAAGAGATAAGACACGATGCGGCTCTTAAATATTATGTTAGTATTTGGAACTCATTTGTTTTTATTTGGCATTTACCCTATCGTGGGCCCAAAGATATGAGCGAGTCACAAATAGATCTAATCATGAATTCAGCAGATGCAGAGCGGGGAAAATTTGGAACCAGCTCCTAAAAGAGGTAGCTATGGTAAAAAGCAAAGCACATTTAAGGGGAAGCTACAATGCGTGAGGAAGATGGAGGAGGAGGAATGTGCTTGTCAGGATGAGATGAAAAGGGAAGGGAGGAGCTGGTGGTAACCATACAACATGTGCATTAGGCATACTTTGCAGATGTCTGTACTTGCCTTCACTGGCGGTCAAGAGGGATCTCTCGTTTAATTTGCTGCACTCTAATTAAGCAACTGTTAAATGTCAGCCTCATATAAAACTCAAATTATCTGCTTAAGCTCTTCCAGCAGCTCATGCAAGGGTTAGAGTACGACAGAGTGGTACCTTGTATCACACGGATAGTCCTGTAGTCAGTACAACTGTAGCGCAACTATCAGTGAGAAATGTCACTGATGAGGTGGCGTACAGCAGGAAGATTTAGCGGTATTGCAGCAACAACCGTACGCTCAACGTCAGTAAGATCAAAGAATCGATTGTAGACTTCAGAAAGAGTAAGACGAGGGCACACACCAGTCTTCATCAAGACATCAGTGGTGGAAAGGTCAAGCAGTTTCAAGTTTCTGGGTAACAAACTGGGTCCAGCATATCGATGCAGTTACAAAGAAGGCACGACAGTGGCTAATTTTAATTAGGAGTTTGAGGAGATTTGGTATGTCTCCAAAGACACTTGCAACTTTGTACATTCGTACCATGGACAGCATTCTAACTGGCTGTATTGCTGTCCGGTATTGGGGGCGGGGGGAACACTGCACAGGATCGAAATAAGCTGCAGAAAGTTGTGAAGTCAATCAGCTCCATCATGGGCACCAGCCTCCCCATCACCCATTCCGTCTCACTGCTGCCATCAGGTAGGAGGTACAGAGCCTGAAGGCAAACACTCAGCGATTCAGAAACAGCTTCTTCCCCTCTGTCATCAGATTTTTGAATAGATATCGAACCCATGAACACAACTTCTACATTTTTTTCTATTTTTGAACTACTTATTTAATTTAACTTTTAAAATATCTATTATATATATTAAATATATACATACACACACATACATAGTGTAATTTGTAGATTTTATTATGTATTCGTTACTATGCCACATTTAACAATGTATGCCGGTGATATTAAACCTGATTCTGCTTTTTGAGCACAAATACATGCAGCTGACACTATTTAGATAAAAACAGTTCACTCCATGTACAGTGTAGTTTTTAAAACGGCCTTGCAAGTGCATGCGACTGACTATAGCCAGAAACTGTTCGGCAACAGTCTCCTGTCCCAATTAAGTGGCATTGTGTCCCTAATGAATTAAGGGAATCCCAGCTATTTTCTTAATTAGTTATTTTTCTTTTAAGAGTTGTCCCAAATAAGCAATTGGTCCAATTAACCAGAATCCACTGTATTTCTTATTGTGACATATAGTAATTTTTAATGTCTTACACTGTACTGCTGCCACAAATCAACAAATTTCACAACATATGTCAATGATAACAAACTTCATTCTGACCGAAACTCACCAGTACTGCATCCTGGTATGACACGGGTCTAAACTTGCGTCCTCCAGTACTGCACCTCTGCATTACACAGGTATGGACTAGTCCTCACCAGTACAGTACTGGTATTACACAGTGACAGATCTGTACTTAGTATCACAATACTCCTGTGTTGCACTGGTGCAAGCCTTAACCGGCAGTATTCACCCCACTGTTTCTATAGAATACTTCCCAGGAGTAAACCCAGTGTTATAGAGTGACACATCTGTGCTCCACGCCTTTGCATCCCAAGTATGGGACAAAGCCCTCCTGATCATTTGTAAAATTATAGTAGTTAGACACAGTGGGGAAGAATTAAGGGTTAAAGAATTGTGCTGTTGGAGTGCAAAGTCCCCGTGCTTTGTTGCTCCAGCTCAGTGCGACATGGGTCTTTGGTTTTGTCGTTACCCTGGGAGACAGGACACATCTGCTTGAGAGATCGGGAACAAAGGCAAAGCAGGCCAAGTCTGCACGGTCATTAAGCTGCTGGACACAAGGGGATGGGAGGAATTGTTTGTGAAACCAAAGCTCTCCTGGAAGAGAGTCAGAGCAGGGTTAGAGTCAGAGAGTCACAGACACTACAGCACAGAAACAGGCCCTCCGGCCCATCGGCGTCTGTGCCGAATTATTATTCTGCCTCGTCCCATCGACCGGAGCCTTCCACACCCCTCCCCATCCAAACTTCTCTGAAATGTTGAGATTGAACTCGCTGGCAGCTCCTTCCACCCTCTGACCCTTCTACCCTTAACCCTCAAGTTGTAGTCTCACCCTACCCCAGCCTCCAAGAGGACCACAACTTTGTCGTGGTTTGGAGGCTTGCGTGCCTCAGTGACCCGGAGAGCTATGTCGGCTGGAGTCAGGGTTTTCTGCTTTGGCTCTTGGCAGGGTCACCCATGTCAAACAGGTCAAAGGGTAGAGGACAGACAAAGAGTCACTGGTCCTCTGGGTTCAGGGATTCAGCTCTGGGCTAACAACCCTGACTGGTAAGACAAAATTGTTATGGAAACAGCAATGAAGAATGCATTTATATTTGCGTGCGACGGTATTCCTGAGTCTCCACCCAGGACTTGTATGACTGACAGGAGTGAAGACCGAGAGGAAGCTATTGACACAATGAAGGAAGCTCTGAACACCGCCAAAGATGGGGGGGACTTTGTTTCTGCCTTAAACACCAGTGGTGACAGGCAGGCAGGCTGGCCAACCCCAGTGGAAAAAGCCTGTTTGCATTGACCCTATGTAAACCCCGATAATTTTGTCTACCTCTGTCAAAAATCTAACTTCATTCTCCTGCACTCCAGGTCCTAACCTATGCAATCTATCCCTGCAAGTCAGGCCCTCCAGTCCCGGCAACATCCTAGTGAACTTTCAGGCTGAGTATAACCTGTGTGAGGGAGACAGTGGGAAATAATGGCTGAGCTGTCCGGTTACCTGGGAGCGTAGCTGACCACTAAAACCTATGAAATTAGGTCACTCTGGTCGGACCACGGGTAAAGCCCTCACTGAGCACATCTACATAGAACGGTGTAGGAAAGCAGCATCCATCATCGGGGACCCCCATCGCAGTTTTTTTTTGTCTTTCACATTCTGGTTCTTTGTCCATCTAGTTGCGTCTGCTCTTACATTGATTCTATTTATTGTGTTTCTTTGTATTCACTGTCAATGCCCGCAATAATATAAATCTGAGAGTAGTATTTGTGACATCTATGAACTTTGATAATAAATTTACTTTGAACTTTGAGGATTTACATCGGTTTGAGAACAAATAAAGGCAGGAAAGAGGAGAGTGTCGAGGAGTGTAGGAAGACAGTGGAGAAGGGAAAATGCTGCGAACAAGGAGCGCTGTAAACCATCTGCTGTGAACCACTTATTCAACCATCACCAGCTGTTAACTATTCAATTTTGAACTTAATAAACTCTCAAAATTTTTACTCAAATTTCTGGCTGCTGCTCCTTTTGCCTCGACAAGGAGGCAGCCAAGTCTTGGAGAGAAGGGATCAACATCTTTACAGACGGCCAAGTCTCACATTTCAAGTTAGCACTGGTTCTGACTGAGAGGCCAGGTAGCGATTCAAAGTGCAGTGTCACAGAAACAAATCTTCAACGACTATATTGAAAACGAGCCCAACTTCCCTCCCATCCCTCAAGGAAAAGATTCCAAATTTAAACAGTGTGAGCGCAATAGCCCATTACCCATGTCCGATCACTGCCCCGTCACCCTCACAAATCTCTTTCCATTACAGAATCACAGAGCACAGGATCAACCCAATCACTGCAACTCATCCACGCTGACCAAAGTAACTACTTTGGCGAGACCCACTTGCCTGTGTTGGTCCCATATCTCCCTAAACTTCAGAGCTGGTGTGGGAGAGGGGGTGTAGTGGGGATAAGCTTCCATTATTTATTAAGTGCTCCCATGGCATGCCTCTCAAATTACCTCTGAAATCCAAGTCCAGCTCCTGGCTTTCATGTGTGGCTTAGATACTAAGCCTGGCAGAATTGTTTCTACTGACAGAAGAATGGGCAAATGTGGGCTCGTCAGCTGCGATTGGCACATCATCCGGGAGAAACACAACTCTGATCTGGAACCTTTGCTGCCTTGCGCCTACACCCGCTCAAGGGGAAGGCTTCAGGAGTAAACCCTGAGGGAAATTCTGGAGCTGGAGCCCCTAAGGCAGTCCCAAGTGGAATTCAATGCTGACGGGCAACTCCTGCATGTTCTAGACATCTGGGATGCAACATTAATGGTCGACTCTGGCCAATGGAGGATCTCACACATAACTGCCTGTACCGTATCCTCCGGCAGCTTATTCAGGCATACCCACCATCCTCTGTGTAAAAAAAATTGCCATTCTTGCCCCCCTTAAATCTCTCCCCTTTCACCGTTAGACCCCTTACCCTGGGGGCGGGAGAGAGGGAGAAACAGTGACCATTCACCCTGTCTATGCTCATAAGACCACAAGGCAAGGGAGCAGAATTAGAATGAGGCCACTCAGCCCATCCAGTCTTCTCCGCCTTTCCATCACAGCTGATCCCACTCAACTCCATACACCTGCCTACTCACCATAACCCCTGATGCCCTGACCGATCAGGAAACAATGAATTTTCGCTTTGAATATACCCATGGTCTTGGCCTACACCACCGTCAGATTTACTCCGACTAAAAACATTCCTCCTTACCTCTATCCTAAAAGGTCCCCTTTCAATTTTGAGGCTGTACCTTCTAGTTCTAGACACCCCATCATAGAAAACATCCTCTCCACACTCCCCCTCCTTCACCAAACCACAGAAAGGCCAATGAAGTGTTAGAAAGAGTACTGAAGAGATTCAGGAAAAAATGGATTTAACTGCATGGGCAGACGAATCCAACAAGACGATGACAAACTTGTCGTGGTTGGTAGGCTGGTATGGCTCAATGACCCGTGAGCTTAGTTGGCTGGAGTCAGGGTGTACGGGACAGACCGCCGACAGAGGGTGATGGGTGTACGAGATTATGGGATAGGCCGATGGGAGGTGACGGGCGTACGGGGACGGGCCGACGGGGGTTGACGGACGTACGGGGACGGGCCGACGGGGGGTGACGGGCGTACGGGGACCGGCCGACGGGGGGTGACGGGCGTACGGGGACCGGCCGACGACGGTGACGGGCCGACAGGGGTGACGGGCGTACGGGGGTGACGGGCCGACAGGGGGGGTGACGGGACAGGCCGACAGAGGGTGACAGGCATACAGGGACAGGCTGACAAATGGAGGATGATGGGTGTATGGAACCAACTGAGAACAGAAGGTGAGGGTGTATCAAACAGGCTACTGGAGGAGGTGGTTTATGCAGGTACAATTACAGAACAAAGAAAAGCATTTAGACAGGTAGGTGGAATCGATAGGAATGGAAGAGAAAGGTCCAAATGCGGAAAATGGGATTGGGCATCTCGGTCTTCATGGACAAGTGGAGCTGAAGGGCTTGTTTGCATGCTGTGCACCTCTTCACAATAACCCTCTCAAGGTAAATACAGTCATCCGCTTCTCATCTCGATGCATACAATGTTCAACCACCCCCCCCACCAACCGTGCCGGACATTGCTTTCAGACTGGACATCCAGACCCAAATTGCCCAACCATCCATTTCCTTCTTCTTTCGAGAAACTCGTCAAAACCCAGTTCCCTGATCAGGCCCTCCGATACCTTAGCCACCTTGGTATTTTTGAGGTTTGTCTGACTCCACGTCTGCTGAGGATTTGGGGCACCTTCCAACACTAAAGGTTATTTTAGTGATGCAAGCTGATCCAGGACATGTGAACAATCGTAATGGAAGCCACCCAATGACAGCAGCTGGGGCAGAAGAGGCAGACACCACGTCTCACGTACCTTCGATGACAGTTCCAGCAGAGAGCCCAGCAAGCAGTTATATAATTTCCAAAAGACACTACAGGAACAGGCTGATTGCCTGATGTGAATTGCAGATTCAGACCCTGCAAGGTCATACCCCCTGTTTCCCAAGTCGTTCGCATGCACAGCCTTCAAAATAGTGTAGGTGCATTTGAAATGCAAGTTGCTAATCCAATACCCAGGACGTGAGAAAGACTAAATGATGAATTCTCATGCAAAAGACTTCTCTTCCATCAGGGTCCTTTAACCCCTGCAGTTTCTTAACTCAACCCACCAGGATTCAACATCTTTCAATCCTGCTTCACATCATTCTTCATCACTACTACAGTTGCTCTTGATCACATCTCCTCTCTGCTCTCAACTATTCTCCTGGACACCCCGTCACTGATCAGGCTGTCTGAAAGGAGCTCTGTGCTCTCCCTGTGGCCATATGAGTTTTCTCCGGGTGCTCCGGTTTCCTCCAACATTCCAAAGACGTACGGTTAGGGTGAGTGAGTTGTGGGCATAGATAGATACTTTATTGATCCCAAAGGAAATTATGGTGTCACAGTAGCATTACAAGTGCATAGATATAGAAATATTATGAGAAGTAGAAAGAATAATAAAAAGTTACCTCAACCAGTCTAAAGGAGTTGGGGGAGGGGTTCATCACTTCCCCAACTATAGGTTGACACGTAATAGAGCCAAATGGCCAAGGGCAAGCATGACCCTCACATCACGCTCTTCGGAGCAGCGCAGTGGCTTGGTCTGTGACTAAAAGTGCTCCTCTGTTCATGCAGACGGTGAGAAACATTCTCCAGCATTGCCAGGAGTTTTCATAGGGTCCTTTGT
This sequence comes from Mobula hypostoma, assembly GCF_963921235.1. NCBI lineage: Eukaryota > Metazoa > Chordata > Chondrichthyes > Myliobatiformes > Myliobatidae > Mobula > Mobula hypostoma. The sequence continues at coordinate 18,783,514 of NC_086101.1, read as the reverse complement.
TCTACCACAGCCTCCAATGTGTCCAGTTTGACACCCATAACAATGCCAGCCTTTCTGATCAGTTTATTGAACCTGTTGACATCACCCATGCTGCTGCCATTGCCCCAGCACACCACCACATAGCAGATTGTACTGGTGACAACAAACTGGTAGAGCATGTGAAGGAGAGGCCTGCATACTCCAAAGGACCTCAGTCTCCTCAGGAATTAGAGGCGTTTCTGGTCCTTCTTGTACACAGCCTCTGTGTTGGTGCTCCACTCAAGTCTGTCATCCAGATGCACCCCCAGGTACTTGTGGGTCCTCACTACACCCACGTCCTAACCATCAATAGTAACAGGGAGCCGTGCAGGCTTATAACTTTCCTAAGGTCCATCACCACCTCCTTTGTCTTACTGATGTTGAGCTACAAATGATTCAGCTTGCACCATTTGTTAAAGTCCTCCACCAGGACCCTGTATTCGTCCTCCCACCCTCACTTTACACACCCAAGTATTGCTAGGACATCAGGGAATTCCTGCAGATGACATGTCTCAGTGTTGTGTCTAAAGTCCGAGGTATACAGGGTTAACAGGAAGGGAACCAATACAGCCCCCCATGGGCTATGCTATGATGGGTCCAGATGCATGGCAACAGCTGTGGACTGCCCCCAGCACGTCGCGAGCAATGGGGTAAACAATACATTTCACTGTATGTTTCGATGTATATGTAACAAAATAAAGCTAATATTTATTTTTCTCTTTCCGATTATAGCTCCCTTCCCCATTCAATGAATCATCTTTGTATGTTCCAATCCTTCAACAAGATCCCATCATCTAACACATCTTCCCCCTTCCCTTTGTGACACACTGATCAAACTTTTCTATCTCCAGCAACCACTCCCTTTCCTGTTTCACTTCCAATGCCACCACGGGAAGTGTAAATCCTGCCCTTTTTCTATTACCTAGGGACCTATACCGTCCTTCCAGTTAAAGCAGCGATCCACTTGCACTTGTTCCAGTCTGGACGTCTACATTCAGTGCTTACGATGTGGTCTGCATCTTGGAGACCACCTTCATTCCGCCCGCAGGGTGGGTCCCACTTTAATTCTCAATCACATTCCCACTCTGACCCGTATGGTTAGGGTTGCCCAGATCTCCCCAGTGAACAGCACGTGACTGACCTGGATCACACCACTCCTGGAGTATTGTGTTCAGTTCTGCTCATCTCATTATAGGAAGAATGTGGAAGGTTTAGAAAGGGTGCAGAGGAAATTTATCCGGATTTATTCCTCTGCACAGATGCTGCCTGAACAACAGAATTCCTCCCACATTTTCTATGGATTCCCAGCATCTACAGAATCTCGTGTCTAAGGTTTACCAGGATGCTGCCTGGATTAGAGAGCATTTCTGATTGAGGAAGGTTGAGTGACCTAGCACTTTCCTCCTTGGAATGAGAGGTGACTTGACAGAGGTGTACGAGTCAGAGAGTGGTATTTCTGTGGGATTTATTGCCACAGGAGGCTGTGGAGGCCAAGTCATTAAGGCAGAGGTTGAGAGATTCTTGATTAACCAGGGAATGAAGGGATACGGGGAGAAGGTGGGAGATCGGGGCTGAGGGGGGAAATGGATCAGCCCTGGTGAAATGGCGGCAGGTACTCGATGGGCCGAATGGCCTAATTCTGCTCTTCCATCTTGTGGTCCAAGACAATAAGCCACACAGATTGAGTAGACAGCCAGCATCTTTTTCCTAGGGCAAGAATAGCTAATACAATGTGATCAGAGGAAAGTATAGGGGATTTGGGTGATGGTGGATTGTTTTTATTAAACACAGGTAGTTGCATGGGTAGTGGTGGAGACAGGTACATCAATAACATTTCAGAGACTCATCGGTATGTGGATGATTAAAAAAATTGGAGGGCTACGTGGAAGGGAAGGGCTAGATCATTCTCAGAGAAGGTTAAAAGGACAGCAAAATATTGTGGGCCGAAGGGTCCGTACTACACAGGAAATGCTGCTGGAACTCAGCAGGTTTGGGGCTGAGACCCTTCCTGGCCTGACTGTTTACTCCCTTCTGGTGTGGGTGTCTTTTCCTTCGTTCGTTCTCCTGGATTTCAAGCATCTGCGGAATCTCTTCTACTTCTGTTGTGCTATGCTCCAAGCCGTCGTGACAAGGTTCCACATCAGCTTGAGAAACAGTACCATTCATCTGAGCACACGGCAGCCTCCCTGATTCAATCATTTCAGGCACCTTCCTTCTCCTGTTTGTTCTGATGTAGGTCAAACTGTTGTAATATGAACTCAGTTCTTCCTGGGCCCAGGGACACGGCCTCAGGTGCCTGGCATTTTGTACAGCTTCACAACTTTCAATTGTCCCTTTGTCTGCATTCCCTCTCCTTGACGACCCTTATTAACACGAAGGCCTCATTAATAGTTTATCACCACAGCGACCGTGGTTTCACCCTAAAACACGAAAAATCCTGCAGATGCAAGTAATCTAAAGCAACACACACACACACACACACACACAAAATGCAGGTCAGGCAGCATCCATGGAAACAGTCGATGTTTCGAGCCTAGACCCCTCATCCCACTCCCCAACCCTCCCTCCCTCCCACCAACACCTTCTCTTCAAATCTGATTTTTTTCTCTCAGACACAATCTGCAGATACTGAAAACCTGGAGAAGCACACACACACACACAACGCTGGAGGAACTCTGTAGGTCAAGGAGCATTTGTGGAAGTGTACAATCAAGACTTAATGATTCAAAGAGCATTTTTTATTAATGAATGTATAAATTATACAACCTTTGTTTGCAAATATTTGTTTGCTTACAGGCAAGGAACCTGAAAGAATCTAATTAAAAAATATAAGACCAGCCCTCCCTCCCCAACAGTGCCCACAAAGAGAGGAAAAAAACACAAAACAAATCATGCCAATGGTAGAAGCAAGCAACAGCAGCATTCTGCATTTCTGAACCAGATTGAGTTGTTAGATCCAAATACCCAGAGCGGCCTGGAGTAGACACACAGCCTCAGTGTTTGGTTCATCGTATCAACGGGCAAGTCACCGCAATCTCAGGTACTAAGCACAGCAGCCGGGCAGTCTCACAGCCTCAGCGTTGCAGAGAGAGGAGACCTCAGACTACCTGGGCCGCCATTTAAATTGTCCGAACTTCGCACCAGAAACCGGGCTCCACTGCGGCGAATCCGATCGGGCCTGGATTTCACTGTCGGAGAAGCCGTTCTCAATCTCTCCAAACCGGCTCTGCGCTTCGCGATCCACCTCACGCGACTCTCGACACCCTGCCCCTCCAGACTATCTGGGCTGGCGTCTAAACATTGGCGCCCTGGGGCTCGGGCCTCACGCCTCACAGCAGCCAATCACTCTGGGCTGAGAACATGTTACCCAGCGATTCGCTTCAGACCTGGATTTTGCTGCCAAAGTTGTTCTTGACCTCACCAAATCAGCTCGGCACCTGGAGCGAACCACCCTCGCAGCCGGGTTAGTTGGACGGGCGCTGGAACTCCTCTGTCCTGTCTTCTCCCCTCTGAATCGACGAACCACAAGTAAGCTGTCGCATGGCTTCAGTACAGCCATCTTAAACCAACGTTTTGGGCTGGGACACTTCATCCTGTCCAATCCACTCTCCATCCCTCTCCCACCACCCCCCAACAACACCTTCCCTTTAAAACAAATTTGCTTTCTTTCAAACACACAAGAGACTCTGCAAATGTAGAAAATCTAGAGCAACAAACAGAAAATGCTGTAAGAATGCTGCCTGACCTGCTGAATTCTGTCACTCTTCAGTACACCAGTGTAAAAGAGAACAAAATATCAACACAAGAGATTCTGCAAATGCCAGAAATCCCGAGTAACGGGTATAAAATGCTGGAGGGACTCAGCAGGTCAGACAGTATCCACAGAGAGAAAAAAAATCAGGTTCAGGCCGAGAGGACATATTCAGTCCTGATGAAGGGTCTTGGCCCGAAACATCAGCTGTTTTTTCGTTTCCATAGTTGCTGCCTGACCTGCCGAGCATCTCCAGCATTTTTAATGAGTCATCAAGGAGAACAAAATGATTATTACTCTGGAACAACAGTAGCATTAAACAAAAACACGATAAACAATGAGATCTTCAACCTGAAAAATCAAATCTATTTCTCTTTCCACAGACTGGCTGAGAGATTTCAGCAGCTTTTTAATTTCATATTTCCAACATCTGCAGTATTTTTCTCAACTTTTAGCCAGACATACAAATGGGTTTCCAGCCAACTGCTTTGCATTTGGTACCTTAGATAGGTGAGTCCTTGCTTGGCTGAAATGCACTTCTGATTTGGCCAGAAAAGATTTCAAATCAATAGCATAACTAAATCTACACTGAAAAACAGAGAATGTTCTGCCATGGAAGCCAGCTTTTGTGCAGAGATGGAGCTTTGTGTAATCAAGGTTTATTAACAATCTCACAGTCGAGGGAAAGAGATGTTCCAATATGCAAAAATTAAAAATAATTTGATTCAATTTGAAACCAGGTCTTAAATTTAAACATATCAAAATTCAAGACATGAGCCAGTTATGGTCTCGTAAAATGTTACCTTTGGACCATAAAATATAGAAGCAGAATTAGGCTCATCGAGTCTGTTCCCCTTTTGATCTTGGCCAATTTATTTTCCCTCTCAACCCCGTTCTCCTGTCGTCTCCCTGTAACCTCTGACACACTTACCGATCAAGGATTTTTCTATCTCTGCTTTAAACATACCAGCAAAAGATATGACAATAAAAGATGGTTAATATTTAGAATCAAAATTAGGTTTAATATCACCCGCACGTGTCAAGAAATTTGTTAACTTAGTGGCTCTTTGTTAACTACACTCAATGCAACATGTAATAATAGTGAAAAACAAATGAATGAATTGCAGTAAAAATGTATATATATGTATATTAAATAGTTAAATGAAAAACAGTAGTGCACAAACAGCAATAATAAAAAAGTGAAGTAGTGCTCATTGGTTCAACGTCCATTTAGAAATCAGATGGCAGAGGGGAAGAAGATTGACGCAACTCTGATGAAGATTTCAGAGCGGCCCTGCTCACTGAATATTTAAAGAATCCGACAAATTGTAGCAAGGACAAGACCTATACAATGAAAAATGACTCCTGATGAAGGGTCTTGCCCTGAACATCAGCTGTTTAATCTTTTCCATTGATGATGCTTGTCTTGCTGAGTTCCTCCAGCATTTTGTGTGTGTCGCTATACAACACAAATACTGTCCCAGCCATGGGTATAAAGAGAAATTAACTCTTTCACAGTTCCTCAGCATGGAGTTCTGGGCTCTTTTATCATCACGTACTTTAACAGTGGCCTTCCTTCCAACATAAGCTCAAAGCTGGGATGTTACTTGACGATTGCAAAACATTTAATTCCCTTTGCAACTAAGCCGCAGATGAAGAGGGACGGCAAAGCAGTACTGGTGCTGCCTCACACCTCCAGCAGTCCGGGTTCCAGCACTGAACTCAGGAGCACGCCTGTCCTTTCTCCCTGGCTGCTCTGGCTTTATCCCACATTCCCACGTTTGGGATGGAAGATTAGCTGGGCACAGTAGGTTGCCCACTATGTGTGGGTGAGCAGTGGAATCTGGGGTGAACTATTGGGAATATGAATAAAATATGTCCAAGTATGGCAGCCCTAGTTACTGAAGTGATTCATGTGGGTCAGTTATCTCTTAAATCATTACAGAATCATTCCTGAATCAGATTTTGTCTCTATTACAAGAAATTGGGTTATGGGTAAATTCTGTCTACCATGTTTGTGGACCACAATATCAAGTATTTAACAGAGCAAGCCTACTAAAACCCGGTTGGTACAACATTAAGCTATAAGAATAAATGGCACAGAGTAAACAATAACCGTAAACTGCAAGAAATTGAGTTTGATTTACCTTACGAAAGAACTTAGTCAGATAAATGCTATCAAACAGCAGAGACGCCACCAGGCCATGTCCACTTGAGAACGGCGCAGACGAATGACGATCGCACGCAGTTCATTGACGTTGCCTAAGGGGCGATAGACCGCTTTCAGATGACATCATCACGAGGCTCTGAACGTCCGGTTCCGCACTCTCAAACAGACCGCGCTTTCCAAAGCATCTCATCCGATTGAGTATTAATTCGTTTAGATTTCCGCACCGATTCGTGATTGCTTTTTCTGTCACAGCACTAATTACAGGAAAGCCATTTATGACATCAGTGGGTGTCAATGCTGCTGAGTTCACCAGCATTTTGTGTGTGTGTTGCTTGAATTTCCAGCATCTGCAGATTTCCTCGTGTTTGTAATTAAGAATTCTGCTCACTCTTGGGATTAAAAATGTTATGGAATCTTCAACAACTGGGAGACTGCAAATAATTATGAGATAATAGCAGGTCATCCGTTTTGTTGGCGTTGGTAAAGTAAGTATTGGACAGGACTCATTTTGCTGGAATTAAAACTGGGTCGTAAGATTTTTTATGTCTCCGGGCAGTAGCTGGATTAATGTCTCTTTTAGTAATTTGCATACTGCAGTAACCTAAAGTTATATTTAATTTAGAATAATAATACCACACAGTTAATGTAAATGTTAACAAAGTAAGCAAAGGGTGCACTTTAGAACATAACAGAACCGCAGAGGACACCCCTTCCTTACATGATATTGTACCAGACTTTCAATTATAAATACCCAGCAGAATTTCACAAAATGCTAACAAGTGACTTTTGTAAATGTCAAATAGCTTTGATTTGAAATGTAGAACAGTAAATTTTGGAAAAAGATATAGTTATAAATGTACTTAGCACCACATGCAGCTTTACAAGAACATTATGATAAAATACAATTAAAAATATTATTCTGTAGGTGTGAGTGTTTTAAAGTTTTGAAATGTTTAATATTTTGCCTATGTAACTGGATTAATTTTGCAATTAAGTGTATATATATGAAGTGCATCTGCGCTTCCCAGTTTGAACTTTGCTCTCACCAGAGGTGCTATTGACGTCCTTGTTGTTCCCGACAGACTTCCAAGAGGATATAAATAAATAAATAAAACCACACAAGTATTTCAAGATTTAAAAAAATGAGAGGGGCACATGTTCAAGCAAGATGGGTATTGGATACCCTGGGCTAGGTAACCTTCAAGGCCTGGAAGTCCAGGTGCGCAGTGATCAAAAAGGGCAAGGTTACTAGCAGGTTCAGTCTTCGAGCACAGTGAGAAGTCATTCCATCCATAGAGGACAACCCAGTAAAGTGTCTTGGATAGTGTCTTAATGCGGCAATGACAGACAGCACCAACATCACTGACACTGTAAAGCAAACTGAAGAGTGGCTGAAGAAGATCAGGAAAACCGGACTCCCTGTTAAATCTAAGACATGGGTGTACTAACAGAGTCTTCTACCAAGGCTGCTCCGGGTTTTCACGGTGTGCAAGTTCCCCATGATCGCTGTAGAAGGCATAGATTGGAAAATCAACAAGCACCTGTGGAGGTCGCTGGGGATCCCCCCAAGTTTTTCTTCAGTGGAGCTCTACATAAGATCAGGCCAGCTACAGCTCCCATTGTCATCGGTAGTGGAGGAGTTAAAGGTGGCAAAGTATAGACCTGCGTTAACACTGAGGGGCTCCAATGACAAGCAGATAAACCAAGCAGGAGTCACAACAAAATCGGGCCACCAACTCGGCCACAGACCAGGGAGAGAGCTCCTTGCAACTGAGAGACATCCTGCCTGGAACAGCAAAGCCTTGGCTCTGTACTCTTCCAATGATGGGAGAGTGCGAGTGCAAGGGATAGGCGTGACATGGTCCAGGCAGAGGTACGGAACCGTGAGGACGAAAGGCAGTTATCAAAGGCAGTGGAGTTAGGGCCACAGTGTGCCTGGACGAAATGGGATCTTCCCAAGCGCAAGATCACTTGGGCAGAGCTTTGGAGACTGGAGCCCTTCCGCATTTCTTTCCTCATGGTCCGAGTACGACACTCTCCCGACACCATCACAGCTGCACACACGGGGGCTGAGAGAGGACCCTAACTGCAAGCTTTGTGGTCAGCAGGGTTCACTGGCACACATACTGTCAGGATACAAGCTTTAACACACAGAGGGTAAAGGTGACACCATGAAAAGGTCCTGCTGTCCCTTGCTGACACACTGGAGCAGGAGAGGTGTAAAAAGAGACCAGCTGGCAGAGAGGCAAACAGGGCAGTCGTTTTCATCAAGGAGAGGGCCACGCCAATCATATCAAAGAGGCCTAAATCCAGTCTGCTGCAAACTGCCAAATTATAGGAGATGAGGGTTGATGTGGGGAGGAAGGTGCAGTTCCCAGAGGTGGTACCAACCACACTTCGACCAGACGTTGTACTGTGGTCCACCGAGGACAAGAAAATCATCCTGGTGGAGCTCACAGTACCAAGGGAGGAAGGATGCGAGGAGGCTCACGACAGGAAGGCCCTGACGTACCAGTCCTTAGTCCAGGAGTGCAGGGCCAAAGGATGGCAGGCGTGGCTATTCCCCGTGGAGATCGGCTGTACAGCGTTCCCGGCAAGGTCGGCATTGAGGTTACTGACTACGCTGGGCCTTGACGAAATGAGCAAGAACCAGGCAGCTGGCAGGATGGGAGAGGAAGCAGAAAGAGCCTCTTGCTGGGGATGGAGCAGGCGAGAGGAGTTGAGCTGGAAGTCAGAAGCAGAAGGGCAGTGACTTGGTCACCACTGCTGACCCGCCAGCTGGAAAGTGCAGTGGTTAAGGGTTGAAACACTCTAGGAAGGTTGGGCACCATCTGATAACATCTGCTCCTGGCCAAAGGCTGTGGATACCTCATCAGGTGACTGAAGAGAGCACCCCAATGTATGATGCAAGAGAGGTACCTTGGTCAGCATGGACTGGTAGGGCCAAAAGGCCTCTATCTCTGACTGTCTCTGTGACTGGCCTCTAGCTATGACTGTCTATGTGTCTATGCCTGTACCTATGACTGTCTCTGTGACTGGCCTGTATCTCTGACTGTCTCTGTGACTGACCTGTATCTCTGACTGTCTCTGTGACAGCCCTCTAGCTATGACTGTCTCTGTGACTGACCTGTATCTATGACTGTCTCTGTGTCTATGCCTGTATCTCTGACTGTCTCTGTGACTGACGTCTATGACTGTCTCTGTGACTGGCCCCCAAACTATGACTGTCTCTGTCTATGCCTGTACCTACGACTGTCTCTGTGACTGGCCTGTATCATAAGATCATAAGATACAGGAGCAGAATTAGGCCATTTGGCCCATCATGTCTGCTCTGCCATTTCATCATGGCTGATCCATTTTCCTTCCCAACCTCCTGCCTTCTCCCTGTATCCCTTCTTGCCATCACCAATCAAGAATCTATCAACTCTGTCTTAAATATACATAAAGACTTGGCCTCCACAGATGCCTGTGGCAAAGAATTCCGCAGATTCCCCACTCTCTAGCCAAAGAAGTTCCTCTTCATTGCTGTTCTAAAGGACGTCCCTCTAGCCTGAGGCTGCGTCCTCAGGTCTTAGATTCTCTCACCATAAGAAACATCCTCTCCACATCCACTTTATCAAGGCCTTTCACCATTCAATAGGTTTCAATGAGGTCATCCCTCATCCCTCTGAATTCGAGTGAATACAGGCCCAGAACTATCAAAAGCTCTTCATATGACAAGCTATTCAATCCCGGAATCATTTTCCTGAACCTCCTTTGAACCCTCTCCAGTTACAGCACATCCTTTCTCAGATCAGGGGCCCAAAACTCCTCAAAATACTCAAAGTGAGGCCTCACCAGTGCTTTATAAAGTCTCAACATTACTTCCTTGCTTTTATATTCTAGTTCTCTTGAAATGAATGCTAAAATTTCATTTGCCATCCTCACCACAGACTCAAACTGCAAATTAATCTTTAGGGACTCCCAAGTCCCTTTGCACCCCAGTTTTTTGTATTTTCTCTCCATTTAGAAAATTGTCAACCCTTTCATTACTTCTGCGGCGTACTTCTTCAAAACTACCAGCCCCTTGACCTATCTTCATATCGTCTACAAACTTTTCAACAAAGCCATCAATTTCATCATCCAAGTCATTGACATAACGTAAACAGAATTGGTCCCAACACAGACCCTTGTGGAACAGCACTAGCCACTTAGAAAAGGCTCCATTTATTCCCACTCTTTGCCTCCTGCCAATCAGCCACTATTCTACCCATGCTAGAATCTCCCCTGTAATACCACGGGCTCGAGCTTGTTAAGCAGCATCTGGTGTGGCGCCTTGCCAAAGATCTTCTGAAAATTCAAGTACACAACATCAACCGAATCTCCTTTATCTATTCTGCTTGTTATTTCTTCAAAGAATTCCAACAGATTTATCAGGCAAGGTTTTTCCTTGAGCAAACCATGCTGACTACAGCCTATTTTATCATGTCCCTCCATGTATCCTGAGCTCTCATCCTTAATGCTCGACTCCAACATCTTCTCAACCACTGAGGTCAGACTAACTAGTCCATAAGACCATAAGATAAAGGAGCAGAAGTCGGCCATTCGGCCCATCGAGTCTGCTCCCCCACTTTATCATCAGCTGATCCATTCTCCCATTTAGTCCCACTCCCTCGCCTTCTCACCATAACATTTGATGCCCCGGCTACTCAGATACCTATCAATCTCTGCCTTAAATACACCCAATGACTTGCCTCCACTGCCACCTGTGGCAACAAATTCCATAGATTCACCACCCTCTGGCTAAAAAAAGTTATTCGCATTTCTGTTCTGAATGGGCGCCCTTCAATCCTTGAGTCATGCCCTCTCGTACTAGACTCCCCCATCATGGGAAACAACTTTGCCACATCCACTCTGTCCGTGCCTTTCAACATTCGAAATGTTTCTATGAGGTCTCCCCTCATTCTTCTAAACTCCAAGGAATACAGTCCAAGAGCGGACAAACGTTCCTCATATGTTAACCCTCTCATTCCTGGAACCATTCTAGTGAATCTTCTCTGTACCCTCTCCAACATCAGCACATCCTTTCTTAAATAAGCAGCCCAAAACTGCCCACAGTACTCCAAGTGAGGTCTCGCCAGCGCCTTATAGAGCCTCAACATCACATCCCTGCTCCTATACTCTATTCCTCTAGAAATGAATGCCAACATTGCATTTGCCTTCTTCACCACTGACTCAACCTGGAGGTTAACTTTAAGGGTATCCTGTACGAGGACTCCCAAGTCCCATTGCATCTCAGAACTTTGAATTCTCTCCCCATTTAAATAATAGTCTGCCTGTTTATTTCTTCTGCCAAAGTGCATAACCATACACTTTCCAACATTGTATTTCATTTGCCACTTCTTTGACCATTCTTCCAATCTATCCAAGTCTCTCTGCAGACTCTCCGTTTCCTCAGCACTACCGGCTCCTCCACCTATCTTCGTATCATCAGCAAACTTAGCTACAAAGCCATCTATTCCATAATCCAAATCGTTGATGTACAACGTAAAAAGAAGCGGCCCCAACACTGATCCCTGTGGAACACCACTGGTAACCGGCAGCCAACCAGAATAGGATCCCTTTATTCCCACTCTCTGTTTCCCGCCAATCAGCCAATGCCCTATCCACGTATGTAACTTTCCTGTAATTCCATGGGTTCTTATCTTGTTAAGCAGCCTCATGTGTGGCACCTTGTCAAAGGCCTTCTGAAAATCCAAATATACAACATCCACTGCATCACCCTTGTCTAGCCTACTTGTAATTTCCTCAAAAAATTGTAATAGGTTTGTCAGGCAGGATTTTCCTTTAAGGAATCCATGCTGAGTTCTGCATATATGTCATATGCCTCCAGGTACTCTGTAACCTCATCCTTGACAATTGACTCCAACAACTTCCCAACCATCGATGTCAAGCTAACAGGTCTATAATTTCCTTTTGCTTCCTTGCCCCCTTCTTAAATAGCGGAGTGACATTTGTAGTCTTCTAGTCCTCCGGAACCATGCCAGAATCTATCGACTTTTGAAAGATCATCGCTAATGCCTCCGCAATCATCACAGCTACTTCCTTCAGAACATGAGGGTGCATTCCATCTGGTCCGGGAGATTTATCTACCTTTAGACTATTCAGCTTCCTGAGTACTTTCTCTGTCGTAATTGTGACTGCGCACACTTCTCTTCCCTGCCACCCTTGAGTGTCCGGTATACTGCTGATGTCTTCCTCAGTGAAGACGGATGCAAAATACTCGTTCAGTTCCTCTGCCACCTCCTTATCTCCCATTACAATTTCTCCAGCATCATTTTCTATCGGTCCTATATCTACTCTCACCTGTCTTTTACTCTTTATATACTTGAAAAAGCTTTTAGTATCCTCTTTGATATTATTTGCTAGCTTCCTTTCATAGTTCATCTTTTCCCTCTTAATGACCTTCCTAGTTTCCTTTTGTAAGCTTTTAAAAACTTCCCAATCCTCTGCCTTCCCACTAATTTTTGCTTCCTTGTATGCCCTCTCCTTTGCTTTAACTTTGGCTTTGACTTCTCTTGTCAGCCACGGTTGCATCCTTTTTCCATTCGAAAATTTCTTCTGTTTTGGAATATATCTGTCTTGCATCTTCCTCACTTCTCGCATAAACTCCAGCCACTGCTGCTCTGCCGTCCTTCCTGCTAAGTCTATAGTTTCCTTTCTACTGCCTCTCTCCCTTCTCGAAGAGTGGAGTAACATTAGCAATTTTTCAGTCTTCTAGAACTATTAAATAATCTGGTGATTCTTGAAAGATCATTACTAATTACTTGACAACCTCTTCAGGCACACCTCTCAGAACTCTGGGGTGTACACCATCTGGTTCAGGTGACTTGTCTACCTTCAGATCTTTCAGTTTCACAAGAAACCTCTCTCTAGTGATGGTAACTTCACACACTTCATGCCCCCGATACCAAGAACTTCCACCATACCCCCAGTGTCTTCCACCGTGAAGACTGATGTAAAATACTTATTCAGTTCATCCGCCGTTTCCTTGTCCCCCATTGCCACCTCTCCAGCATTGTTTTCAGTGGCCCACTGTCCACTCTCACTTCTCTTTTACACTTCATGTATTTGAAGAAACTTTTGATATCCTCTTTAATATTATTGGCTAGCTTACTTCTGTATTTCATCCTTAGAAACATAGAAAACCTACAGCACAATACAGGCCCTTCGGCCCACAAAGCTGTGCCGAACATGGACTTACTTTAGAAATTAGCTAGGGTTACCCATAGCCCTCTGTTTTTCTGAGCTCCATGTACCTATCCAGGAGTCTTTCAAAAGTCTCAATCGTATCCGCCACCACCGTCACTGGCAGCCCATTCCACGCACTCACCACTCTACGTAAAAAAAACTCACCCCTGACATCTCCTCTGTACTTACTTCCAAGCATCTTAAAACTGTGCCCTCTCCTGCTAGCCATTTCAGCCCTGGGAAAAAGCCTCTGACTATCCACACAATCAATGCCTCTCATCATGTTATACACCTTTATCAGGTCACCTCTCATCCTCCTGCGCTCCAAGGAGAAAAGGCCGAGTTCACTCAACCTATTCTCATAAGGCATGCTCCCCAATCCAGGCAACATCTTTGTAAATCTCCTCTGCACCCTTTCTATGGTTTCCTGTAGTGAGGTGACCAGAATTGAGCACAGTACTCCAAGTGGGGTCTGACCAGGGTCCTATATAGCTGCAATGCAACTCTCAAACTCAATCCCATGATTGATGAAGGCCAATGCACCGTATGCTTTCTTGACTACAGACTCAACCTGTGTAGCAACTTTGAGTGTCCTATGGACTCGGACCCCAAGATCCCTCTGATCCTCCACATGGTAAGCGTCTTACCATTAATACTATATTCTGCCATCATATTTGACCTACCAAAATGAACCACTTCACACTTATCTGGGTTAAACTCCATCTGCCACTTCTCAGCCCAATTTTGTATCCTATCAATGTCCCGCTGTAACCTCTGACAGCCCTCCACACTATCCACAATGCCCCCAACCTTTGTGTCATCAGCAAATTTACTAACCCATCCCTCCACTTCCTCACCCATATCATTTATAAAAATCACAAATAGGAGGGGTCCCAGAACAGATGCCTCAGGCAGACACTGCTCACCGACCTCCATGCAGAATACCACCTGTCTACAACCACTCTTTGCCTTCTGTGGGCAATCCAGTTCTGGATCCACAAGGCAATGTCCCATTGGATCCTATGCCTCCTTACTTTCTCAATAAGCCTTGCATGGGGTACCTTATCAAATGCCTAATGACTTAGTTTCTTAATGACTTTTTCTAGTTGCCTTCTGTTGGTTTTTAAGAGCTTCTGAAACCTCTAACTTCCCACTAATTTTTGATCTATTACATGCTCTCTCTGGCTTTTATGTTGGCTTTGACTTCTCTTGTTAGACACGTTGTGTCACCTTTCCTTTAGAATACTCCTGCCTCCGAAATTGCTTCCAGAAATTCCAGCCAATTCTGCTCTGCTGTCATCCCTGCCAGTGTTATTTTTCAATCAATGCTGGCCAACTCCTCTCTCATGCTTCTATAATTCCCTTTTGGAGTGTATGGGGTGTCAGTGAGGGGTAGCACCTCTGGTGGGGGAACATGTCGTGTCCTTTTCAAGGCAGTTTGTCCACCTTTGGTCCCCACCTGGCACTGAACTCTTACCTGTGGCTCCCCGTAGCTGTTTGCATGTGACAGCAGCCACACTCTGGGCAACGGCTTCGACAAGCCGGCTAAACCAGGTGAGGGAGCCGACGGGTCTCAAACCCTCGGTGAGATAGGGAGTTGTCTATCCCAGCATGTGAAGACAGCATTGAGCGGATGAGACCAATGGAAGGTCCAACGGTCTCTGCAAGCGTCGTGGAACGTGTAGAGCAGGACAAGACACAGAAGACGTCCTGGTCATCCACCGCACCTAATCCCATCTCCAGCCGTCTCGACTCTTGTCTTGCCACTGGATCCAGATGGGAATTGGGAATTGAGAAGAGAGAGTGAGGCTGACGCTGCGCAACTCTCCCTCATTTAAATCCAAATCACGCGCTTGTCTGGACACCATCATAGCTGGCTGATGGCGCAGTGACATCAGCGCTGGACTCCGGAGTGAAGGTTCCCGAGTTCGAATCCAGTCAGGCCACTCCCGGGCACGTTTTCCATCCGTGCCGGGTTGAGTGTCAAGTTCGCAACTCGACCTCGTAAAAAGTACTAATGGTGTCGAGGTCTTCATCGATGACGATGGACGAACCTTAATTCCCTTTACTCCACTGTAGTACTGATACATCTGACCTTAGTTTCTGCTTCTCAAATTTTAGGGTGAATTTGATCATATTATGATCACTTTCCCCTAAAGGTTCTTTCACCTTAAGGTCTCTAATCAGTTCCGGTTCATTGCACGACACCCAATCCAGAATAACTGATCCCCTAATGGGCTCAACCATGACCTGTTCTTAAAAAGCCATCTTGTAGGCACTTTAGAAATTTCCCCCTCCTGGAATCTAGCACCAACCTGAGTTTCCCAATCTACCTGCATACTGAAAATCCCCCATGATTATTGTGACATTGCCCTTTTGGCAGCATTTTCTATCACCCGTTGTAATTTGTAGACCACATCCTTACTAATGTTTGGGGGTCAATGTACAACTCCCATCTGGATCTTCTTACCCGCTGCAGTTCCTTAGCTCTATCCACAATGATTCAACACCTTCCAACCCTCTGTCACCTCCTTCTAATGATTTGATTTCATTTTTTTACCAACAGAGGAACACCACCCCCTCTGCCCTCCTGCCTGTCCTTTTGATACAATCGATACGATCTGTATCCTTTACATTTAGCTCCCACCTATAATCTCCTTCGGCCATGATACAGTGATGCGTTCACACCTGCCAACCAGCAACTGTGCTGCAAGTTCATCTACCTTAATCCGTATACCGCACGCATTCAAATATAGCACCTTCAGTCCTGTATTCACCCATTTCAGTTTTGTCCCTTTTATATTGCAGCTCATCCTGTTGACTGCAATTTTGCCCTATCAACAGCCTCTCCTCACTACACAGTTACCTCACCATTACTGGATGAACTGGGCTTGTACTCGTTGGAATTTAGAAGATTGAGGGGGGATCTGATTGAAACGTATAAAATCCTAAAGGGATTGGACAGGCTAGATGCAGGAAGATTGTTCCTGATGTTGGGGAAGTCCAGAACGAGGGGTCACAGTTTGAGGATAGAGGGGAAGCCTTTTAGGACCGAGATTAGGAAAAACTTCTTCACACAGAGAGTGGTGAATCTGTGGAATTCTCTGCCACAGCAAACTGTTGAGGCCAGTTCATTGGCTATGTTTAAGAGGGAGTTAGATATGGCCCTTGTGGCTACGGGGGTCAGGGGGTATGGAGGGAAGGCTGGGGCGGGGTTCTGAGTTGGATGATCAGCCATGATCATAATAAATGGTGGTGCAGGCTCGAAGGGCCGAATGGCCTACTTCTGCACCTATTTTCTATGTTTCTATGTTTCTATTACTGTATCCGCCTTTCCTATACGTTTTGCATTGAACTATATGCAGCTCAGGACACTAGTCGCACCATGCTCAACCTTCTGATTCCTAACTTTGTCAGAGATCTTACCAACATCTGCCTCTACAACCTCACCACTGGCCGTTCTGGCATTCTGGTTCCCATCCCCCTGCAACTCTAGTTTAAACCCCACCGCGCAGCATTGACAAACCTTCCAGCTAGGATATTAGTCCCCCTCCAGTTCAGCTGCAAACTGTCCCTTCTGTACATGTCCCACCTTCCCTGAAAGAGAGCCCAATGATCCAAAAATCTGATGCCCTCTCTCCTACATCAACTCCTTAGCCACGTGTTAGACTGTATGATCTTTCTAGTTCTGGCCTCACGAGCCCGTGGCACGGGTAGTAATCCTGAGATCACAACTCTGCAGTTCCTGCCCTTTAACTTAGCTCCCATCTCCCTGAGCTCCCTATGCAGAACCTGTCACTCGTCCTACCTGTTTCACTGGTACCTACATGGACCACGACTTCTAGCTGTTCACCTCCCACTTAAGAATGCTGAGGACTCAATCTGAGATGTCCCAGACCCTGGCATTAGGGAGGCAACGTACTATCCAGAAATCTCCTTGTCAACAACAGAACCAACTGTACATTCCCCTAACTAATGAATCCTCGATCACCACAGTGTGCCTGTTCTGGGGGAGGGGGGGCCACAGAGAGAGTCCCTTCTGAGTCACAGAGGCAGACTCAGTGCCAGAGACCAGACCACTGTGACTTTCCTGCTAGGTCATCCCTGTTGACAGAATCCAAACTGATATACCTGTTGCTGAGGGGGATGGCCACAGGGTTACTCTGCACTGGCTCCTTAACCCCTTTCCCCTTCCTGACTGTCACCCAGTTTCTTGTGTCCTGCATCTTGGCCCTCACCATATCTATCACCCCTTCAGTTTCCCAAATGATCCGAAGATACCTCTATCTCTGACAGTCTCTGTGACAGATCTCTATCTCTGACTGTCTCTGTGACTGACCTGTATCTCTGTCTCTGTGACTGGCCTGTATCTCTGACTGCCACTGTGACTGGCCTGTATCTCTGACCGTCTCTGTGACTGACCTGTATCTCTGACCGTCTCTGTGACTGACCTGTATCTCTGTCTCTGTGACTGACCTGTATCTCTGACTGTCTCTGTGACTGACCAGTATCTCTGACTGTCTCTGTGACTGACCTGTATCTCTGTCTCTGTGACTGACCTGTATCTCTGACTGTTTCTGTGTCTATGCCTGTATCTCGGACTGTCTCTGTGACTGACCAGTATCTCTGACTGTCTCTGTGACTGACCAGTATCTCTGACTGTCTCTGTGACTGACCTGTATCTCTGTCTCTGTGACTGACCTGTATCTCTGACTGTCTCTGTGTCTATGCCTGTATTTCTGACTCTCTGTGACTGACCTGTATCTCTGTCTCTGTGACTGACCTGTATCTCTGACTGTCTCTGTGACTGACCAGTATCTCTGACTGTCTCTGTGACTGACCTGTATCTCTGTCTCTGTGACTGACCTGTATCTCTGACTGTTTCTGTGTCTATGCCTGTATCTCGGACTGTCTCTGTGACTGACCAGTATCTCTGACTGTCTCTGTGACTGACCTGTATCTCTGTCTCTGTGACTGACCTGTATCTCTGACTGTCTCTGTGTCTATGCCTGTATTTCTGACTCTCTGTTGACTGACCTGTATCTCTGTCTCTGTGACTGACCTGTATCTCTGACTGTCTCTGTGACTGACCAGTATCTCTGACTGTCTCTGTGACTGACCTGTATCTCTGTCTCTGTGACTGACCTGTATCTCTGACTGTTTCTGTGTCTATGCCTGTATCTCGGACTGTCTCTGTGACTGACCAGTATCTCTGACTGTCTCTGTGACTGACCTGTATCTCTGTCTCTGTGACTGACCTGTATCTCTGACTGTCTCTGTGTCTATGCCTGTATTTCTGACTCTCTGTTGACTGACCTGTATCTCTGTCTCTGTGACTGACCAGTATCTCTGACTGTCTCTGTGACTGACCTGTATCTCTGTCTCTGTGTCTATGCCTGTATCTTTGTCTCTGTGACTGACCTGTATCTCTGACTGTCTCTGTGTCTATGCCTGTATCTCTGTCTCTGAGACTGACCTATATCTCTGACTGTCTCTGTGACTGATCTCTAACTATGACTGTCTCTGTGTCAATGCCTGTTTCTATGACTGTCTCTGAGACTGATCTGTATCTCTGTCTCTGTGACTGACCTGTATCTCTGACTGTCTCTGTGACCGAACTGCATCTCTGACTGTCTCTGTGTCTGACCTCTATCCCTGACTGTCTCTGTGTCTGACCTCTATCTCTGACTGTCTCTGTGACTGACCTGTATCTCTGTCTCTGTGACTGACCTGTATCTCTGACTGTCTCTGTGACTGGCCTGTATCTCTGACTGTCTCTGTGACTGACCTGTATCTCTGACTGTCTCTGTGACTGGCCTGTATCTCTGACTGTCTCTGTGACTGACCTGTATCTCTGACTGTCTCTGTGACTGGCCTGTATCTCTGACTGTCTCTGTGACCGACCTGTATCTCCGACTGTCTCTGAGACTGACCTGTATCTCCGACTGTCTCTGTGACTGACCTGTATCTCTGCCTCTGTGACTGACCTGTATCTCTGACTGTCTCTGTGTCTATGCCTGTATCTCTGTCTCTGTGACTGACCTGTATCTCTGTCTCTGTGACTGACCTGTATCTGTCTCTGTGACTTACCTGTATCTCTGAGTGTCTGTGACTGACCTGTATCTCTGTCTCTGTGACTGGCCTGTATCTCCGACTGCCACTGTGACTGGCCTGTATCTCTGTCTCTGTGACTGACCTGTATCTCTGACTGTCTCTGTGACTGACCAGTATCTCTGACTGTCTCTGTGACTGACCTGTATCTCTGTCTCTGTGACTGACCTGTATCTCTGACTGTTTCTGTGTCTATGCCTGTATCTCTGACTGTTTCTGTGTCTATGCCTGTATCTCTGACTGTCTCTGTGACTGACCAGTATCTCTGACTGTCTCTGTGACTGACCTGTATCTCTGTCTCTGTGACTGACCTGTATCTCTGACTGTCTCTGTGTCTATGCCTGTATCTCTGTCTCTGTGACTGACCTGTATCTCTGACTGTCTCTGTGTCTATGCCTGTATCTCTGACTGTCTCTGTGACTGACCTGTATCTCTGACTGTCTGTGTCTATGCCTGTATCTCTGTCTCTGAGACTGACCTATATCTCTGACTGTCTCTGTGACTGATCTCTAACTATGACTGTCTCTGTGTCTATGACTGTCTCTGAGACTGACCTGTATCTCTGTCTCTGTGACTGACCTGTATCTCTGACTGTCTCTGTGACCGAACTGTATCTCTGACTGTCTCTGTGACTGACTGTATCTCTGACTGTCTCTGTGACTGGCCTCTATCTATGACTGTCTCTGTGACTGACCCGTATCTCTTACTGTGTCTGTGACTGACCTGTATCTCTGTCTCTGTGACTGATCTCTAACTATGACTGTCTCTGTGTCTATGCCTGTTTCTATGACTGTCTCTGAGACTGACCTGTATCTCTGTCTCTGTGACTGACCTGTATCTCTGACTGTCTCTGTGTCTGACCTCTATCCCTGACTGTCTCTGTGTCTGACCTCTATCCCTGACTGTCTCTGTGTCTGACCTCTATCTCTGACTGTCTCTGTGACTGACCTGTATCTCTGACTGTCTCTGTGACTGACCTGTATCTCTGTCTCTGTGACTGACCTGTATCTCTGCCTCTATGACTGGCCTGTATCTCTGACTGTCTCTGTGACCGACCTGTATCTCCGTCTCTGTGACTGACCTGTATCTCTGCCTCTGTGACTGGCCTGTATCTCTGACTGTCTCTGTGACTGACCTGTATCTCTGACTGGCCTCTATCTATGACTGTCTCTGTGACTGACCTGTATCTCTGACTGTCTTTATGACTGATCTGTATCTCTGTCTCTGTGACTGACCTGTATCTCTGTCTCTGTGACTGACCTGTATCTCTGTCTCTGTGACTGACCTGTATCTCTGACTGTCTCTGTGACTGACCTGTATCTCTGACTGTCTCTGTGACTGGCCTCTATCTATGACTGTCTCTGTGACTGACCTGTATCTCTGACTGGGGATGATGGTTCAACTCCAACAAAAGCCAACAGAAACCCATAGGTTGAACATTCCTCTGTGTTGTTTTCAACAGGGACAATTAACTACATTCAATAATGGGGAAGAAGAACTGAGGTAAAAGATCAGGCGTAATCTCATTTAGTGACAGGGTAAACAAGTTCCTTTTGTAATTTGTTGTGATGTATAAAAATAGAGTTTGTTTTCAAACCTATGCCTCAGATGAAAATCCAGAAACTGCAGAGGCTGGAAACTTGAAATAAGACAGGGAGTGCTGGAAACACTCCGGGCATGAGAGTTACAAGTGTCCGTGAAAGAAGAAACAAATCAGATCTTGCTCTCTTTCCGCAGATGCCGAGCTCCAGCAACATTAACTATCCCAAACATTTCAGCCCAAGGCAGAATGATAAGGAAACAGACATTTCTGCGATCTTTAAGTTCGGTGAAGCTGGACTCCCTTAAAGTTGTTGAACACTCGGGTGAGTCGGTGAGCTGCTCGACTGGGTGAGGCGGCCCGCCGGCAAGATGGCGGCGCCCTGTGGGCCGGGCGACGCCGCACGGTGACGTGCAACGGCGAGCGGCAGGTCGTTTTGGCCGCGGTGGCGGCGGCAGCGGCAGCGGCAGGGCCTCCTCCCCCGCCCCCCCTCACCCGGCTCTGGTGTTAAGCCGAGGGCATCGAAGCCTCGGCCTCGGCGCTGTTTATGGCGGAATGACGGAGCCGGGCGCCCAGAGGGAGAGTCCCGCTGGCAGCGGGGAACCGGGACCGGGCCCGGCGGCGCAACGGGAGGGCGCCGGGGCGGGCGGAGCGGACGGGAAGCTGGAGGCCCGGGACGGGGAGCAGAAGCAGCAGCAGCAGCAGCGGCAGCGGGAGGACGAGGAGGAGCTGGACCCCCGTATCCAGGTGACGGGAACCCTACCTTCTGCAGAGGCGCAACCGGTCACAGATTAAGCGCCCTTGCCTTGGCGTCCCATCCGTGTATGGGACAATGTGATGACACCCCCAGCCCGATCCCCGGCCGTGTGTGGGGCTGGGGCTGAGGCTGACCCTCTTCTCCCCAACCCGCCGTGCCCCCTTCCCAACTCGCCAGCCTCTCCCCTCAAGTTTGGGTGGGCGGCTTGCTTCTCGATCTTCGACTCCCGTCCTTGCAACAGATTCCAGTTTGTCAAGGGCACAGGGGAGTGAATTTGGCTGCTGAGTTCGTGTGATGGTCTTCCCCTTTGTGCGGGTCTGCATTCCAGGGAATGCTCCCCCGCTGGTACTCTTATCAAGTTTCCCAATGCTTTGGGTTTTGTTTACATGCTGGCGGGAGTGGAGCTATGCAAAGTGGCTGACTGCTCCAGTGTTGCAAAGTTCGATTGCTCCGACAGCAAGTGGCTCTCAAATAATTAATTGTGTGAACTTTAGAAGGGTAACTTTAGAGAAAAAATATATTGTAAAAGAATTAGGAACAGGAACCTGCTCTGGCTTTCAACGAGATTACCTGTCCCTATCAACATTACTTATCACGAATCTGTCGACCTCTGCGCTGATAATATTCTAAGATTGCTTTCACTGAAAAGAGACTCGCAACCCTTTCAAAAATATTTACCTCATTCCTTGTCTTAAATGGGCAAACCCCTTATTTTTAAGTAGAAACTCTTAGTGCTCCCATGAGAACGTGATCTCTTCTGCCTTGTCTCAGGATATTACATTTTAATCAAGTTCTTTCACCCTCTTCTAAACTCTAGCGGCTACGTCTGATTTGTCCAAACCTTTCTTCAAAGACAACCCAGGGCTTTGGCGGTGAACACTTTTAGCTGTGCCTGTCGAAGTTTCTTAGACCCCAGGGCAAGGTCTTGACCCAAAATGTCCACCCACCCTTTGCCTACACAGATGATGTCCGACCCGCGAGTTACTCTGGTAGTTTGTTCCTTTTTTGCTCCAGATTCCAGCATCTTGTGTCTCCTGAGGACAGTGAATTTGTGCAAAGCTTAGAATGATAATAAGGTTTATTATAACTGACATAAGTTGTGAAATTTGTAGTTTTGTGGCAAGTGTGAGACACTGTTAAAGTTAAAATAAGTTCTTAGTTGTGGAGGCTTTGGACAGGCTGCAGAAGAGGCTCACTGGGAGGTTGGACTGGATTAGAGGGTAAGAGCGATCAGGAGAAGTTGGGCAAACCTGGATTGTTTTCTCTGGAGCATCGGAGGTTGAGGAGTGATGGGCATTGTGTGAAGCCTGCATCTAGAAATGCAAATTCGAAAAAGATAAATTTTCTGCTTTTATTTAAACTTCTATTCTGTGAGAGCGAATTTTATTCTGTACCTCAAACTTCTCAGCAGTGATCATAAGATCACAAGACAGAGGAGCAGAAGCAGGCCATTCGGCCCATCGAGTCTGCTCCGCAGCTCCCCCATGAGCTAAACTATTCACCCATCTAGTTCCAATTTCCGGCTTTTTCCCCATATCCCTTGATACCCTGACTAATTAGATACCCGTCAATCTCCTCCTTAAACACCTTCAATGATCGGGCCTCCACAGCTGTATGTGACAACGAATTCCACAAATCCATGACCCTCTGGCTAAAAAAATTTCTCCTCATTTCTGTTTTAACTGGGTACCCTCTAACTCTAAGACTATGGCCTCTTGTCCTGGACTCACCCACCAAGGGAAACAACCTTTCCACATCTACTCTGTCCAACCCTTTCAACATTCGAAATGTTTCTATGAGATCCCCTCTCATTCTTCTATACTCTAATCAATCTAACCTTCCCTGTCATAGAAACATAGAAAATAGGTGCAGGAGTAGGCCATTCGGCCCTTCGAGCCTGCACCGCCATTTATTATGATCATGGCTGATCATCCAACTCAGAACCCCGCCCCAGCCTTCCCTCCATACCCCCTGACCCCCGTAGCCACAAGGGCCATATCTAACTCCCTCTTAAATATAGCCAGTGAACTGGCCTCAACTGTTTCCTGTGGCAGAGAATTCCAGATTCACCACTCTCTGTGTGAAGAAGTTTTTCCTAATCTCGGTCCTAAAAGGCTTCCCCTCTATCCTCAAACTGTGACCCCTCGTTCTGGACTTCCCCAACATCGGGAACAATCTTCCTGCATCTAGCCTGTCCAATCCCTTTAGGATCTTATACGTTTCAATCAGTTCCCCCCTCAATCTTCTAAATTCCAACGAGTACAAGCCCAGTTCATCCAGTCTTTCTTCATATGAAAGTCCTGCCATCCCAGGAATCAATCTGGTGAACCTTCTTTGTACTCCCTCTATGGCAAAGATGTCTTTCCTCAGATTAGGGGACCAAAACTGCACACAATACTCCAGGTGTGGTCTCACCAAGGCCTTGTACAACTGCAGTAGTACCTCCCTGCTCCTGTACTCGAATCCTCTCGCTATAAATGCCAGCATACCATTCGCCTTTTTCACCGCCTGCTGTACCTGCATGCCCACTTTCAATGACTGGTGTATAATGACACCCAGGTCTCGTTGCACCTCCCCTTTTCCTAATCGGCCACCATTCAGATAATAATCTGTTTTCCTATTTTTGCCACCAAAGTGGATAACTTCACATTTATCCACATTAAATTGCATCTGCCATGAATTTGCCCACTCACCAACCTATCCAAGTCACCCTGTATCCTCTTAGCATCCTCCTCACAGCTAGCACTGCCGCCCAGCTTCGTGTCATCCGCAAACTTGGAGATGCTGCATTTAATTCCCTCATCCAAGTCATTAATATATATTGTAAACAACTGGGGTCCCAGCACTGAGCCTTGCGGTACCCCACTAGTCACCGCCTGCCATTCTGAAAAGGTCCCGTTTATTCCCACTCTTTGCTTCCTGTCTGCTAACCAATTCTCCACCCACACCAATACCTTACCCCCAATACCATGTGCTTTAAGTTTGCACACTAATCTCCTGTGTGGGACCTTGTCAAAAGCCTTTTGAAAATCCAAATATACCACATCCACTGGTTCTCCCCTATCCACTCTACTAGTTACATCCTCAAAAAATTCTATGAGATTCGTCAGACATGATTTTCCTTTCACAAATCCATGCTGACTTTGTCCGATCATTTCACCGCTTTCCAAATGTGCTGTTATCACATCCTTGATAACTGACTCCAGCAGTTTCCACACCACCGACGTTAGGCTAACCAGTCTATAATTCCCCGGTTTCTCTCTCCCTCCTTTTTTAAAAAGTGGGGTTACATTAGCCACCCTCCAATCCTCAGGAACTAGTCCAGAATCTAACGAGTTTTGAAAAATTATCACTAATGCATCCACTATTTCTTGGGCTACTTCCTTAAGCATTCTAGGATGCAGACCATCTGGCCCTGGGAATTTATCTGCCTTCAATCCCTTCAATTTACCTAACACCACTTCCCTACTAACATGTATTTCGCTCAGTTCCTCCATCTCACTGGACCCTCTGTCCCCTACTATTTCTGGAAGATTATTTATGTCCTCCTTAGTGAAGACAGAACCAAAGTAATTATTCAATTGGTCTGCCATGTCCTTGCTCCCCATAATCAGTTCACCTGTTTCTGTCTGCAGGGGACCTACATTTGTCTTTACCAGTCTTTTCCTTTTTACATATCTATAAAAGCTTTTACAGTCCGTTTTTATGTTCCCTGCCAGTTTTCTCTCATAATCTTTTTTCCCCTTCCTAATTAAGCCCTTTGTCCTCCTCTGCTGAACTCTGAATTTCTCCCAGTCCTCAGGTGAGCCACTTTCTCTGGCTAATTTGTATGCTTCCTCTTTGGAATTGATACTATCCCTAATTTCTCTTGTCAGCCACGGGTGCACTACCTTCCTTGATTTATTCTTTTGCCAAACTGGGATGAACAATTGTTGTAGTTCATCCATGCAACCTTTAAATGCTTGCCATTGCATATCCACCGTCAATCCTTTAAGTGTCATTTGCCAGTCTATCTTAGCTAATTCACGTCTCATACCTTCAAAGTTACCCCTCTTTAAGTTCAGAACCTTTGTTTCTGAATTAACTATGTCACTCTCCATCTTAATGAAGAATTCCACCATGTTATGGTCACTCTTACCCAAGGGGCCTCTCACGACAAGATCGCTAATTAACCCTTCCTCATTGCTCAAAATCCAGTCCAGAATAGCCTGCTCTCTAGTTGGTTCCTCGACATGTTGGTTCAAAAAACCATCCCGCATACATTCCAAGAAATCCTCTTCCTCAGCACCTTTACCAATTTGGTTCACCCAGTCTACATGTAGATTGAAGTCACTCATTATAACTGCTGTTCCTTTATTGCACACATTTCTAATTTCCTGTTTAATACCATCTCCGACCTCACTACTACTGTTAGGTGGCCTGTACACAACTCCCACCAGCGTCTTCTGCCCCTTGGTGTTACGCAGCTCTACCCATATCGATTCCACATCTTCCCGGCTTATGTCCTTCCTTTCTATTGCGTTAATCTCTTCTTTAACCAGCAACGCCACCCCACCTCCCCTTCCTTCATGTCTATCCCTCCTGAATATTGAATATCCCTGAACGTTGAGCTCCCATCCCTGGTCACCCTGGAGCCATGTCTCTGTGATCCCAACTATATCATAATCATTAATAACAATCTGCACTTTCAATTCATCCACCTTATTACGAATGCTCCTTGCATTGACACATAAAGCCTTCAGGCGCTCTTTTACAACTCTCTTAGCCCTTATACAATTATGTTGAAAAGTGGCCCTTTTTAATGCTTGCCCCGGATTTGTCGGCCTGCCACTTTTACTTATCTCCTTTGTACTTTTTGCTTCATGTAGCCCTTCAACTTCCTTTCATCCATCTGCCTACCTTAGAGGCTTTTAAATGTCCCTAATTTACCTGCCTGTACCACCAACCCTGGCAGCCCATTCCAAATCTCTATTTAAGAAAGCCTACCTCTGACATTCCTCCTCCCTCCCATACTTCCGTCCAATCACCCTGAAACTAGCTCTCTTCTCTTGTACACCGCTATCAAGTTGCTTGCTGCCCTCCTTCACTCCAAAGAGAAAAGCTCGCCCACCTTTCCTCGTAAGACATGCTCTCCAATCCAGGCTGCATCCTGGTAACACCGCTGTGTACCCTCTCCACCTCCTATCAAGTCACCCCTCATCCTCCTTCACTCCAACTCGTGTGTAGATGTCACACAAACACGAGGGAATCTGCAGATGCTGGAAATCCCAAGCCATACACACAAAGTGCTGGAGGAACTCAGCAGGCCAGGCAGCGCCTGTGGGAAAGGGTAAACAGGCGACGTGTCGGGCCGAGTCCCTTCTTCAGGACTGGAAAGGAAGAGGAGACGTCAAAGTAAGAAGGTGGGGGCGGGGGGGAGGAAGAAGTACGAGGTGGGAGGTGATCGTTGAAACCAGGAGGGTTGAAGTAAAGAGCTGGGAGGTTGATTGGTGGAAGAGATAAAGAGCTGGCGGAGGGGGAATCGGATAGGAGAGCATGTTTGGGTGTACATTTTTATTCGCATTTACAGTTAACCTTCCAACCCCAAGATCTTTGAAGGAATTGGAGCACGTGGGTAGTCCCCAGGAGAACATGCCGACAGTGTTCGAGGTCATGATCGAATCCGAGTCTCCCGAGCTGTGAGGGAGCTGTTCAGCTATCGAGCAACCCACCCTTCACTTCTGCAACAAAGGCTTCAACTATATTAGTTACTACTTTTGCAGCAGAAGTGTGAATAAATTTCCTCGTCATCTGTGGAGTCTCTTGTTCCCAGTTAATTAGACGTTGCCCTTTTCATGATGAAGAGTAATGACTATTTTTATTTTAGCAAATTCCCCCTTGGATGGATGAAGCCAACCATCTGTCAGTCATTAGATATTGGTGCCGCTGGGCAAGACTCGATGTTTTGTGCCCCCCTCCCTCAGACCCGGGTGAAGGTGCCCCCATGGGGATGGGAGGCAGACAGCTGTGTAACAGCTGAAGACAGTCCCATTGAAGGGTCTCGGCCCGAAACGTGGACTGTCCGAGTTCCTCCGGCATTTTGCATGTGTACCTCTGGATTTCCAGCAGCTGCAGAATGTCTTGTGTTTATGACCTGCAGAACTGTGGCCCACAAACAGTGAAGAATAGTAATGTGGTGTCATGGCTGTGTGACTTGGTTTACTATTGTCACGTGTACCAGGATACAGTGCAAAGTTTGTCTTGTACACTGTTCATACAGATCCCAGTGCACTGAGCTAGAACGAACTAAAGCAATAACGACGCAGAATGAAGTGTAAAAGCTGCAGAGGGAGTGCAGTGCGGGTAAGCTGTGAAGTGCAAGGTCATAATGAGGTAGATTGTGAGATAGCAGAGTAGAGAAGAAAGTCTGGGGTGGGTGGGGTCTTTGATTATGCTGCCTGCTAGGCTCTAGATAGAGTCCATGGAGAGCAGGCTGGTTTCTATGACGTGCTGAGCTGTGTCCACAACTTGTAGTTTCTTGCCGTCACATGCAGAGCCAATAACCTGTTATGCGCCCAGGCTGAATACTTTCTACGGTGCATCAATTAAAAATGGTCATTTTCAACGGGGATGTGCCGAATTTCTTTGGAAGTGAAGGGTTTGTGCTGTGCCCTGTCCATCAGTTAGCCACAGATTTGCGGGAGGTTTACAAAGGCATCGTGTAAAGAGCCAGGCCCTTCGGCTCATGGATCATCAATTGCCCCACTTTCACTAATTACAATTTACCAGCACTTAATCTATAGCCACCATTATCTTGGTGATCAATGTACTTCAGAATCACGTTTATTATCCCCGTCTTATACGAGGTGAAATCCATCGTATTGCGGCAGCAGTTCAGCACAAAGACATAAAATTACTGTAAATTACAAAATACAAAGGAATAACGAGTTGGTGTTCATTGACTGTTCAGGAAAGTGACGGCGGGAGGGGGGAGGATCCGAATCGTTGAGTCTTGCCCTGTGCTAGTAACAAAACAGGACATGTCCCAGATGGCAAGGTCCTTCGTGATGGCTGCTGCCTTCTTGAAGGTGTCCTCAGTGTGCCTGTCCAAAGGCCTGTTTCTGTGCTCTGTAACTGGAAGATCAGCGGCTGCCAATCAAGTGGCAGCTAATTGTTGATTGTCAGGGCAGGGCACGACCCTTTGCCTCGAGGGCAGAGGTTTAATGCGGGCAAATGGGCATGTCCTGTCAGGAGAGGTTGGACAGACTTGGGTTGTTTTCACTGGAGACGTGATAGAAGTTACGAGGAGCAGACAGCTGGTATCTTTTTTCCTGGGTCGAAATAGCTAACACAAGAAGGCACGCATTCAAGGTGGGGGGGTGGTTAGGGAGTTCAAATGAGATAGTTACTGCCTGTTACTCCGCTGGCGTTTAGGGCAGCAATGAAGGTCCTCCATCTCTGGCAGAGTTCAGGGCTTCCTTCAGCGTGTCAGTACCTTCCTGTCAGTTTTCACTACTCTCAGTCATGTAATAGCATCACACTCAGAGGAAGAACGATTCGTCGTCGGTGTTTCCATAACGATTATTTCTGGCCAGTCAGCGTCGTTATCCCTGAGCTGAACCCATGAACCTGGAGGACCGGTGGACCACTCTCAGTCTGGCCTCCAAAGTTTGGCATGGCTGACCCTACCAAGAGTCGAGGCACAAATCCCAGACTCCAGCCAATATAGCTGTGCGGGTCACTGAGGCACTCAAGCCTCCAAACCCCATGGCAAGGTTGTGATCCTCTTGGAGGTTCGAAGGGGATGTGTGGGCCAATTTATGCTTTTTGGAGTACGGTGGGTGCCCAGAAAGTGATGCCAGGGTTGGTGGTGGAGGTTGATATGATAGAGGTGTTAAATAGGTACTTGAATATGCAGAGAATGAAGGGGAAAAGCCACGTGCATCCAGAAGGGACAGGTTAATTTAGCCATTGTTAGTTGAATTCAATACAACGTCATGGGCCAGAGGACCTGTTTCTATGTTGTACTGTTTTGTCCTCTCTGTGGGATTAGCATAGATGGGTATCACAGCCACAGATTAGATTGGATCAGCTTTATTTCTTCTACGTACAGTGAAAAGCCTCGTTTGTGTTAAATCAGTGAAGACTGTGCTCTACAGTCCGCAAGTGTTGCCACGCTTCTGTTGCCAACGTAGCACGTGCCCGCAACTTAACTGGACGTATCTGGAATGTGGGAGGAAACCAGAGCACCCGGAGGAAACCCTCGTGGTCCTGGGGAGAATGTACAAGCTCCTTGCAGGCCGTGGTGGAAATTGAACCCTGACCTCACAGCTAGCACTACACCGGCCGTGCGGATGAGGTCATAGGGTCATTCAGCAAGGAAGCAGGTCCTCCAGCCCGTCTCGTGTATGCCAACCAGGTGCCCATCTAAACTACGGGCTCGCGTCTGGCCCGTATCCCTCTAAACCTTTCCTAACCCATAGATGAATGGACTTTACAAGTAAACCTTGTTGAATCATAGAACACAGAAACAAGCCCTTCGGCCCATCCAGTCCATGCCGAACAATTAACAAGTCTAGTCCCATTGACCTGCACCTGTTCCATAGCCCTCCATACCTCTCCCATTTGTCGACCTATCCAAATTACTCTTAATTGTTGAAATTGAACCCTCATTCACCACTTCCACTGGCAGCTCGTTCTACACTCTTACCCCCCTGAGTAAAGAAGCTCCCCCCCTCGTGTTCCTCCTAAACATTTCACCTTTCATCCTTAGCCCATGACCTCTAGTTCTAGTTTCACCCAACCACAGTGAGAAAAGTCCTATGTATACCCCTCATATCTCCCCTCAATCTTCTACATTCTAGGGAAAAAAATCCTAACTTATTCAATCTTTCCCTATAATTCCTCAAGTCATGGCAACATCCTTGTAAATTTTCTCTACACTCTTTCAATCTTATTTACATCTTTCCTGAAGGTAGGTGACCAAAACTGGACATGATACTCCAAATTAGGCCTCACCAACATCGTATGTAACTTCAACATAACATCCCATCTCCTGTACTTCATACATTGATTTATGAAGGCCAATGTGCCCAAAACTTTCCTTATGACCTTATCTACCTGTGACGCCACACTGAGGATCCGTATTCCCAGATCCCTCTGTTCTAATACACACCTCAGTGCCCTACCATTTACTGTGTAAGACCTATGGTTGGTCCTCCCAAAGTGCAGCACTTCACGCGTGTCTGCATTAAATTCCATCTGCCATTTTTCAGCTAATTTTTCCAGCTGGTCCAGATCCCACTACAAGCTTTTATCATCTTCCTCGCTACACCTCCAATCTCGGTGTCATCCACAAATTTGCTGATCCAGTTTACTACATTATCATCCAGATCATTGATAGAGCCAGCAAACAACAATGGACTGAGCACCGATCCCTCAGGCACTCCACTAGTCAGGGAAGCAATCATTTACTACCACTCTCTGGTTTCTTCTGTGAAGCCAATGTCTAATCCAATTTACTACCTCATCCTGAATGCCGAGTGATTGAAATTGACCAACCTCCCACCCGGGACCTTGTCAAATGCCTTGCAGTAAATGAATTAACTTTCCTGGTAACATCCTCAAAAAACTTGATAAAATTGGTTAGACATGATTTTTAGATGGCTGCACAAAGCCATGCTGACTATCCTTAATCAGTGTCTGTCCATCCAAATAACTGTATATCCAGTCATGTAGAATACCCCCCAATAACTTTCCCACATCTGATGTCAGGCTTCGGTCTGTAATTTCTTGGCTTATTCTTAGAGCCTTTCTTAAACAATGGAACAACATTAGCTCTCCTCCAATCCTCGGGCACCACACCCAGGGTTGAGGATGTTTTAAATATCTCTGCTCGGGCCCCTGCAATTTCTGCAATTGCCTCCCACAGAGTCCGCGGGAACACGCTGTCAGGCTCTGGGGATTTGTCCACCCTCGTTTGCCTCAGGACAGCAAACACCTCCTCCTCCATAATCTGTATAGGGTCTGTGGCCTCGCTGCTGCTGTGCCTCACATCTATAGACTCCGTATCAGTTGCCTGACCAAGTATAGATGCAAAAGATCCATTTAAGATCTCTCCCATCTCTTTCAGCTCCAGACATTGATTACCACTCTGATCTTCCAGAGAACCAATTTTGCCCTTTGCTGTCCTTTTGCTCTTGATATATCTGTAGAAGTCTTTAGGATTCTCTTTCGTCTTGTCTGCTAGAGCAACCTCATGCCCTCTTTTAGCCTTCCTGATTTCTTTCTGAAGTGATCTCTTGCGTTTCTTGTACTCCAAGTACCTCATTTGTTCCTCCCTGCCTATACCTGCTATGTGCCTCCTTTTACTGAACCAAGTCCCTTGAAAACCAAAGTTCCCTAAACTTGTATTCTTGCCTTTTTTTGATAGGAACAGACAAACTCGGTCCTCTCAAAATTTCACTTTTGAAGGCCTCCCACTTACCAAGTACACCTTCACCAGAAAACAACCTGTCCCAATCCACTTTTGCCAGATCCTTTCTGATACCATCAAAATTGGGCGTTCTGCAATTTAGAATCTCAACCTGAGGGCCAGACTTATCTTTTTCTATGATTACCTTGAAACTAATGGCATTGTGTCACCTGCCCTGTTGCATTCCCTAATCGGAGATCTCGTATCACTCTTCCTCTGGTTGAGACTTCTACGTACTGATTAAGGAAACTTTCCTGAGCACATTTGACAGACTCCTCTTTTACAGTGTGGGAGGCACAATCAATATGTGGAAAGTTAAAAAAATCATAACTTGTACTTCTTGCAACAGTCTGCAGTCTCTCTACAAACTTGGTTCTCTAAATCCCACAGACACAGTGGTCTATAACATAATCCCATTAATGTGGACATACCTTTCTTATTCCTTCGCTCTCCCCGTGAAGCCTCGGTAGACGAGCTCTCCAGTCTCCAGTGTATGTGCACTGCTGTGACATTTTCCCTGACTAGTAATGCCACTCCCCCTTTTTTAATCGCTGCTTCTCTAAAACACAGTTCCCAGTCCTGTCTCTCCTGTAACCGAGTCTCACTAATGTCTACAATGTCATAATTCATGTGCTGATCCATGTCCTAAGTTCACCCGTCTTTCCTACAATACTGCTTGCATTGAAGTACACACAGCTCAGACCTTGCTCGACCTTTTGATTCCTGACTTTGTATAGATTTAACAACGTCTTTCTCTACAACCACTCCACTTTCTGTTCTGGTACTCTGGTTCCCATTCCCCTGAAACTTTAGTTTAAACCCCACCGTGCAGCACTAGCAAACCTTCCCGCTAGGATATTAGTCCCCCTCCAGAGAGCAAACCGTCCCTTCTGTACAGCTCCTGCCTTCACTGGGAGAGAGCCCAATGATCCAAAAATCTGAAGCCCTCCCTCCTACACCAACTCCTCAGTCCAGGAGCTCCTTAGTTGAGGAAGCTGATGGTTACAAAGGGAAAGCCAGCTGAATGTTACACTGACAGCAGCTTTGTTAAGCATCCCTCCTGAATTCAGTGGCATCAAGAAGGCTGCCAAGTACTGTTTAACAGTTTCCTTCCTAATTTTCATTGAGATAGCAATCATGTTGTTAATAACTCCTCTTTTGCATAGGGAAATTCAGGATGGGGCAGATTCCAACTGATTATTTAAAGAAAGCAATGGCTTTAACAGGTTGCCTATTCAGATTGGGCAGCCATGCAGGAGAAGTGAGAGCATGGCTCACCTCCCCCATGCTAGCAGAAGCTTTGAAGTTAATGGCCCTTTCCTCATAATGGATTGCATTTTCATATTTCCAGAAGTTGTCAACAAGCCAAGGCCATGAGACGTAGGAGAATTAGGCCATTCAGCCCATTGAGTCTGCTCTGCTATTCGATCATGCCTCATTTATTCTCCCTCTTACCCCCACTCTCCTGCCTTCACCCCGTAACCTTTGACACCATTACCAATCAAGAGCCTAATGACCTCCACTTTAAATATACCCAACGGCTGGGCTCCACAGCCATCTGTGGCAATGAATTCCACTGATTCACCACTCTGGCTAAAGAAATTGATCCCCAATTCTGTTCTAAGGTGACCTCCTTTTCTGAGACTGTGCCCTCTGGTCTGAAACTTCCCTACATCCTCTCCACATCCACTTTAGGCCTTTCAATACTCAATGAGATCCCCCTCATTCTTCTAATGGTTCTACGAAAACTCCCCTATATGTGCCCTGTATTTCACTGTGTGCTCGGATGTTTTGATGTACACGGGGGGGGGGGGGTCACAGTCCTCAAAACACAGAGGCCCCTTTCATTCTAAAGTTGATGAGCTTCAAATAACCTGGTTTTGTTCTTGTAGGCTGTAACCCTGAACATATAACACAACATGTAGCAATATTTCTAGCCTTCAGGAACTAGGCAGGTAAGGTGAGAAGGGAGAGATTGAATAGGAACTTGAAGGGCAACTTCTTGTATAGGGTGGTGCATGTATAGAATGAGCTGTCAGAGAAAATGGTTGAGGCAGGTACAGAATTGTGCAATGGTCACGCATCTACATGTACATAGATGGATAGCTAGGGTGCTCAGTGCTAAAGGAATTTTATGTAGTCCTCTGTACTGCAGTCACAAAAAAAACCAAATTTCATAACATATGTGAGAGATGATAAACCTGATTCTGATATGTGTCTCTTCTGTGGACTGAGAGTGGGAAGGGGGCAGGGAGAGAGGAATCGTGGTGGGCAAAGGGGAAAGAGGGGAGGGAGCAGGGAGCACCAGAGAGACATTCTGTAATGATCCAATAAACCAATTGTCTGAACTCAAGTTACTTTGCCTGGTGACTCAGAGCTGGGAGTGTTTGTACCCACGCTACTCCCCCTCCCCCCCCAGTACTCCTCCTCTGCCACCTGTCCCACACCCCTCCCACAGTGCTCCTCCCTCACCATTCCCAACATCCTTTGCTCTCGCCAGATTTACAAACTCGCTCTCCACTCCACGTTGACAAATACAGGACTGTGCAAAATGCCTTGGGCATCCTAGCTTTATACATGTGCCTGAGGCTTTTCAGCAGTCCTGTGCAATAACAACATTTAAAAGATAGTTGGATAGGGAAGGTTAAAAGGGATGTAGACAAATAGACTAGTTTAGTTGGGCAACTTGGTCAGACCTGTTGAGTCAAAGGTCCTGTTTCCATGCCTTGTGACTCTATTTGGAAGACTGTTTTGATAATTTAGCAATCCAAAAATAAAATGAAAGTTTGAAGAGATCTCAGTTCCTGACATAGTGGCATTTCTCAAATACCTGCCATTTTTGTACTGCTTAATGTCTAGCTAGAACAGGGTTCCCCCCACACCCTTTGCTTCATGGTATTGGTCCACGGTTGGGAACCCCTGAGCTAGAAGGAAGTACTCTTAATTGAGCGAGCTTCTTGGCTGCCAGCATTGCCTTTCTCAAGATGTGTTTCAGAATTTCAGCTGAGTGCCAGCGGGTCAAAAGGGCCCATAGAACTGTTCAATTCCCTGATTGTTTGAACGTAGAACAAAGAACGCTACAGCACAATGCAGGCCTTCTGAACCACGATTTTGTGCTGCTCTTTTAACCTTCCCTAGAAGCAATCTAACCCTCCCTTCTACATAGCCCTTAATGTTTCTTTCATCTGTGTATCTGCCTCCACCAGCATCCCTGGCAGTGCATTCCACCCTCTGTGTAAAGAAAAACAACAACTTACCTCTTGCGTCCCTCCTATAGTTTCCTGCAATAGCCTTAACCTTATGCTTATGCCCCCGGTATTAATCTGGCAAAAAGCACTCTGGTTGTCCACTCGATCTAAGCCTCATCATCTATCAAGTCACCTCTCATCCTCCTTTGCTCCAAAGCCAAGCTTCAACCTTTCCTCACAAGACATGCTCTCTAAGCCGGGACTGAAATGGCTAGCACGAGAGGGCACAGTGTTAAGGTGCTTGGAAGTAGGTACAGAGGAGATGTCAGGGGTAAGTTTTTTCACACAGAGAGTGACGAGTGCGTGGAATGGGCTGTTGGCGACGGTGGTGGAAGCGGATATGATGGGGTATTTTAAGAGACTCCTGGATAGGTACATGGAGCTTAGAAAAATAGAGGGCTATGGGTGACCCTGGGTAATTTCTAAAGTAAGTATATGTTCGGCACAGCATTGTGGGCCAAAGGGCCTGTATTGTGTTGTAGTTTTTCTATGTTTCTAGTATCCTGGTAAATTTCCACTGCAAAAATCTCCATGGAATGCTGAAAGCCATGCTATTTTTTTCCCGTATGTAGTTTTGGGATCTGGGTCTTCCAGGCAATGCCAGAATTTATTGCCCATCCCCGATTACCCAGGACGATGTGGCTGTGGGCCACTGGAGTCCTCCTGGTGAAAGTATTCCCGCGGTCCTCTAAGGAAGGGTGTCCCAGGATTTAGACCCATCAGCAATGAAGGACTGTGCAAGTGATGCCAATTAATTGGGCTCTGATCTCTTGGGTTGTGAATAGCTTTCTTGGTGTCGGTGGATAGCACTGGTCCCACCAGATGGAACTCGTTTCGTCACACCCCTAACTCGTGTCCTGTAGGTGGCAGAAAAGCTCTGGGCACTTGGGAAGATAATCAGAGCTTGCGATAGAACATTAGAACCCCGGGGTGCATGGTAGATCAGAGAGACCAACAATTCAAATTCATGTTTCCCTGAAAGTGGTGTTACAGCTTGCTGAAGAAGGCTTTTTGCTTGCTGGCCTTCGTCAGTCGGGGCATTGTGTATAGAGGTTGGAATGTTATATCAGAATAGATTTAATACCACTGACATGTGATGTGCGATTTATTGTGTTGTGGTAGCAGTGCAGTGCAGAGCTGTAAAATCTACAAATTGCACAAATAAATAGTGTCAAGGAAAAGGAATAACGAGGTAGGGTTTGTGGGTTCATGGACCATTTGGAACTCTGATGGCAGAGGGGAAGAAACTGTTCCCAAACAGTTGAGTGTGGGTCTTTGGGCTCCTGTACCTGCTGTCTGAGAAGAGGACGTGTCCTGGATGGTGAAGGTCCTTCATGACAGATGTCACCTTCTTGAGGTACGGCCTGTTGAAGATGTCCTGATGGAGCCTCTTCAGATCCTGGGTACTGGTACCTCCCTGTCAGGCAATGATACAACCAGTCAGAATGCTCTCCACTGTTCGTCTCTGGAAATCTGCAAGGGTCTCTGGTGGCAAACCAAATCTCCTCAAACTCTTATTGAAGTAGAGCTACGGGTGTGCCTCCTTTCTGTTTGCATCAATGTGTTGGGCCCAGGAGAGGTCCTCTGAGATGTTGACGCCCAAAAGCCTGAAGCTGCTCACCCTTTCGATGATGACTGGAGTGTGTTCTCCCAGTTCCCTCGCTGAAGTCCACAACCAGTTGTTCGGTTTTTCTGACAGTGAGTATGAGGTGGTTGTTGCAACACCGTTCAAACAGCTGATCTGTCTCGCTCCTGTAAGCCTCCACATCACCATCGCCGGTTCTCCCATTGGGGAATTTATGGATGGTGTTTGAGCTATGCCTGGCCACACTGTCACGGATGTAGAGAGAGTAGAGCAGTGGCTCGGCACGCCAGCGTCGATAGCAATGTGCGCTGTCTGTGGTCTACTGAGAAGGATGTCAAGGATCCAGTTACAGAGAGCACAGAGGTCTGGGGTTTGAAGCTTGTTTGTTAGTACTGAGGAAATGATGGTGTTCAATGCTGAGCTGTAATCGATAAACAGAAGCCTGACGTATGTCTCGCAGTTTTCTAGGGGCTCCAAGACAGAGTGCGACTTCGTCCGCTGAAAGTCTGGTGCAGCAGTGAACAAATTGCAGTGGATCCAGTTCTTTTCTCAGGCAGCAGTTAGATCTAGCCAGTTATACAAGGTTCAGATGCAGTGGTAGAGATATTGGTGAGGCTGCCTTTAGAGTATGGTGTTCAGATTTGCAACCTGCTCTAGGAAATGTGCCATTAAGCTGGAAAGAGCACAGAGGAGATTTACGAGGCTATTGCTGAGATTGACGGAAATGAGTGGCGCAGAGTGGTTGAAACTTTATTAATTGGAGTGTAGGAGAATAAGGGATGATCTTGTAGAGGAGCATAGAATCTATATAAAACACTGTTGTAGGAAAGCAGCATCTGTCATCAGGAAACCGTCACCACCCAGGTCTTGCTCTCTTCTCGCTGCTGCCATCAGGAATTCGGTACAGGAGCCTCAGAACTCGCACCATCAGGTTCAGGAACAGTTATTACCCCTCAACCGTCAGGCTTCTAAACCAGAGGGGTAACATCACTCAACTTCACTTGCCCCATCATTGAAATGTTCCCACAACCTATGGACACACTTTCAAGAACTCTTCATGTCACATTCTCGACATTTATTTCTACAGTCGGCCCTCCGTATCCGCGATTCAACCAACCGCGGATCGGGATTGAGAAAAAGACCAGAAGTTCTCTCTCCAGCACTCGTTGTTTGAGCATTGCTCGCCTCGCATCTCATTCGTTTCTTACTTGTGTTGTGAGCGAGAGGAAGGAGTTTAAGGCTATTAAGGGATGGCTGGCTAGCTATGTAAAGCACTACTGCCTCAAGAGCTTAAAGATCACAGGAGAATTGGCATCGGCTGATGCTGAGGCAGCAACAGCGTTCCCAGAAGAGCTACGATGGTTGCGTCTGTACTGAACATGTACAGACTTTTTTTCTTGTCATTATTCCCTAAACAATACAGTATAACAACTATTTACAGAGCATTTACATTGTATTAGGTATTATAAGTAATCTAGAGATGATTTAAAGTATACGGGAGGATGTGCATAGGTTATATGCAAATACTACGCCATTTTATATATGGGACTTGAGCATCCGTGGGGTGGGGGGGGGGGGGTCCCGGAACCAAACCTCCGTGGATGCGGAGGGCTGACTGTATTTGTATTTGCCATCTTCTGCACTCTGCTTGAGCGTCCTAGTTGGGCAATCTTTCATTGATTCTGTTCTACAGATTGGTTGAGTATGCCCACAAGAAAATGAAGCTCAGGGTAGTGTATGGTGACATATCTATTTTGATAATAAAATTTACTTTGAACTTTGAATCTTAAGGGGCATGCAGAAGGTGAATGTGCACAGTCTTTTCCCCAGGGCTGGGGAATCAGGAATTCGAGGGCATAGTTTTAATGTGAGACGGGGGGATTTAATAGGAACCTTATCGGGGGTGGGTGGCAGGACATGTTTTTCACTCAGTGGCTGGTCAGTATATGGAACTGACAGGGGAGGTGGGTGAGGCAGGTACATTAGCACTATCTGAATTATAGGGCAAGCTGAACAGAACGTAGAACAGTATAGGCCCTTCGGCCCACAATGTTGTGCTGACCTCCAAGATCAATCTGAAGCTTTGCTCCCACGTAGCCCTACATTTTTCTATCATCCATGTGCCTGTCTGAGAGGTTAGGACTTTATTTCCTGGTGCACTGGTGAATGAGGGGAGATCTTACAGAGGGGGGTATAGCTAAGGTAAATGCAAGCACACATTTCCCATCAGGCTGGGTGAGGCTAGAGTCAGAGGTCATAGGTTTACAGTGATAGGCGAAGTATTTCAAGATTAATTTATCAAAGAATGTAAAAACTATATAACTTTGAGATTTGCTTGCTCACGAGTAGCCACAAAGCAAGGAACGCAAAAGAACCCAATTAAAGGGAAAAAAGAATGAAAATAAAAGAGAAGGAAAAAGTAAATTAAAACCATGCAAACAATTGAAGCGAACAATAGCATTGTGAACCAAAAATGAGTCCCCTGATGTGGAGCAGCCTGGAGTAGGCCCAAAGCCTCACTTATCAGATCACCATATTAGCGGGCACGGAGCACAGCAGCCGGGGCAGTCTTCATAGCCTCAGCGCCGTGGAGAGAGGAGTGACTACCTATGGAGAATGAGTGAGATCTGCTCCAATCTATTTAAGGGGGATGTGGGGGAAATTTCTTCACTCACAGGGCAATATGAGTGCCAGCGGATCAGTGGTGGATCTGGAATCACTTTATTTCAGGCTTTTGTTTGCCCCGCGGGAGGGGGGAGAAGAGGGAATATACAGGGTGGGAGGGATCTTTGATTACGCAGGCTACTTTAGCAAAGCAGCAAAGAGTAGAGACAGAGTCCGTGGAGGGGAGGCTGTTTCCCGTGATGTGCAGGTCTCTTGCAGTTTCGGACACAACAGTTGCCATATCAAATCGTGATGCATCCAGGTAGGATGCTCCCTCTGGTGCATCGATAAGAACTGGTGAGGGTCTACAGGGCCTACTAGATTTCTGTAGCCTCCTGAAGCACTACTGGTGAATTTTCTTTGCCATGACATCCTGGCCGTGAGTCAGTTCAGGCACAAAGGTCCAGTGTTGTTTGGGGTCTGCATTGGTTGGCATGTTGAAGGTGACGACCTTCTACTCTGAACATCACCTCTGGTGAAGGTTGGAGAGAGCCTTGTATTATTACAGGGCTCGTGAACACCGCACAGTAATTTGTGAGCCTTCTGACTTTGTGACAGGGAAGATTGTTGTCGGAGCAACTGTTGACGTGGTTGAGGAATCTCCTGCACGATGTCCTGGGGCTAAAGTAATTGCTTTTCTCCTGTCTTCCGCACAAGGGCGTCCATTGTCACGGGGAGTTATGTTTACTCCTGACCCTCATCCATCTTGTTAAGTCATACGGTGCATTGACCTTCACCAACCGTGGGACTGAGTTTAAGAGCCAAGAGGTAATGTTACAGCTATATAGACCCCGCTTGTCAGGTGTCACACTAACCACTGCGCTTCTGTGCCACCACAAGCAGCCGTCCGAATTTATCCGATTGGATCGAGGGTAGAGATTTACAGGGATGTTGTCTGGATTGGGGAGCATGCCTCATGAGAATAGGTTGAGTGAACTCGGCCTTTTCTCCTTGGAGTGATGGAGGGTGAGGGGTGACCTGATAGAGGTGTGTAAGATGATGAGAGGCATTGATCGTGTGGATAGTCAGGCTTTTTCCCCAGGGCTGAAATGGCTAACATGAGAGGGCACAGGTTTAAGGTGCTTGGAAGTAGGTACAGAGGAGATGTCAGGGGTAAGTTTTTTACGCAGAAAGAGTGGTGAGTGCGTGGAATAGGCTGCCGGCGTTGGTGGTGGAGGCAGATACGATAGGGTCTTATTAAGAGACTCCTGGACAGCTAAATGGAGCTTAGAAAAATAGAGGGCTATGGGTAACCCGAGGTAATTTCTAAGGTAAGTACATGTTTGGCACAGCTTTGTGGGCCGAAGGGCCTGTATTGTGCTGTAGGTTTTCTATGTTTCTCTGTAAAGTGGTCTGGGAAACCATAAGATTACACTGATGTTTGTCAGGCAGACATTAGCCCATAAAGGTAACCTTGCCTATGTGAGCCAGGCCTGGCAAAGGATCAGAAAAAGTCATTAGTGTTGTATGTTTTGGTAATGGGAAGTAACAGCACTCGAGCCCAGGTGGTTTCCACATCATATCACAGAGTTTGCCAAGAGGAAATGTCACCACGCTCCTGACTTTCAGTAACAGATCCTCTCCAATAAGTCAGGAGTTAATTACCAGATACTCAGGTTGCGTGTCACAATGCGGGCGGTATTTTGCATTAATCTCTGTTGGTTTCGGGTGGGACCTTTGCCTCTTCTGTCAGAACGGCTGATGACGCAAGCCCCACACGAGAAACTCCAGCAACTGAAACATACAGTGAAGTACATCGCTGGCCCCAATCAGAGATGAGCTGGGGGCAGCCGCAACTGTCGCGACGCTTCCGGCGCCAGCGTAGCCTCAGCGCCACGGAGGTGACCATTACCAGCCTTTGGAAGGTGGGAGGAAACCCACCGGTCACGGGTCGAACATGCCAGCTCCTCAGAGGCTGTGACAGGGATTGAACCTGGGTTGCTGACGCTGTCAGGTGTCACACTGCGCTCCTGTGCCACCACAAGCAGCCGTCCGAATTTATCCGATTGGATCGAGGGTAGAGAAACGTGGATGCGGAATCTGCAGGAGAGGAATTCTTTTTTGAATGGAGGCATATAAGATGACGAATGTGTCTCTTTAACCAAATTTTAGTTTGCTTGCTCGCATCACCTGATGTGGCTATAGTCAGACGGTGTTCTGGGAACATTCCTGTGAAGGACTCTTGGGTGGTTTTCTACATTATGTTCCCAAGACATTAGCTCATTCCACAAGCCTTAATCAACTGAATTTTTTTAAATTTTAAACTGCAAAAATGACATAATTGTACAATCACAGTAGCGTAGCACACCTCGCAGTACCAGCAACCCAGGTCCGATTCTCACTGCGGCCTGTGAGGAGTTTGTACGTTCTCCCCGTCACCGCCTGGGTTTTTTTCCGGTTGCTCTGGTCTGCGGGCTGGTTGGTTAATTGCTCATTGTAAATTGTCCCGTGGTTTGGCTGGGATTAAATCGGAGGTCATGGCACAGCTCAAAGGGCCAGAAGGGTCTATTCCGCGCGGTATCTCAATCAATAAATAATGGGATTAAAGGAACACATATTGCGTTTTGAGCAGATCTGCAGAAGATAAAATACCAGCAGCAAAACTGTACTAATAAAATAATGCATGGTCTTAAACCAGCATATTACATGTAAGTGGATGCTGTTGGCAGAATGTAATGGGGTGGGGAGGGGGAACAACAGATTTC
Organism: Mobula hypostoma; assembly: GCF_963921235.1. Lineage (NCBI taxonomy): Eukaryota > Metazoa > Chordata > Chondrichthyes > Myliobatiformes > Myliobatidae > Mobula > Mobula hypostoma. The sequence continues at coordinate 18,741,282 of NC_086101.1, read as the reverse complement.
GATGAGTATGAATTATACATTATCCGTCTATGCATAATTTAAAACGAAATATATAGAGGGTGCACATAAAATCTGGCAGCAGAAAATAAAAGCGCAAGTCACCCTGTTGTGGTGAGCTCAGATGAGGGATTGATTTCTTGCAGGGTTAAACTCGTCTTTGAATTTGCTTCGAGTGGTCTAATGCTTCTTGTTTTCTTGTTCAGCAGCAAAACATGCCCACTGTTGTTCTGTCCACTGTTTGACTTGATTCCGGGGTAATTCGGTTGACTGAATGTTTTGCAGTAAGGAGTTTGCCTTGCTGCAATTGGAACCAAGCAGGTGACTCAGTGTGTTTACCCCGACCCAACTCGCTGTTAGCCTTGTGATAAAATCAGAGCAGGCGCTAAACTCTGCTGCCGCTTGAAGAATGAAGCTGCTGGTGAATCAGAATCGGGTTTATTAGCACTGATACGTATCGTGAAATTTGTTTTTATGGCAGTAGAAAAAAATCACTATAAGTGACAGTAAAAAAAATAAATATATAGTGCAAAAGTAGAATAGTGAGGGAGTGTTCGTGAGCCGTTGAGAAATCTGATGGCGGAGGGGAGGAAGCTGTTCCTGAAACATTGAGTGTGGGTCTGCAGGCTCCTGTTCCTCCTCCCCGATGGTAGTAATGAGGAGAGGGCACGTCCCAGATGGTGAGGGATGTCACCTTCCTGAGGCACGGCCTGTTGAAGATGTCCTCGATGGAGGGGAGGTTGGTGCCCGTGGTGGAGCGGGCTGAGCCTACATCAGGGGTCCCCATGCACCAATACCACTAAGGAAGGGGTCCGTGGACCCCAGATTTGGAACCCTGCTCTACAGCCTCTTTCAATCCTGTCCATACCAGCTGGTGATACAACAGTCAAAACGTTCTTCACCGTACACCTCCAGAAATTTGTACACCTCCAGAAATTTGCTAGTCTTTGCAAATCTCCTCGAACCCCTAATGAAGTATAGCTGCTGGCGTGCCTTCTTTGTATCGATACACTGTGCCCGTGATAGATCCGCTGAGATGTAGCCGCCCAGGAGCTTGAAACTGCTCACCCTTTCTACTGCTGGCCCTTCAAGGAGGACCACAGCATTTATCACTTTGTGAGAATCGCCTTCAGGCAACTGGTTCTGCTGAACGTCTTCCTGCTGAACCGTGTCTACGCCTACCTGGACAAGCCAGCGAGCACTGTGAGGGTCATGTTTTTTGACTTCTCCAGTGCATTCAACACCATCCGCCCTGCTCTGCTGGGGGAGAAGCTGACAGCGATGCAGGTGGATGCTTTCCTGGTGTCATGAATTCTTGATTACCTGACTGGCAGACCACAGTACGTGTGCTAGCAACACTGTGTGTCCGACAGAGTGATCAGCAGCACTGGGGCTCCACAGGGGACTGTCTTGTCTCCCTTTCTCTTCACCATTTACACCTCGGACTTCAACTACCGCACAGAGTCTTGTAAACTTCAGAAGTTTTCGGATGACTCTGCCATAGTTGGATGCATCAGCAAGGGAGATGAGGCTCAGTACAGAGCTACGGTAGGAAACTTTGTCACATGGTGTGAGCAGAATTATCTGCAGCTTAATGTGAGAAAGACTAAGGAGATGGTGGTAGACCTGAGGAGAGCTAAGGTACCGGTGACCCCTGTTTCCATCCAGGGGGTCAGTGTGGACATGGTGGAGGATTACAAATACCTGGGGATACGAATTGACAATAAACTGGACTGGTCAAAGAACACTGAGGCTGTCTACAAGAAGGGTCAGAGCCATCTCTATTTCCCGAGGAGACTGAGGTCCTTTAACATCTGCCGGACGATGCTGAGGATGTTCTACGAGTCTGTGGTGGTCAGTGTGATCGTGTTTGCTGTTGTATACTGGGGCAGCAGGCTGAGGGTAGCAGACACCAACAGAATCAACAAACTCATTCGTAAGGCCAGTGATGTTGTGGGGATGGAACTGGACTCTCACGGTGGTGTCTGAAAAGAGGATGCTGTCTAAGTTGCATGCCATCTTGGACAATGTCTCCCATCCACTACATAATGTACTGGGTGGGCACAGGAGTACATTCAGCCAGAGACTCATTCCACCGAGATGCAACACAGAGCATCATAGGAAGTCATTCCTGCCTGTGGCCATCAAACTTTACAACTCCTCCCTTGGAGGGTCAGACACCCTGAGCCAATAGGCTGGTCCTGGACTTATTTCATAATTTACTGGCATAATTACTATTTAACTATTTATGGTTCTATTACTATTTATTATTTATGGAGCAACTGTAGCGAAAACCAATTTCCCTCGGGATCAATAAGTATGACTGTGACTATGACTATGTTCACTGCCCTCTCGGCACCTCACCCCTGTGCTCTGGGTTCCCTCTACTCCCCTTCCCCACTCCCTGCCCTCCTCCCCCACTCCCTGCCCTCCTCCCCGACTCCCTACCCTCCTCCCCCACTCCCCACTCTTGGCACTCCCTACCCTCCTCCCCGACTCCCGGCCCGCCCTCCCCCACTCCCCACCCTTGGCACTCCCTACCCTCTTCCCCTACTCCCTACCCTCTTCCCCTACTCCCTACCCTCCTCCCCCACTCCCAGTCTGCCCTCCCCCACTCCCCACCCTTGGCACTCCCTACCCTCTTCCCCTACTCCCTACCCCACTCCCTACCCTTCTCCCCGACTCCCTACCCTCCTCCCCCACTCTCGGCACTCTCTACCCTCCTCCTCCTCTCCAAAGCCTGCTCAATCATTGTCAGTGCAGAGGGTATGAATCTACAGTGAAAAGTGACAGCAGTGAGGTCTCTGGAATCTGGAAAAGGAGGCTGTCTCACTGAAGCAGGACAAGAGACAGGCGTGCTGAAAGCCCTTGACTGCTCAGAGCTGTGGATAGTCAGTCTTTGAGGCCTGACATCAGAGGGTCTGCGGGATCCGGACACTAAGGAGTCGAGGAGGAAGATGGAGCTGAGGTAGATGTATGGAATTGCTTGTGAGAACTGTTTGGTCAGTGAGAGTCAGTGAATAACCTGTCTCCAGAGATGGAGACAGCAAGATTGAGAAAGGGGGAGCTAAGTGTCAAAGGTGGACAAGTAAATTTGAGGGCAGGGTGGAAGTTGGAGGTACGATGGCATAGCGGTTAGCCCATGATTTACAGTGCCAGCAAACACCGATGGGTGGGGGTGGGGAAGGGGAATGCATCAATTCCCATTGCTATCCCTGAAGGAGTTTCTATAGTCTCCCCATGACCACAAGGTTTCCTCCGGGTGCTCCCATTTCCTCCCACTTTCCAAAGACGTATGGGTGGTGTTAGTTATGTGACGTTTATGGGCCTCACCCAGCATCCTCAGACTGTGCTGGTTGTTGACCCAAAACAATGCATTTTGCTGTGTTTCAATGTTTCGATGTACACGTGACAAATAAAGTAATCTTTTAAAAAAAAAAGTTGATGAAATTGAAGAGCTCAGCATGAATGCAGGGAGCAGCACCAATGCAGTCATCAATATAGCGCAGGAAGAGTTGTGAAGCATTGCCAGTGAGACTTGGAACACGGACTGTGCCACATGCCTTCCCAAAAGGACCCATGCAAGTGCCCATGGTTACTCAGGTTTCGGAGAAGATGAGAGGAGCGAAAGGGAAGTTGTTGAGGGTGAGAACCATTTCAGCCAGACAGGGGATAGTGGAAGCGGAGTGAAACTAGTTAGGTCTGTTGTCCAGAAAGAAGCAGAGAGCTTTAAGGCCCTGATGAAGGGTCTCAGCCTGAAACTGTGATTGTCCATTCCCCACCATTGATGCTGTCTGACCAGCTGAATTCCTCCAGCATTTTGTGTGTGTCGTCGAATCTTCTGTGTCTAGCATTTGGTCAGCAGGTGCTTGTATTTCTTCCCCCATTGCCTGGTGTTCCCACCGTTCACAAGCAGTGAACTGGAGGGTGTTGTGTTTAATTGTTTATTGATTAACTTTTGCTTTAACAGGATGGTAATATGACACCGAAAAAAAGCAAAACTGACCTATAATCTTAAATGCTTCATGTTGCGAACAGTCTGTAGAACAACAACAGCAGACTACAAAATTATACTGAATGATATTACTTGGAGCAAAGTGTTGTGGAAAATATTTAAACACAGAGGGTTTATTAACATATGTTGTGAAATCAGTTGCTTTATGCAGCAGGACAGAGCAAGATCAAACTTATACCAAGTTTTAATAAACAATAAAGCAAATAAGTAACTAGTGTGAAAAAGGAATAACAAGGTAGTGTTCACTGACTGTTCTGAAAGCTGATGGCGGGATGGAAGAACCTGTTGCTAACACTGAGTGTGGGTCTTCAGGCTCCTGTACCAACTCCCTGATGGTAGTGATGGAAGAGGGCATGTCCTGGGTGGTGATGGACGCCACCTTTTGCAGATGCCCTCAATAAAAGGAGGATGGAGCCGGCTGAGTTGGCACTTCATTACAGGGAGGATCTGGAGGCTTCAAAAGGAATTTGCCAGGATGCCGCCTGGGTCAGAGGGCAGGTCCTATCAGGAGAGGTTGGACGAACCAGGAGCAACAGAGGCTGAGAGGAGACCTGAGAGAAGCTTATAAAATGTTTGAGAGGCACAGGCAGCCAGTATCTTCTTCCCAGGGAGGAAATATCTCATACCAGAGGGCATGCAACGAAGGTGAGAAGGTGCAAGTTCAAAGGAGGTGTCTGGGGCAAGTTTTTACACTGAAAGTGGTGGCTGCCTGGTGGTGAAGGAGGCAGATTAGGTAGAGGTATTTAAGAATCTCTTCGGCACATGAATGTGCAGAGAATGGAGGGGTATGGCGCATGTGTAGGAAGAAAGCAGTAGGCATCATTAGTTCAAGTTTATTGTCATTCAACGATACGCGTGTATACAGCTAAACGAAACATCGTTCCTCCAGGACCAATACATAGAGGCACACACTGCATGTATAGTTGTGATCCAGCACATAGAATCACAAAATAATATGAGCACAAGTCCCCCAGTGGCCTGGCATAAAGTGTCGGGTGCAGTTTATATAAGACAGTATGATGTTACTGGCACTTCTAATAAAACGAGCAGTTTTACAATTACATAAAACAGTGGCAGTAACACATGATAAGTGACCAGTGCAGGATGAGAGATGGGGAGTGGGGTTGGCAACAGGGCATTAGTTTAAATAGTTCTGCACAGTTTCATGGGACGAAGGGCCAGTTCCTGGGATGTACTTTCTATATTCTATAATAATGCCCATTTAATGGACTGCAGAGTATCTGTAGAACATTTGTAGAACTTATTCTGAAATGTCAAATAACAACTTGGAATTAATTAGTGTGTCAAATATTTAGAACGTCAGTGTAAACCCAAAGTAAACGGGTAGGTAGTTTGTACAGTTGTAGACGTGATGTAGGATATCGGCATTCAGAAAGGATATTGAAACGTAGGAGAGAGGAGAGATTGATGAGGGCGATGGCCCAATTTGAGAGGCTATAACTAACCTCTCAAGGCTGGCTTCTTTAGAGAGGAGAATTTTGCATGGATTAATGCATGACTAAACAAGAGATCAAGGTGTAGATTGCAGATTGGTGGCCTCAGCAGAAAGCTGACCTCGGGGTGTTCGTTTATAATCAGAAACAAGTTTAATGGAAAAAATAACTGGGATTCCCTCCATTTATTTGGGATGCTGTACTGCTTAATTGGGACAGGAGACTTGCTGAGCGCTTCTGAGCTGGTGTCTGTCATGTGGCTATCAGTTACTACACCATGCTTAGAGCGATTAGTTTTTAAATAGCGTCAGTTACGAGTTTATATTGAAAACAGTGGTTTTTGTCACTGATAATTGCCGAGGAAAGAGCAATAAGACAATTCAGAAGTGTTTTGCTCAATGTGGTGTCAAGCATTCACGCTTAGGGATGGCCGGGAGTGAAAATGAAACGATTTCACGATTTCACTATTTCAACAAGTTAGGAATTATGAAGATATCGACAATCACCTTGAATGTTGCAATGAAGATGAAGATTTGGATGAAAAGTGTTGTATCAACACACTCCATGATAAGGTCTGGGTGTCTGTGCTAACTTTGTTCATTTATAGTCAATCGAAGGGACGCGACAGAGGAATTCCTCTGTTGATAACTATTAGGAACAAATACACAGTTTTATAATATTGTAGTAGTTGTGCAAAACAAGAGCAAAGAAAGTTGGTGGGGTAGTGTCCATGGGCTGGTTGATTGGCTGTTCAGAAACCTGTCGGTGGAGTGGGAGTTTGGGGTTGGGGGGGGAGGGAGAAACTGTTTCTGAAATGTTGAGTGTGAGTGTGTGTCTCCAGGCTCCCCTATCGTCTCCTGGATGGTTGTGATGAGAAGAGGGCAGTTCTGAGTGGTGGGGGTCCTTCATGATGCATCACCTTTCGAAGATGTCCTCGATGCTGGGGAGACTAGAGCCCATGCTGGAGCTGGCTCAGTTTGCAACCCTTGGCAGCTTGTTCCGACCCTGTGCAGTGGCCCCACCGTCCCAGATGGACAATGTGGTTGGCTGTTTGTGTAGGTGAATACAACACGGGCTACCCAGTCCTCACCTTGCCTGCCCGGTGTGTGGGGATTCGGGGCCGTCCTGTGCCTTGCACTGGGAGTCACACCCTGCAACCTGCTTCCTTTGATAGTTTTATCAGTTTCCTGCCCTCCTTGACCCACCGAGCCCCTCCAGTGGATATGGGCAGCACTGTGAGCTGTGGTTTCTCACTATGGACCGTCAGGCCTGCAGGGCTGGAGGAGGCTGTTTTCAGGTCAGTGGTACTGTAGGGGTTGTAGGGACTGGGATCTTGCTCTGTAAAGGGCAGGCAGGTGGTGCTGTGCTTGGATGGTCGTGGCTACATACTGTGAACCAGGGCGTGCCCCGGGCTTCTCGCTTGCAATAAACCGTCCCGTCATGAAGACCACACACAGACTGGAGGGGGCAGCAGGCAGGGGTGCGGGTGAGGTTGAGTTTGGTGAGGAAGGACAGGAGGGCTTGCTTACCTCGGACTGGATGGGGTGAGGGCTGAGATCGTGGGCAAATGGCAGCCGGATGGAGGGTGAGGGGGGGGAATATGGCTGAGAGAAATACTGAAAATATCTTGCAGGGTGAGAAAGTTAATCCCCTGCCTAGGATCTGATTTGTGAGTGAGAAATGGTGGTGATTCTTGTCTACTTGTCCATACTGTATCAACCGCTGCCACTGGGCTATAAGCATGCAGGAGCAGTGTGTGATTAAGTGCCTTGCTCAAGGACACACACGCTGCCTCAGCTGAGGCTTGAACTAATGACCTTCAGATCATGAGCCCAAAGCCTCAACCACTTGGCCACGCGCATTCAAATGCCCTCCACTGAGAATAGACTGCTTGGAGTCTGACTGTGAGAACAGTGGATGAAAGGGTTAATACTCTCAGGAAAAGGCTGCCTGGATTCTGTGAGTGGGGAGTAAAAAGGGTTAATTCACTACCAGGTGGACAGGCTGCCTGGGGTCTGACTGTGAGTGGGAAGCAGTGGATGAAAGGGTTAATTCCCTCCCCTGGGAACAGGCTGCCAGAGGTTGGACTGTGAGTGGGGTTAATACACTCATGACTGGGCTGCCTGGAGTCTGACTGAGTGGAGAGCAGTGAGTGAAAGGGTTAATACTCTCTCAGGATTGGACTGACTGTGGAGATTGGTGGGAGAGAGGTTTAATGACCTGGAGGCTGTAGGTTAAGGGTGAAAGGTGAAATATTTAGGGGACCCTGAGGGGGAGCCTCTTTGCTCGGAGGGTGGGTGTGAGTGTGAAATGAGCTGCCAGCGGAAGTGATGGGTGCGGGTACAATTACAACATTGAAGAGAAATTTGTTCAAGTACGACTGTGGGCCAGTGGGACCAGGCAGAGTAACAGTTCGGCACAGATGGGCCGAAGGACCTGTTTCTGTGCTGTGGTGCCCTCTGACTCCCCTGGCTACAGGCCGGGTTCGACTGACCGGGGAGCGGTGGGTGAAAGGGTTAAGTGTTGGAGCGTGGAAACGGGCGGCCGGTAGCTGAGTAAACGTGAGAGTCCAGTGTCCGGGGCAGCACACACTGTGAACAGTGGCATAGATAGAGTCACTTGTACTAATTGGACTGTTGGGGCCAGAGCCCTGTGTAGAAAGGAATAAATATTGCAGGAGAGAAGCTGTGACTGGCTGGGGATGGGGGTGGGTGTGGGGAGGTGTCACGTGCGTGAAGGACACTGATCAGAAATGTCCTGGGTGAGCGCTGGGGGCCTGAGGGGGTCAGGGAAAATAGTGGGGTGCCAGGATGTGGGATCAGTGGGAGAGATGTAGGAGGAGGTCTGTGCAGAGCATCGATGTTGTTAGTTGGAGGGTCAGTGTCAGTCATCTGCTACACAGAAGATTTGGCAGACACCGGGCATCGTGAGCGTTAGGTTAGCGTAGAGGTTAACACAACGCTTTACAGCACCCGCGACCCGTATGCACTTCCTGCCACTTTGGTACGTTTGCCTGGTGACCGTGCGGGCTGCCTCTTTCCATGCGCGCGTGTGTGTAATTCTGCATGCCAGGACGTTTTCACATGCGTGAGTCTGCATGCCTGTTTGTGAGGGTGACGGATTGGGTGGACCGCGGTGGACACTGACGCAATTTGTCCTCCTGTCTGCAGGAGGAGCTGGAACAGCTGAACCAGGCCAGCGAGGAGATCAACAAGCTGGAGCTACAGCTGGACGTAAGTGTGTCCTCCCTCCGCCCTCCGCCCTCCAGCCGCTGCCCACCCCCCCCAGGGAGACAGCGCACAATCCTGGCAGGAGCGCTCTCAGCTGAGCTCGGAGCCTGACCCTGGGAGCAAGGCAGCCATCTTGTAGATGTGCACCTGGATCCCTTGTGCTGCCCCCTACCACCAGGCCCCTTGAAATAGCAGAGTGGCTTAAAAGTCTCTGCCATCCCACCCAAGCTCTCTCCTCGTATCCCTTCCACTAAGAAATATTTCCAGCGCCTTTCTGAATGTACGTAATGATATGGCTTCCTGTTCTCAAGTTTTCCACAGGCTCACCAGTCCCCGGGATGAGAAATGTCTCCTCATCTCAGTTTAAAAATAATTTACTCCTTTACCTTGGACCCTGTTCCTGGACCCGCAGTCTCTGGGAACATGGTTCTGGCATCAGGGAGCTTTTACCCTATGTACGGCATGGGAGGTGTGTGAGGGGCCAGTGTAGGGAGAGTTTTACCCCGTGTGTAACCCGTGCTCTTCCTGCCCTGGAACAGGCCAGTGTTGGGGAGCTTTACCCTGTGTGCAACCCATGATGTTACTGTCCTGGAAGTGTGTGAGGGTCCAGTGTAGGGAGAGTTTTACCCTGTGTGTAACCCGTGCTCTTCCTGCCCTGGAAGTGTGTGAGGGGTCAGTGTGGGGGGAGCTTTACTCTGTGTGTAACCCATACTGTCCCTGCCCTTACTTCTACAAGAATAATTGATTATAAATTCAGAACACTGCTGTCCTAATGTACGATCATATTGTAAACAAAACCTAGACAAATCATGACCAACACAGACTAAGCCAACAGATTCCCATCCTCATCAAGGATCATGTTTATTCTTCTCAGGACCCTATAGTCCCGAAACACTTTTGTGTTACCCTTGGATGTTATGTTCTCTTTCCACAGCTACCTGCATGTGGACAGTACTCAATTCAATTCTAGTTCAATTGTCATCCAGCCATACATAAATACTCATGAACACAAGCAAACGAGACAGCGTTGCTATGGGGTCAAGGTGCAAAACGCATTACCGACAGTCACACACAGGAACACATTCATGGAGTAACAGAGGCCTGACGCCCCTGTGACACTGCGGCTCGATGAACAGTTCTTACCCATACAAGCCCCTGTTGAATATCCGTAACATACAACGACGCACAATATGCATATATAGTCCAGACCCCTGCCCCCCAAGCCCACTGGGATCACCTCTCAATCGGCCCCAGAGCCTACTGGGCAATACTGTGGATTAGAGACTCCGTCCTTGCAGATACAGGCATGGAAAAACACAGCCAGACAAACGTGTATATGTATACGTCTTCCATAGGAGGCCAGGAACACTTACCGGAAAATCCTCTCGGAATCCGCCAGGAAGCTGAATGCCCAGGGCTCCCAGCTGGGCAGCTGCATTGAGAAGGCTCGCCCGTACTATGAGGCTCGGCGGCAGGCCAAGGAGGTGAGGTTTCTGAGCCGGCCACACTCGTGTTCAGCGGTGACTCTGGTGTGGGGGGAGGGCCCTCCGCCGAGGGGATTGGCTCTTACTGGGTTGGGGTCCCTCTGGCGAGGGGATTGAACACCCCGGGGTAGGGGGACCTGTCCCAAGGGGATTGATTCTCACTGGGGTGGGGTGGGGAGGGGGTGTCCCTGTCCCAAGGGACCGAGTCTCCCTGGGGTGTGCGACGCTCTGCCAAGGGGATTGAGTCTCACTGGGGTGGGGAGGGGGGGGGGTGTCCCTGTCCCGAGGGACTGAGTCTCCCTGGGGTGTGCGACGCTCTGCCGAGGGGATTGATTCTCCCCGGGTGGGGTGGGGAGGGGGGGTCCCTGTCCTGAGGGACTGAATCTCCCCGGGGTGCGTGACGCTCTGCCAAGGGGATTGATTCTAGCCAGGGTGAGGAGGGGGTGTCCCTGTCCCAAGGGACCGAGTCTCCCCGGGGTGCGCGACGCTTTGCCAAGGGGATTGGGTCTCACTGGGGTGGGGTCCCTCTGGCGAGGGGATTGAACACCCCGGGGTGATGGAACCTGTCCCAAGGGGATTGATTCTCCCCAGGGTGGGGTGGGGAGGGGGTGTCCCTGTCCCGAGGGACCGAGTCTCCCCGGGGTGCACGACGCTCTGCTAAGGGGATTGATTCTCCCCAAAGTGGGGTGGGGAGGGGAGGTCCCTGTCCTGAGGGACCGAGTCTCCCCGGGGTGCGCGACACTCTGCCAAGGGGATTAAGTCTCACTGGGGTGGAGGGGATCCCTTTGCCGAGGGTTACTCCTGACATCATCTTCTGCTTGTTTTTCTCTCCGGGTGAGCGTCAATATCCAGAGGAGGACGACCTGTGGGAATTAGCACCCCAGGGTGCCATGAGCCCCTTTCGCAGAGTGGTGGCAGCACCCTGGAGTTGCCGCTGGGCGCTGGCCAGCACGGGAGTGCGGGCAGTGGTGGTTGGGTTTGACGTTACAGCCCAGCACTGTGGGGGTGGGGAACTGTCTCCCAGTTCCGCGTCTCACTGACCAGCTCCTCCCTCTGCTGAGCACCCCTCCGCAGATCCACCTCGCGTGGTGTGCATCGCCGAGTCCATAGAAAAATAGCATGGAAACAGGCCTTTTGTCCCATCTAATCTGTGCTGACCATCCATTGTTGCATTAAAATTTTCATTTTATTATCCCCACGTCCCCATCAACTCGCCCCAGATCCGGCCACCCACCCACATGCCAGGGGGAGAATTTACTGCTGCCAGTAAACCCACCTTGGCAGCCTCCTTGGGACACGTGTGTGGGATGTGTGAGGAAACAGGAGCACCCATGGGAGACGTTTGCAGTCACAGGTAGCACAGGTTAGGGCTAGTGAGTTGTGGGACCTGTGGGCTGTCTCAGCACATCGTCAGACCGTGTTGGCCGTACACCCAAACGTCACAATTGACTGTATGTTTCACCGTACGTTGTGATTTTTAAGAGGAAATCTGATCTTCACGTTTTCCGTTGAAGGCCCAACAGGAGACGCAGAAGGCAGCCCTGCGATACGAGAGGGCAGTCAGCATGCACAACGCCGCCCGCGAGATGGTGTACGTGGCCGAGCAGGGTCTGATGGCCGACCGGAACCGGCTGGACCCCACTTGGCAGGAGATGCTGAACCACGCCACCTCCAAGGTAAACCAGCCCCCCACCCCCGGCTCAGAGTCTTGCCATCATCCTGAGACAACCCCCCATCCTGTGTCGACCCTCCCCCTCCCCCGTGGCCCTGTCTGGGATCCCCTGCATTCAGATTTATTTATTTATCGTGTGTGCTGGTCATCAAAACGTATGGTGAAATGGTTAACAAACAGAACCGCCCGAGGATGTGCTGGGGGCAGCCCTCGCATCCTGGTGCCATGAAATAGATTAGGACATCAGAAGTTCATTGTTTTATCGTGCAAGAGGTCCGTTCAAGAGTTTAATAACAGTGTTTGAAACTGTCCTTGTGCCTGGTGGTACGTGCTTTTAGGCTTTTGTATCTTCTGCCCAATGGGAGAGGGGAGGAGAGACTACGTTGGGGGTGAGCTGTTTTCATGAGGTAGCAGGAGGTGCAGACAGAGTCCATGGAAGGGAGGCAGAGAGGCTGGTTTGCATGATGCACTGGGCTGAGTCCACAGCTCTCTGCGATTCCTTGCAGAGCAAAGATGGAAGGCACCAAGGTAGGATGCTTCCTACGCATTTCTGCAAAACCTGGTCCGGGTCTTTGGGGACTTACCAAATTCCCTGAGCCTTCTGTGGAAGTAGAGGCACATGGATGAAAGGAAAAAGATGGGTTATGTGAGCCGGTAGGGTTAGATTGATCCTGGAATAGGTTAAAAGTTTGGCGCAACATCGTAAGCCGAAGGGCCTGTTGGTGGGTGCTAGGAGCCTAGAGCCGTGCCCCTGGGTGGATGCGAAGTGCCTGGGGCTGTGACCAAACCCGGAATGGCACACGGGGTCCACGGGGACAGGCGGACTTCGCCCGTGCTGAGTGACAGCAGCTCGGTGAGGCGTCCTCCCAAGCTGGTGTTTGATTGTGATTGTTATTCACCTGTTGCTCCCCATCCGCCCTCACCAGGTGAACGAGGCGGAGGAGGAGCGCCTGAGGAGTGAGCGGGAGCACCAGCGGGTGACGCAGCAGTGCCAGCAGGCCGAGGGCCGTGTCCAGCAGCTGCAGAAGGCCCTCAAGAGGCTCATCCTCAAATCCAAGCCCTACTTCGAGCTCAAGGCCCAGTTCAACCAGATTCTGGAGGTACTGTCTGTCCTTGAATCCCCTCCTTTCGTTACCCTACATCCCAGTGCATTTCACACTCCATCCTTGCCTCTGCTCCCTCCTTTCCTCTGCCCTCCTGCCACTCCCACAGTCCCTACCCTCTCCCCCTCTACACCTCTCCCTCCCTCCATCCCTTCCTCTCACTCACTGACCTTCCCCTCCACCACACCTCCCGCTCCCGTCTCTTCATCCTTCTGACGACAACACCAGTCCAGTGTGATATTCCTGGATCAGACGGTGTCCTACCCACTACTCCGTTCCGCCCCTCACTGTCCCTCCCTCTCTCTGATCGATCGAGCTTGTGTGCTATAATCTTTTCCGTTCCATTCCCACTGACACTCCTACCCCATCGCCTCACTCTCCCCCTCACTAATTCTCGCTCTCCCCCCCCCCGCCCCCAGGAGCACAAGTCCCGGGTGACGTCCCTGGAGCAGCGGGTGTCCCAGGCCAAGACTCGATACTCGGTGGCCCTCAGGAACCTGGAACAGATCAGTGAGCAGATCCACGCCCGGCGCCTGCGGGCTGTGGGACCCCGGCGCGCCTCGCCCGTGGGCGCCGAGTCTAGCCCGGCCCAGCCGGAGGAGGGGGATAGGGAGATGCAGGAGGCCTCGGCCCTCACCCCACTGGGAGCTGAGGGCCCTGCCTCTGATACCCTGTCCGTCCTTAGCTTCCAGACCATCGCCTCCGACCTGCAGAAGTTCGACTCGGTGGAGCACCTAGAGGAGCTATCAGACGCCACCAGCCTGGACAGCGACGAGACGGAGCCCGAGACGACACGCAGCAGTCGCTCCACCTTCCTCTACAGGCACCACCGCAGCGTCAGCCTGTAGCCCGCTGGTCTGGGAGGGGTGGGCAGTTCCTGTCTCCTCCCCCACCACCCCCTCCACTGGCCCCAGGTACTCGCCTCCCAGGGCGTCCTACATCCACCTGCACAGGGGCATTGGAGACGTTGGCCATAAAGGTCAGGGTGTAGGGGGCTAGTGGTGGGAGCCCGGGGTCCGTATACCCAGGACTGTACTGTACCTCCAGGAGCCCTCCTGGAATCTGTCTACAGGGTGTCTGTAGACCATGGTCACTCCCTGTGAGATAACCTGCCAGGAGGCTGTACTCTACTCCGTAGGGATGCAGGAGTGTATGACTGAGGCATGGCAAATAATCCAGGGATGTCTCCCCACCCCACTTCTTTTTCTTGTCATGGGTACTTAATCCAGGGGTTTCTCTTTCACTGTCACTGGCCTCCGGCACATTACGCAGAGGTTTACCAATCTCCTGTCCTGCCCGAGTGAATCGCACCATGTTGCCCCTCTCTCTGTGTCACCCAGTGTTTCCTCCCTTGTGTCAGCTGGATAAATCACCCAGTGATTTTTCTCACTGTGTCTCAGCCAGGGGAAGTCACCCAGTGCTTCCACACTCTCTTTATCTCAGCCTGGATTGATCACTGTGTTACCACTGGGACTCCAGTGTACCTCGCCCATGAGTGGCAGGCCCAGCTGGGAGAAATCGCCCAGTGTTTCCACACCCTCTGTACCTCAGCCCCGTAAATCCCCAGTGTTTCCACACCCTCTGTATCTCAGCCCCGTAAATCCCCAGTGTTTCCACACCCTCTGTACCTCAGCCCCGTAAATCCCCAGTGTTTCCACACCCTCTGTACCTCAGCCCCGTAAATCCCCAGTGTTTCCACACCCTCTGTATCTCAGCCCCGTAAATCCCCAGTGTTTCCACACCCTCTGTATCTCAGCCCCATAAATCCCCAGTGTTTCCACACCCTCTGTACCTCAGCCCCATAAATCCCCAGTGTTTCCACACCCTCTGTACCTCAGCCCCATAAATCCCCAGTGTTTCCACACCCTCTGTACCTCAGCCCCATAAATCCCCAGTGTTTCCACACCCTCTGTACCTCAGCCCCATAAATCCCCAGTGTTTCCACACCCTCTGTACCTCAGCCCCATAAATCCCCAGTGTTTCCACACCCTCTGTACCTCAGCCCCATAAATCCCCAGTGTTTCCACACCCTCTGTACCTCAGCCCCGTAAATCCCCAGTGTTTCCACACCCTCTGTACCTCAGCCCCGTAAATCCCCAGTGTTTCCACACCCTCTGTACCTCAGCCCCGTAAATCCCCAGTGTTTCCACACCCTCTGTACCTCAGCCCCATAAATCCCCAGTGTTTCCAGACTCTCTGTACCTCAGCCCCATAAATCCCCAGTGTTTCCACACCCTCTGTACCTCAGCCCCGTAAATCCCCAGTGTTTCCAGACCCTCTGTACCTCAGACCCGTAAATCCCCAGTGTTTCCAGACCCTCTGTATCTCAGCCCCGTAAATCCCCAGTGTTTCCAGACTCTGTGTCTCAGCCCCGTAAATCCCCAGTGTTTCCAGACTCTGTGTCTCAGCCCCGTAAATCCCCAGTGTTTCAGCCCCATAAATCCCCAGTGTTTCCAGACTCTCTGTATCTCAGCCCCGTAAATCCCCAGTGTTTCCAGACTCTGTGTCTCAGCCTGGGCAGATCACCCAGACTCTGCACACCCTCTGTACCTCAGCCAGAGTCCGCACAGCCTGTGTATCTCAGCCCAGGTACAGAAGAATTTCCTTCCCCATTCCCCCTTGCACACGCTCACTCATCGATGTGCTGCTCTGGTGCTCTGGTCAGTGTGAGCCTCCCTTCTCTCCACGTCCTCTCGCACCTCCCTTGCCCCAGAGTGCCCATCCAGCATCCCCTTGTGGAAGGAGAGGCATTTGATCTGCATTGAAGATCCGTCCGCTTTGGAACCCCCCTGGTCTGGTAATCCCATGCACGATGGACCTGGTACTCAGGGAACCTGGTCTGATGACTGCAGGGCTGCCCATGTATCTGGGATGTATTTATTACAGACTCGTTTTTATATCTGTACACATTGGCCAATCCATCTCAGTTCATCCCTCTCTCTGTGTAGAGAGAGAGAGAGAGAGAGAGCAGCCTCAACACACCTTCAGGATGACTGGTCTCTCTCAGTGTTGCTAACTTTTCAATGACACTTCCTGGTGACTGGGAAGTAGGTTCTGCAGTAAATAAAATTGTAATTTCTGCGCCAAATCTCTCGCCATTCCTTTGTTCTCCTGGGTCCCTGCCAGGACTACAGCTCCACGGATGTTATTGGGAGGGCGGGGGGGGGTGGGGGAGTGTAGGTGTTTGGAGGGCAAAGCTGCTCTTGTGACGCGGAAGCTTTGGAAAAGGTCCGGAAGATGGTTAGCGGGATGCTGAACAACAGATTCTGCAGGTGATGGAGATCCACGTCAACACACATGCAAAATGCCAGAGGAACTCTGCAGGTCGGGCAGCACCCACAGAGGGGAATAAACCACCGACATTTCAGGCCAAGACCCTTCTTCAGCAGGTTGTTGTTCCTCTCAATAGATACTGCCTGACCTGCTGAGTTCCTCCGGCATTTTGTGCGAGTTTTCCTAGTTTAGAAGGTAGGAGCTGGAAGGAGAGGTCGAACCAAGGTGGGTTGTTTTCTGTGGAGCATCAGAGGCTGATTGGAGACCTGATAGAAGTTCATGAAATTATGGGGAGCCAGAAATAGGTGTTCCTCCTGGCGTCAGAATCAGGCTTATTGTCAACACAACTATTGGGGGAGAGAGGATGACCCAGGAGAGGAAAGTCACAGCAGTCAGGACTCTGGCACTGAGTCTGACTGTGGCTCGGAAAGGGAAGCGGGTAGAAGAGGCAAGATGTGGTGAAAGGGGATTCGCTGGGGGGAACAGAAAGGAAGTTCCGTGAACAAGGCCGAGATTCCTGGATGGTGTGTTGCCTCCTGGGTGTCGGAGCCAGGGACGTCTCTATCAAGTCCTCAGCATTCTTAAGTGGGAGGGTGAGCACCAGAGGTCGTGATGACATGGTTAGGAAGAGGGACAGGGTTCTGCAAAGTGAGTTCAGGGAGTTAGATGCCAAGTTGAAGGACCGGACCTCCAGGGCTGTGATCTCAGGATTGCTTTCTGTGCCATGTGCTAGTGAGGCCAGATCGTACCGTTTAACACGTGGCTAAGGAATTGGTGAGGAGGGAGGAAGAAGAGACAGTTTGTACCTAAACTGAAAGAGGACTAATATCCTGGCGGGAAGGTTTGTTAGAGCTGCACAGTGGGGTTTAAACTAGGGTTGCAGGGGGACATGAACCAGAATGCCAGAACAGATAGTGGAGAGTTTGTGGTGGCGGATGTTGGTAAGACCTCAGACAAAGTCAGGAATCAAAAGATCAAGCATAGTGGGATTAATGTCCTGAGCTGCATTTATTTCAATGCAAGATCTATTGTAGGAAAGGCAGATGAGCTCAGGGCATGGAATTATGACATTTTAGCCATGAGTGAGACCTGATTGCAGGAGGGGCGGGACTGGCAGTCCAATATTCTGGGGTTCTGTTGACCGAGGGGAGAGGCATCATTAATAGTCAGGAAAAATGTCACAGCAGTGCTCAGTCGAGACAGATGGGAGAACTCGTGGAACTGAGGAGTAAGAAAAGTATGACCCCGTTAATGGGATTATATTATTGTCCACCCAACAGTCCGCGGGATTTAGAGGAGCAAATTTGTAGAGAGATTGCAGACTTGCAAGAAGTTCAAGAATGTGATGGTAGGTGATTTTAACTTTCCACATATTGACTGGGTCTCCTATATTGTAAAGGGACTGGATGGGATAGAGTTTGTCAAATGTGTTCAGGA
Source organism: Mobula hypostoma (assembly GCF_963921235.1). Lineage (NCBI taxonomy): Eukaryota > Metazoa > Chordata > Chondrichthyes > Myliobatiformes > Myliobatidae > Mobula > Mobula hypostoma. The sequence continues at coordinate 18,723,617 of NC_086101.1, read as the reverse complement.
AAGTTTCCTTAATCAGTATGTAGAAGTCCCAACGAACCAGTGTGTGATACTTGATCTATTAGGGAATGAGTCAGGGCAGGTGACAGACGTTCGTGCAGAGGAACATGAGAAACTGCAGTGCCATTAGATTCAAGGTAATTATGGTAAAAGTTAGGTCTGGTCCTCGGTTAGGATTCTAAATTGGAGAAAGGCCAATTTTGATGGTGTCAGAAAGGATCTGACAAGTGTGGATTGGGACAGGTGGTTTTCTGGCAAAGGTGTACTTGGAAAGTGGGAGGCCTTCAAAAGTGAAATTTTGAGAGTGCAGAGTTTGTACATTCCTGTCAGAATAAAACAGGTAACAAATTTAGGGAACCTTGGTTTTCAAGAGAGATTGTGGCCCAGGTTAAGAAAAACAAAGGAGGTGCATAGCAAGTAGCAGCAGGAAGGAATAACTGAGGTACTTGAGCATTAAAAAAAATGCAAGAGATAAATCAGGAGGGCCAGAAGAAGGCTTGAGTTTGCTCTCACAGACAACAAAGAAGAATCCTAAGAGCTTGTGTGGATATGTTCAGAGCAAAAGGATTGCAAGGGACAAAATTGATCCTCTGGAAGATCAGAATGGTAATCTATGCGTAGAGCCAAAGGAGATGGGGGAGATCTTAAATGGATTTTTTGCATCGGCAGGATGGGCACAGTCTATAGAAGTGAGGCAAAACAGCAGCAAGGTCATGGACTCTGTACAGATGACAGACGAGGAGGTCTTTGCTGTCTTGAGGCAAATTAGGATGGACAAATCCCCAGGGCCTGACAAGATGTACCCTCAATTCCTGTGGGAGGCAAGTGCAGAAATTGCAGGGGCCCTAATAGAGATATATATATATTTAAATCATTCTTAGTGACAGCTGAGGTACCAGAGGATTGAAAGATGGCTAATGTTGTTTGAGCAACACACACAAAATGCTGGAGGAACTCAGTAAGCCAGGCAGCATCTAGGAAAAGAGCGCAGTCAATGTTTCGGGCCGAAACCCTTTGACAGGACTGTTGTTCCGCTGTTTTAAGAAAGGCTCCAAGAATAAACCAGGAAATTATAGGCCAGTGAGCCTGACATCAATAGTGGGAAAGTTATTGTAAGGCATTCTAAAGGACTGGATATACAAGTACTTAGATAAACAGGGACTGATTAGGGATAGTCAGCATGGCTTTGTCTGTGGTAGGTTGTGACTAATGAATCTTATAGAATTTTTTGAGGAAGTTACCAGGAACATTGATGAAAAAAAGGCAGTGGATGTTGTCTATTTGGACTTCCAGCAAAGCATTTGACAAGGTCCTGAATGGGAGGTCTGTCAAGAAGGTAGTAAACTGGATTAGACATTGGCTTTGGGTGGGAAGCCAGAGAGTGGGAATCAGTCGTTGCCTCTCTGAGTGCCACAGGGATCAGTGCTGGGTCCATTGTTGTTTGTCATCTATATCAACAATCTGGAAGGTAATGTGATTAACTGGATCAGCAAATTTGTGGATGACACCAAGATTGGGGGTGTAGTGGACAGCGAGGAAGACGACCAAAGCTTGCAGCGCGATCTAATCTGGACCAGCTGGAAAAATGGCAGATGGAGTGTGCAGAGAAGTGTGAGGTGTTGCACTTCTGGAGGACCAACCAGGATTAGTCTTACACAGTGAGCAGTAGAACAAAGGATCTGGGAATACAGGTCTATAATTCATTGAGAATGGCATCACAGATAGATAGATCATAGAGAAGGCTTTTGGCACATTGGCCTTCAGAAATCAGTGTATTGTGTACAAGAGATAGGATGTTATGTTGAAGTTGTATGAAATGTTGGTGGGGCCTAATTTGGAGTATTGTGTGCAATTTTGATTACCTACCTATGGGAAAGATGTAAATAAGGTTGGAAGCTTAGAGAGAAAATTTACAGGGATGTTGCTGGGACTGGAGGACTTGAGTTATAAGGAAAGATTGAATAGGTTATAGCTATTACTTGGAATGTAGAATATTGTGGGGAGATTTGATAGAGGTATGCAAAATTATGAGGAGTGCAGATAGGGTAAATGCAAGCAGGCTTGCTCCACTGAGATTGGGTGAGACTACAGCTAGAAGTCGTGGGTTAAGGGTGAAAGGTGAAATGTTTATGGGGAACATGAGGGGAAACTTCTTCACTCAGAGGGTGGTGAGAGTGTGCAACGAGCTCTAGCACAAGTGGTGGATGTGATTTCGACTTCAATATTTAAGAGAAGTTTGGACAGGTACATAGATGGGAGGGCTGTGGTCCAGGTGTAGGTCGATAAGACAAGGCGGTTTAAATGTCTCGGCATGGATCAGATGGGCTGAAGGGCCTGTTTTTGTGTTGTAGTTTTCTATGACTTTATACAAAACACAGGAGATTCTGCCGTTGCCGGAAATCCAGAGTAACACATACAAAATGGTGCGGGAACTCAGCAGGTCAGGCGGCATCTACGGAGAGGAATTAAACAGTTGACATTTTAGACTGAGACCCTTCATCAGGACTATGTGTTCTCATTTTGTATGAGTTAATAAGATTTATTATCACTGATGATTAGTCGTGAAATGTATTGTTTTGCGGTAGTAGTGCAGTGGAGGCGTAACAAATTACTATAATAACAAAAATAAATAATTAGTGCAAAATAAAGGGATGATGAGGTCATGTTAGACTATAAAACATTGGAGCAGAATTAGGCCATTCAGCCCATCGATTCTGCTCCACCATTCCAGCATGGCTGTTCATGGCGTTATAGGCTGGTCAGAAACCTAATGGCGACAGGGAAGAAGCTGATCCTATGATGTTGAGTGTGGGTCTTCAGGCCCCTGATGGTAGTAATGAGGAGCGGGCATGTGCTGGATGATGGGGGTCTTTCACGATGGGTGTAGCCTCCTTGAGGAATTGACTTTTGAAGATGTCCTCTGGTGGGAAGGCTTGTGCCCGTGATGGAGCCGGTTGGGGCTACAACCCTCTGCACTGAAGCCTCCATACCAGGCGATGATGCAACCAGTCAGAATGCTCTCCACTGTACATCTGTAGAAACTTGCTGGAGACTTTTGGTCACCTGCCAAACAGGTGAGGGGGGTAATGGAGATATGCAGAGCCAGAGGTGATGGTGGGAGCCGATATGATGGTGGCATTTAAGGTAGACTCGTGCGAGGAAATGAGGGATGTGGATCATGTGAAGGCAGAAGAGATTTAGTTTAATTCACTGGTTCAGCACCGACACTGTGAGCCAAAGGTCCTGTTCCATTGTTGCACGGTTCTTTGTAAGCAAATAGACAGAAAGCATCGAAACAGGCCTTTTGCCCCAACTTGTCCAATCAGAATCAGATTTAATACCACTGGCATATGTCGTGATAGATGTTGGTTTGTGGCAGCAGTACATTGCAAGACATAATAATAAAAAAATACAAATTACAATAAGATATAAACCTATACTTCAATTGAATAAATAGTGCAAAAAGGGAAAAAAAAGTGGTGTACATGGGTTCATTTCCGTTCAGAAATCCAATGGTGGTGAGGAAGAAGCTTTTCTTAAAATGTTGAGTGTGTACCTCCAGGCTCCTGTATCTCCTCCCTGATGGTAGCAATGAGAAGAGGACATGTCCTGGGTGAAGGAGGGGTGGTGGGTCCCTAAGGACAGTTGCTGCCTTTTTGAGGCATCGCTCCTTGAAGATCTCCTCAATGCTGTGGAAGCTAGTGTGAGCTAGACAGTGTTTAGCCCTTAGACCTCCAAACCTCCCCTACCCAAGTACTGAGCTAAACACAGGAGATTCTGCAGATGCTGAAACCTCAGAGTAACACACACACAATGCTGCAGGAGCTCAGCAGGTCAGTATGTATAGAGCGGAATAAAGAGTGGATGTTTCAGGCAGAGGCCTTTCATCAGAACACTTATTTATCGAAATAGCTTTTAATTGTTGCTAATTTACCCACTTTGATCACTATTTCTGGAAGTTTGTTCCAAATATGTACCACCCTTGGCATGAAGTTCAATTCTTAAAACCGATACCCTCTTGTTTTTAACACTTGCTCCTTGGGGGAAAAAAAAACACAATGTATTTTGATGACACAAAGGTTGGGGGTGTTGTGGATGGTCTGGAGGGTTGTCAGAGGTTACAGCGGGTCATTGATAAGGATGCAGAACTGGGCTGAGTAATGACAGATGGAGTTCAACCCAGGTAACTGTGAAGTGGTTCATTTTGGTAGGTCAAATTTGAGGACAGAATATAATATAAATGGTAAGACTCTTGGCAGTGTGGAGTATCAGCAAGATCTTGGGGTCTGTGTTGATAGGACACTCAAAGCTGCTGCGCAGGTTGACAGTGTTGTTAAGAAGGCATATGGTGTGTTTGCATTCATCAACCATGGGATTGAGTTCACGAGCTGAGAGGTAATGTTACAGCTATATAAGACCATGGTCAGACCCCACTTGGAGCACTGTGTTCAGTTCTGGTCACTTCACTGCAGGAAGGATGTAGATACTTTAGAGAGAGTGCAGAAGAGATTTACAAGGATGTTGCCGGGATAGGAGAGCATGCCTTATGAGAATAGGTTGAGTGAACTTGGCCTTTTCTCCTTGGAGCGATGGAGGATGAGAGGTGACCTGATAGGGGTGTATAAGATGATGAGAGGTATTGATCGTGTGGATAGCCAGAGGCTTTTTCCCAGGGTTGAAATGGCTAGCACGAGGGGCATAGTCGTAAAGTGCTTGGAAATAGGTATCGAGGGGATGTCAGGGTAAGTTTTTCACACAGAGAGTGGTGGATGCATGGAATGCACTGCTGGTGGGTACAGTAGGGTCTTTTAAGAGACTCTTAGATAGGTACATGGTGTTTAGGTATGCAGTAGGGTAATTCTAGCAGTTTGTAGAGTAGTCTACATTGTGGGCTGAAGGGCCTGTGATGTGCTGTGGATTTCCATGTTCTATGGTTCTTTCGACTTATCTATGACTTTAATCTTATATAGAGTACCTGTAACAGGTCAACCCCTCATTCTCCAACGTCACAGGGCCTCGAAGAAATACTTGCCCTACCTGTTAATCTATTCTGATAGTGTGATGGGAGAGGGTTTCTGAGGGATGGATGAGATGTTATTGAGGGATGGGGTGATGGAGAGGGGTTACTGAGGGATGGAAGCAATGTGACTGAGGGATGGATTGAGGGGTGAGTGGTTACTGAGGGATGGAGTGAGGGGTGAGTGGTTACTGACTATACCATGAAGAGAGAGGGGCGACTGAGGGACGGAGTGAGGAGTGTGGGGTTACTGAAAGGAGGGGGGCATGAGGGAGAGTGTGTGTTCACTGATGGGTGGGGTGAGGGTGACGGGTTACTGAGGGACGGAGTGATGTGGTGAGGGTATATTGAGGGATGTAAGTGAACTATCTGTTGACGGTGTAGGCTATGTAGGAGGCAGGAAGGAGCTGTGACTACCCCAGGATTTGCTCTCCCCACCCTCTCTCATCCTAGTTCACTCTCCCTGTCACCCAGCCGGCGCCCTGCATTGTGCGGGGACGCGCGGCAGCCACTGTCAAGAGCAGGAGTGTCAACTCGCCTGAGGGCCGGGCAGTCACCACGGGACGAGCCGCACCATCCCGACGCCGCAGAGCCGGAGGGAGCAGTTGGCGGGAGAAGCACCATGACTGCTGGATGCAGGGACCGAGTTCCGCTGTCCCCAAATCCTAGCCCCCACATTGGGGCAGTGCTTTAACACAAGTGGCCCAGGGAGGAGAGTTGGATAGGGGTGTCCGTCCTCGCCAGCAGCCGCTACGGTCCCTACTCCACTCCCCCAAAGCATCAGAAACACGGCAGAAGGCACATTGTGCCCCCTTTGATAGCTCACTGTCCTGTGGCTGGTTTGTTCTGTAACCGTTCACCAGCATTCAGACCTCCTCTGGCACCTCTGCCTGAACCTAGGTTGCTTTAAGCGCAAGATGCGGCAATCTGGAGCAACACACCCAAAACTCGGGTTGGGCAGCATTTTTTTTTGGAATTGGAATTGATACAGGTTTATTATTGCCACATGTACCGAGATAAAGTGTTGCCTTGCACCTTGTTCATCCAGATCAAATCAGCTTTCAGCTCTTTTCCCGAGCTGCAATTAGCTCAAAGTTTAAAACAGAGCTCCGGTGCTCTCGGCCCCTTTCGGAGGGCTGCAATCAGTGCGAGGTGCTCTCGGCCCCTTTCGGAAGGCTGCAATCAGCGCGAGGTGCTCTCGGCTCCTTTCGGAGGGCTGCAATCAGCGCAAGGTGCTTTCGACTATTTTCGGCAGACTGCGATCAGCGCAGGGCCAATAAAAAGAAGTGGGGTGTAAACGGAGCGGCCATTGTGTGAGCGGGCCAGTGTGAGAGTGGTCAGGCTTTGGCTCAACAGGCACAGGCAGAGATTCTAAGCAAGTAAGTAAGTTCCTTGTAAGTTTTTTCCTCTCTGTGCTAGTGCGCTGAGAATGGGTACAGAGGTAGTGGTATGTTCCTTGCGTTGGACGTGGGAACACTGGGAAACCCCCAGTCTCCCTGATAACTACTTCTGCATGAAGTGCAGCGAGCTGCTGCTCCTTAGAGGCTGTGGGTGACTGTCAGGAGAGGAAAAGGGAATAAGCAGCCAGTGCAGGGCATCCCTGTGGCGGTTCCCCTCAATAATAAGGAATGACCTACTGCTGAGTCTAACTCTGTGGCTCAGAAGGGAATGGGGAGAAGAGGAGAGCAGTAATGATCGGGGATTCCACAGTTAGAGGAGCAGACAGAAGGTTCTGTGGACATGAAAAAGACACCCAGATGGTAGATTGCCTCCCAGGTTCCAGGGTCAGAGATGTCTCAGATCAGATCCACAGTGTTCAAAAGGGAGAGGGTGAACAGCCGGAGGTCATGGTACATATTGGTATCAGTGACATAGGTAGGCAAAGGGACGATGTACTAAAGAAAGATGTTGGGGAGTTAGGCAGGAAGCTGAAAAGCAGGACCTCCAGTGAAGTAATGTCTGGATTGCTGTCTGTACAGTGAGGGGAAGAATATGCTGATTTGGCAGATGAAAGTGTGGCTCAAGAATTGGTGTGGTGGGGGGGGGGGCGGGGGTGCAGAGCTTTGTATTTCTGGATCATTGAGATCTCTTCTGGGCAAAATGGACATGTTACACCTGTCCCCAAAGGGGACCAATATCCTTATGGGCAGGTTTGCTATGAGGAGGGTTTAAAATAATTTTGCAGGGGAATGGGAACTGGAGTGATAGGGCTAAGGATGGGGCAATTGATATACAAATTGATGCAGTATGGAGCGAGACTGTGAGGAGGGACAAGCGGATGATAGTCAGTGGGATGAGTTAAGGTGTAACAGAGAGCTAAAATCAAAAAGGGTGATGAATATAGGACTGAAGGTGGTATGTTTGAATGCACTTGGTATCTGGAATAAGGTAGAATATCTTGTAGCACAGTTAGAGACAGGTATGATGTTGTGGGCATCACTGAGTCGTGACTGGGAACTTAACATCCAAAGATACACATGTATCGAAACAGTAGGCAGAGAGAGTGTGGTGGCTCTGTTGGTAAAAATAAAATTAAATCCTTAAAAAGAGATGACATACTGTAGGATCTGAAGATATAGAATCCTTGTGGGTAAACTTAAGAAATGTTTTAGCTTGATTATAATGAAAATACAAATTATACAATTTCCATAGATGTACTGAGGAGAGCATTCTGATTGGCTCTGTAGGTGTACTGAGGAGAGCATTCTATTGGTTCCATAGGTGTACTGAGGAGAGCATTCTGATTGGCTCTGTAGGTGTACTGAGGAGAGCATTCTGATTGGCTCTGTAGGTGTACTGAGGAGAGCATTCTGACTGGTTGCTTCACCTCCTGGTATGAAGCCTCCAATGCACAGGATCACAAGAAGCTGCAGAGGGTTGTAGACTTAGCCAGTTCCATCATGGGCACCATCGAGGACATCTTCAAAATGCCTCAAAGTTGGCACCCATTATCAAGGACCCTCGTCACCCAAGACATGGCCACTTCTCATTACTAACACCAGGGAGGAGGTACAGGAATATCCTCACCATTTTAAGAACAGTTTCTTCCCCTCCTCCATCACATTTCTGAATGGTCCATGAACAGTACCTCGATATTCCTTTCTTTTGTATTATTTATTTATGTTTTTAATTTACAGTAATGTTTATGTCTTGCTATAAAATGACAACAAACATCACATCGGGTCAGTTAGTGATAATGAACTGATTTGGAATCTGAGACCGGAGGAGGACCCCCATGTGTTTGTGGGCTTTCGGCATTTTCCGGTGACCCAATCAAATCATGATTCATTAGCAAGGGCAAATAAAAATAAGACAGGGAGAAGCAGAGCAGCCATTGTTTGAGTGGACCAGTGTTGGAGGGGGTAGTTTTTGGCTCATCGGGTTTTGATGAGTACAGGCTCAGGCGAGGTACATATCTGGTAAGATTCTTCATTCTTCCTCTGTTAATACATAGTTTGAGCAGTGAGAATGGCTCTGGGACTGTATGAGTCCTTTGTGTGAGGAGTGGAAATTGTTGAAGACTTCCAGCCTTCCAGATAACCACATCTGCATCAGGTGCACCGAGCTGCAGCTCCTCAGAGAACGTGTTAAGGAACTGGAGCTGCAGCTCGACGACCTTTGGCTCATGAGGGAAACTGAGGAGGTGACAGATAGAAACTGCAGGGAAGTGACCGCCCCTAAGTTGCAGGAGGCAGTTAATCTGGTGACTGTCAGGAGCTGGAAAGGAAATGGTCAGCCAGTGCAGAGTATCCCTGTGGCCGTTCCCTTTAATAATAAGCATGTCACTTTGGATACTGTTGGGGGGTACGAACTACTGGGGGGAAACCGCAACGATAAGATCTCTGGCACCAAGTCTTGTGCTGGGGCTCAGAAGGGAAGGGAGTAGGGGAAGAGGACTGCACTACTGATAGAGGATTCGATCATTAGAGATACAAGATTCGGTGGCAGCAATAAAGACTTCTGGATGGTATGTTGCCTCCCAGGTGTCAAGATCAGGGATGCCTTGGATTGGCTCCACAGCATTCTAAAGGGGAAGTGTGAGCAGCCAGAAGTCTTGCTACATATTGGTATTCGTGACATAAGTAGGAAAAGGTAGGAGGCTTTGAAGAGAGAATTTAGAGAGCGAGGTAGTAAGCTAAAAAGCAGGAGCACCAGCGCAGTAATCGCTGGACTGCTGCCTGTGCCATGCACCAGTGCAGCGAGACTGTCAGGAAGGACAGGCAGTTGATGGGGAAAAGTTGCAATCAGTGGAATGGCTGCAGTGTAACGGGGGACGACATTGAAAAGGGTGATAAATACAGGACTGAAGGTGTCGTATCTGAATGCACACAATATATGAAGTAAGCTAGATGATCTTGTTACAGATTGGCAGGTATGACATTGTGGGCATCACTGAGTTACGGCTGAAAGAAGGTCATAGTTGGGAGTTTAACATTCAAGGATACACATTGCATAAAAAGGACAGGCAGGTAGGCAGAGAGGGTAGGGGTGGCTTTGTTGGTAAAAAAAAAATGAAACCAATTCCTTAGAAAGTGATGGCATAGGATCAGAAGATGTGGAATCATTGTGGGTAGAGTTAAGGAACTGCGAGGGTAAAAGGACTCTGATCGGAGTTATATACAGGTCTCCGAACAGTAAATAGGATGTGGGCTACAAAATCAACAGGAGATGGAAAAGACATGTAAACAGGGAAATGTTACCGTAATCATGGCAGAATTCAATCGGCAGATAGTCCGGGAAAATTAGATTGGTGTTGGATCCCAAGAGAGGAAATTTGCAGAAAGCCTACAAAATGACTTTCTAAGGCAGCTTGTAGTTGAGCCCACTAGGGGAACATAAATTCAGGATTGTGTGTTATGTAATGACCCAGATTTAATTAGGGAGCTTAAGGTAAAGGAACCTTTAGGGAACAAAATGATGAAATTCACCCTGCAGTTAGAGAAGGAGAAGCTAAAATCAGATGTATCAGTATTACATTGAAGCAAAGGAAATTACAGAGGCGTGAGAGAGGAGCAGGACAAAGTTGATTGGATGGGGACAAAGGGGCAACTAGCAGCGACAATGGCATAGCAGCAATGGCTGGTGTTTCTGGGGCAAGTTCAGAAGGTGCAAGAAGGAGACATCCCAAAGATGAAGAAGCATTCTGAAGGGAGGATGAGGAAACCATGGCAGACAAGGGAAGTCAAAGCCAGCATAACAGCAAAAGAGAGGCCATATAATAGAGCAAAACATAGTGGAAAGGTAGAAACTTTGGAAACTTTAAAATACAAACAGAAAGCAACTAAAAAGCCATAAAGAGAGAAAAGATAAAATATGAAGAAAAGCTAATCAATAATTTAAGAGGATGCCTAAAGCTTCTTCAAAGTTCAAAGTAAATTTATTCTCAAAGTACGTATATACAACTTTGAGATTCATTTTCTTGTGGGCATACTCAATAAATCTATAATAGAATAATAAGCGTAATCGAATCGATGAAAGACCGCACCAAGTTGGGCATTCAACCAGTGAGCAAATACAGAAAGAAAGAAACAATAATAATCAATCTATAAATAAATAAATAAACAAACAATACATATAAGACCATAACACACAGGAGCAGAATTAGACCATTTGGCCCATCGAGTCTGCTCCACTATCAATCATGGCAGACCCTTTTTCCCCTCCTCAGCCCCACTCCCTGGCCTACAGTCTCAGAGCCGTCAGATGTTCCTCGTATGATAACCCTTTCATTCCTGGAATCATCCTTGTCTGCCTCTGAACCCTCTCCAATGCCAGCACATCTTTTCTTAGATGAGGAGGCCAAGGTTCACAATACTTGAAGTGAGGCCTCACTACTGCCTTATAAAGCCTCAACATCACATCCCTGCTCTTGTATACTAGACCTCTTGAAATGAATGCTAACATTGCATTTGTCTTCCTCACCACCGATTCTACCTGCAAGTTAACCTTCAGGGTGTTCTGCACGAGGACTCCCAAGTCCCTTTGCATTTCAGATTTTTGGACTTTCTCCCCATTTAGAAAATAGTCTGTACATTTATTTCTTTTACCAAAGTGCATGACCATACATTTTCCATCACTGTATTTCATTTGCCACTTTCTTGGCCATTTTCCTAATCTATCTAAGTCCTTCTGCAGCCTACCTGTTTCCTCAACACTAATTGCCCCTCCACCAATCTTCGTATCATTAGCAAACTTGGCAACAGGAGAGTCAGGAGGGCATCGGTCAGAGACACAGGGAAGTAGTCACCGTGAAGTTCGGGAGGCGAGTAGCTGGGTGACTGTCAGGAGAAATGGAAATGTGAATAGGCTGTTAGTGCAGAGCACCCTGTGGCCATTCCCCTCGATAATAAGTATACCATTTTGGATATTGTTGAGGGGGATGACCTCCCATGGGAATGGCACTGAGCTTGTGTCCATGATACAGAAGGGAAAGAGGGAACTGATGGTGATAGTGGACTCAATAATCCAGAGACTAGACAGGAGATTCTGTGGATGTGAACGGGACACCCGGATGGTATATTGCCTCCCAGGTGCCAGGGTCAGGGGTGTCTTGGATCACATCCACAACATTTTGGAGAGGGAGGGAGAGCAGCCAGATGTCTTGGTACATATCGGTACCAATGACATCAGAAGAAAAAGAAAAGAGGTCATGAAAAGAGAATTTAGAGAAGTGGATGGAAAGCTGAGAAGCAGGACCTTAGTCGGACAGTATTAATTTCTGAATTGCTGCCTGTGACACACACCAGTGAGGGTAGAAACAGGATGATCATGTGTGGCTGAGAAGCTGGTGCAGGGGGCAGGGCTTCAGGTTCTTGGATCATTGGGATCTCTTCTGGGGGAGGAGTGACCTGTTCAAAAGAGATGGGTTGCACCTGAACCCGAGGAAAACTCATATTCCTGTGGGTAGGTTTGTTAGAGCTGTTGGGAAGGGTTTAAACTAATGTGGTAGGGGGGTGGGAACTGGAGTGAAATAACTCGGGACAGGACGGATGGTTTAAAAAAAGCAAAGATAGGATGCAGTCAGACTGTCAGAAAGGGTAGACAGATAATAGGACATAATTGAAGCCAGCAGGGTGAGTATCAGTGCATTAGGGATGCAGAATCAAAAAGGGTAGCAAATACAGTACTCAGGGTGTTATGTCTCAGTGCATGGAGTATAAGGGATAAAGTGGATGATCTTGTTGCACTATTACAGATTGCCAGGTATGATGTTGAATCTTTTGTGGGTTGAGTTAAGAAACTGCAAGGGTAAAAGGACCCTGATGGCAGTTATATACAGGCCTCCCAGCAGTGGCTGGGAGGTGGACCACAGATTACAGCAGAAAATAGAAAAGGCATGTCAAAAGGGTGGTGTTATAGTAGTCATGGGAGATTTTAAAATGCAGGTCGACTTAGGGAAAATCAGGTTGGTAATGGATCTCAAGAGAGTGAGTTTGTTGAATGCCTACGAGATGGTTGTTGTTGACTAGCTCGCCGAGCTGGCTTGTTAGCTTGCAGGCGTTTCATTACCCAGCTGGGCAACACCATCAGTTCAGCTTCGAATGAAATGTTGGTGATCTACATAGTTCATTTTTTATGTGTCCTGCGATTAGTCCGTTTGTGTGTGTGTGTGTGTGTGTGCACGCGTGTGTATGGGTACATGTGCCATTTCTATTGGTTACCAATTATGTTCAACTTGAAATTTCACAGGGAGAAAGTAAATTCTGATGTAGCAATATTTCAGTGGAGTAAGGGAAATTACAGTGGTATGAGAGAAGAGCTGGCCAAAGTAAATTGGAAGGAGATGCTGGCAGGGAGGACAGGAGAACAGCAATGGCATGAGTTTCTGGAAAAATGAGGAAGTTGCAGGATAGATGTATTCCAAAAACAACAAAATACTCAAATGGCAAAATAGTACAATTGTGGCTGACAAAGGAAGTCAAAGCCAATGTAAAAGCAAAAGAGAGGGCATACAATAAAGCAAAAATTAGTGGAAAGACAAGGATTGGGAAGCTTTTAAACCCCTACAGAGAGCAACTAAAAGAATCATTAGGAGGGAAAAGATGAAATATGAAAGCAAGCCAACCCAGCAAACAATATCAAAGTGAATAGTAAAAGCTTTTTCAAATACGTCAAAGAAAAGAGAGGAAATGAGAGTGGATATAGGACAGCTAGAAAATGAGGTCAGAGAAATAACGGGTGCAAGGAATTTTTACAAGAGAGAAAGTGCTTTGACAAGGTGTCACACATGAGGCCGCTTATCAAGTTAAGAGCCCATAGTATACAGGAAATTTACTAACATGTTTAGAGCATTGGCTGATTGGTAGGAGGCAATGAGTGAAATAAAAGGATCCTTTTCTGGTTGGCTGGCAGTGACCAGTGGTGTTCCGCAGGGGTTGGTGTTGGGATCACTTCTTTTTATGCTGTATATATCAGTGATTTAGATGATGGAATAGATGGCTTTGTTGCCAACTTTGCAGATGTTACCAAGATTGATGGAGGGGCAAGTAGTGTTGAGGAAACAGGTGGGCTGCAGAAGGACTTAGACAGATTAGAAGAATGGGAAGGAAGTGGCAAATGAAATACAGTGTTGGAAAATGCATGATCATGCACCTGTAGTAGAAATAAAAGTGCAGACTATTTTCTAAACAGGGAGAAAACCCAAAAATCTGAGATGCAAAGGGACTTGGGAGTCCTTGTGTAGAACACCCTAAAGTTAACTTGCAGGTAGAGTCAGTGGTGAGGAAGGCAAATGCAATGTTAGCATTCATTTCAAGAGGTCGAGAATACAAGAGCAGGGAGGTGATGCTGAGGCTTTATCAGGCACTGGTGAGGCCTCACCTCGAGTATTATGAACAATTTTGGGCCCCTCATCGTAGAAAAGATGTGCTGGCATTGGAAAGGGTCCAGAGGAGGTTCAGAAGGATGACTTTGGGAATGAAAGGGAACATTTGATGGCTCTGGGTCTGTACCTGCTGGAATTTGGAAGGATGACGGGGAATCTCATTGAAACCTTTTGAATCTTGAAGGCCCTAGACAGAGTAGATGTAGAAAGGATGTTTCCCATGTTGGAGGAGTCTAGGACAAGAGGGAACAGCTTCAGGATGGAGGGGCGTCCATTTAAAACTGATGCGGAGAAATTTCTTTAGCCAGAGGGTAGTGAATTTGTGGTATTTATTACAACACGCAGCTGTGGAGGCCAGGTTGTTGGGTGTATTTAAAGAAGAGTTTGATAGGTTCTTGATTGGACATGGCATCAAAGGTTACAGGGAAAATGCCAGGGAATGAGGCTGAGGAGGGGAATAAAGGATTATTCATGATTGAATAGTGGAGCAGACTCGATGCGCCAAATGGCTTAATTTTGCTCCTACGTCTTGTGGTCTTATGGTCTTAACTATTCCATCATTTAAATCATTGATATACAGCATAAAAAGTAGCAGTCTCAACATTGACCACTGTGGAACACCACTAGTCACTGGCAGCCAACCAGAAAAGGATCCTTTTATTCCCACTTGCTGCCTGCTACCAATCAGCCAATGCTCTAACCATGCCGGTAACTTTCCTGTGATATCAAGATGGAGAACCTTTGAAAGTGATTCCATAGGTTGTGGGAACATTTCAATGATGGGCAAGTGAAATTGAGTGAATTTGAGTTTGGTTTAAGAGGGTTGAGGGGTAATAACCGTTCCTGAACCCTGAGGTTCCTGTACCACTTTACTGATGGCAGCAGAGAGAAGAGAGCATGTCCTGGTGGTGGAGAGTCCCTGATGATGGATGCTGCTTTCCAGCGACAACACTTCGTGTAGATGTGCTCAACGGCGGGGAGGGTTTTACCAGTGATGGACTGGGCCATATCACTACTTCTTGTAGAAATTTCCGTTCGAGGGCATTGGTATTTCCAAACCAGGCTGTGATGCAGCCAGTCAATATACTCGCCACCACACATCTACAGAACTTTGTCAGTGTTTTAGATGTCATGCTAAATCTTCGCAAACTCCTAAGGAAGTAGAGGCGCTGCTGTGCTTTCTTCCTAATTGCACGTACGTGCTGGGCCCGGGACAGGTCCTCTGAGATGATAACACGGAGGAATCTGAAGATGCTGACCCTCTCCACCTCTGCTCCTCTGATGAGGACTGGCTCATGGACCTCTTGCTTTATTCTCCTGAAGTCAATCATCTGCTCCTTGGTCTTGCTGACATTGAGTAAGGGGTTGTTGCTATGGCATCACTCAGCCAGATTTTCAGTCTCCCTCCTTTATGCTGATTCTACACCATCTTTGATTTGGCCTACAACAGTGGCGTTGTCAGCAAACTTACACGTGGCATTGGAGCTGTGCTGTGCTGACCCACGCAATCATAAGTGTAAAGTGAGTAGAGCAGAGGGTTAAGCTCACAGCCCTGTGGTGCACCTATGCTGATGGAGATTGTGGAGGAGGTGTTGTTGCCAATCTGAACTGACTGAGGTCTGCAAGTGAGGAAATCGAGGATCCAATTGCACAGGGAGGAATTGAGGCCAATATCTTGAAGGTTTTTGATTAGTTGTGAGGGGTTGATGGTATTGAGTGCCGAGCTGTAGTCGATAAAGAACATCCTGATGTTTGCATCTTTGCTGTCCAGATGTTCCAGGGTTGAGTGAAGACCCAATGAGATGGCATCAGCTGTGGACCTGTTCTGCCGGTAGGCAAATTGGAGCAGATCTAAGTCACTTCTCAGGCTGGAGTAGATATATTTCATCACCAACCTCTCAAAACATTTCATCACTATGGATGTAAGTACTACTGGATTTCAGTCATTGAGACAGGTCAGCATGTTCTTCTCAGGCATCAGTGTAGTTGAAGTCTGCTTGAAGCAGATGGGTACCTCAGAATGCCAAAGCGAGACATTAAAGATCTCTGGAAACTCTCCAGCCAGTGGATCAGCACGATTACTCATCCTTGTCCAGGTACTCTGTCTGGGCGGGATGCTTTCCACGGGTACACTCTCCCAAAGGCTGCTCACTCGTCGACCTCAGAGACTGAAATCACAGGATCTCCGGGGACTGTGGGAGTTTGTGATTGTTCCTCCACGTTTTGATGGTCAAAGCCAAACTAGCAGGCATTGAGCTCATCTGGAAGTGTAGCCCTGTTGTGATCTATGTCACCTGATTTAACTTTATAAGAGATGACAGTACTCAAGCTCTTCCAGAACTGTTGAGCATCCCTCATTGATTCAAGTTTAGTCCGAATTGCCGCTTCTCCTGTGAGGTGGCTTTCCAGGGATCAGATATGGACCGCTTGGTCGCCAGACCTGAATGGCTCTGATCTGGCCCTCAGCAGGTTGCAGATCTCATGGTTCATCCCAGGCTTCTGGTTGGGGGAGACTCTGAATGATTTAGTGGGGACACACTCATCTACAACTGTTTTTATGAAGTCTGTGACAATCACAATGTATTCATTCAGATCCACAGATGTGTCCTTCCACTGATTCAAAGCAATCCTACAGCCACTCCTCTGCCTCCTGCGGCCACCTCTTTGTTGTCCTAATTCCTGGAGCTTTGCTCCTTAGCCTCTGATTGTAAGCAGATAGGAGAAGAACAGACAAATGATCAGATTTACCAAAATGAAATCTGGGCAAGGAACGGTAGGCATTCCTTATCGTAGTGTAACAGTGGTCTGGTGTGTTGGGACCTCTGGTGCTACAGGTTATATACTGATGGTAATTGGGCAGGGTTTTCTTCAATCAAGCCTGGCTGAAGCCCCCAACCATGATTTAAAATGTGTTGGGATGGACTGTTTCTTGTTTGAAACAGCATCATGTGGTTTCTCAAGAGCTTGGTTATAGTCGGCAGCTGGTGCTATGAAAACTGTGGTCTGAATTATGGAGGAGAACGTCCTAAGTAAATGGAATGGATGATTTTAGGTGTTCAAGGTCGGGGAACATAAGTTCAAAAAACATCCACATTGGAGCACCACCGAGAGTTGATCATGAAGCACTCACCCCCCACCTTTTACCGTTTCCAAATCAGCAGCTGGGTCCATCCTGTGTATCGAGAAGCTTTTGAGTCTGATGGCTGATCAGATGCATAAAGAGT
Source organism: Mobula hypostoma (assembly GCF_963921235.1). Taxonomy (NCBI): domain Eukaryota; kingdom Metazoa; phylum Chordata; class Chondrichthyes; order Myliobatiformes; family Myliobatidae; genus Mobula; species Mobula hypostoma. The sequence goes on along the minus strand of NC_086101.1, from coordinate 18,706,555 downwards.
AAAAGAAGGACAAGAGTAGATATCGGACCACTGGAAAATGATGCTGTGGTGCTAGTAATGGGGGACAAAGAAATGACAAACAAACTGAAGTATTTTGCGTCAGTATTCACTGCAGAAGATACCGGCAGAGTGTCAGAAATGCAGGTGTGTCAGGGACCAGAAACGTATCTAACTACTTTAATTATGGAGAAGGTGTTTGGAAAACTGAAAGGTCTGAAGGTGGATAAGTCACCTGGATCAGATAAACTACACCCAGTGTTCTGAAGGAGGTAGCTCAAGAGATTGTGAAGCCATTAGTAATGACCTTTAAAGAGTCGCTGGATTCCGGAATGTTTCCAGGGACTGGAAAATTGAAAATGTCACTCCATACTAAGAAGGTTGGGAGGCAGAAGAAAAGGAATTATAGATCAGTTAGTCTGACCTCAGTAGATGGAAAGATGTTGGAGTCGATTATTAAGGACGAGGTCTTAGGATACTTGGGGGCACATGAAAAAAATAGGCCATAGTCAGCATGGTTTCCTTAACTGGATACCTTGCCTGACAAATCTGTTGGAACTCTTTGAGGAAATAATAATCAGGATGGACAAAGAAAAGTTTGGATACTGTTTATTTGGATTTTCAGAAGGCCTTTGACAAGGTGCCACACATGAGGCTGCTTAACAAAGTAAGACCCCTTAGTATTACTGGAAAGATACTAGCATGCTTAGAAGATTGGCTGATGGGCAGAAGGCAAGGGGTCTTTTCCAATTGGCTGCTGGTGCGCCGCAGGAGACTGTGTTGGGACGGCTTCTTTTCACATTCTATGCCAATCATTTGGACAAAGGAATTGATGGCTTTGTGACCAAGTTTGCAGATGATACGAAGTCTGGCAGATGGGCAGGTGGTGTTGAGGAAGCAGGTAGTCTGCAGAAGGACTTGGGCATATTGGGGAAAGGGCAAAGAAGTGGCAGATGGAATATACTGTAGAAAAGTGTATGTTCATGCAGTTTGCTAGAAGAAATAAAGGTGTGGAATATTTTCTAAATGGGGAGAAAATTGAAACATCCAAGGTGCAAAGGATGCCCTAAAGCCCCATGCAGGATTCCCTAAAGGTTAACTTGCTGGTTGAGTCGGTAGTAAGAAAGGCAAATGTAATGTTAGCATTTATTTCAGGAGGACCAAAGTATAAAAGCAATGATGTAACGCTGAGGCTTTATAAGGCAATGGTCAAACTGCACAGTTTTGGCTTTTACCTAGGAAAAGATGTCAGGCATTGGAGATTAGAGAAGGCAGAAGAGTTTCATGAGAATGATCCCAGGAATGAAAGAGTTAACATTTGAGGTGTGTTTGATGGCTCTGGGCCTGTACTCACTGTAGTTTAGAAGAATGTGGGGGGATTTCATTGAAACCTGTCAAATATTGAAAGACTTAGATAGAGTGGATGTGGATAGGATGTTTCCTATAGTGGGGAAGTCTGGGACCAGAGGGCACAGCCTCAGAATAGAGAGACTTCCATTTCAAACAGAGATGAGGAAAAATTTCCTTGGCCAGAGGGTGGTGAATCTGGACTTCATTGCCACAGACCAGTTCATTGGGTATATCTAAGGCAGAAGTTGATAGGATCTTGATTAATCAGGGCTTCAAAGGTTACGAGGAGAAGCAGGAGAATGGGGTCGAGAGGGGAAATGAATCAGCCACGATCGAATAGCTTAGACTTGGTGGGACGAATGGCCTAATTTTGCTCCTATGACTTGTAGGCTTGTGGTCTTGCATCATAACCCATTGAGGTAGAACAAGGTAAAAGAATAACAGAATACAGAATAAAATGTAACAGCTACAGAGAAAGGGCAGTGCAAGATCATAATGAGGCCGGTTGTGAGGTATGACTCCATTCTGTCATACTGTAGAGGGGAATGGACAGTCAATGTGCCTATCATCCAGATGCCTATCTTAGAGTTCCTTAAATACCCCTAATGTATCTGCCTCTACCGCCACCCACTACTCGCTGTAAAAAAAACTAACCTCTGACATTCCCCAGATACGTTAAAATTATGGCCTTTGTGTTAGCCATTTCCATCCTGCAAGGTCAAGGTCAGAGTCAGGGTCAGGGTCAGGGGTTGGGTCACTCTCCTCAGCACCACCACGGACTCTGCTCCTGATCTCGGCCATTGCTCATGGTTGCTGCTTTCTTCAGGAGGGTGGGGGTGGATGCCTTCCCTCCAGAGGTGGAGACTGCACCTGGTTCTCCTCCAGCCCCTCACCCCTGCCCACGGGTACAGGCAGGTTGAGACAGGTCAGTTGTCTGTAGGGCACCCCACTGGCCCAGATGGGCCTGTCACCATGCTAAATATCTAAATAAAATTTTAGAAAAAGGAGAAAATAACAAAAAGACTTTGATGTCTGGGTTCACTGGGATGCAGTTTCAGTGAGGAACCAATCAGGAGATACAGGAGTCTGCAGAAGTTGGAATGCCAAGCAAAAAAAGAACTGCAGGAGGAACTCAGAAGGAAGGGCAGCCTCTGTGGGGCGGCAATGCACAGTCAACATACCTGGTCCAAGACATCGTCTGGTTTGACAGGTCGAGGGCTGGTGGACTGTGAGAAAAGATGGAGGGAAGTGGGGGGTGGGGGGCAAGAGCTGACAGGCTTGCTAAGCTCCTCCAGCCTTTGGCGTATTGCTGAGGAACCAATCAGCCTCCGCTCTCCCTCCCATCGTCCAATCAGCAGCACTGGGTTTGGATGGGCCGCTTCCCATTGGCTTGAAGGAAGCCACTCACCCCTTCCCCTTCCCCGTCCCCCTCCTTCCATTGGAAGGGGAAGTAAGAAGGGGCAGGAGGTCCTGTGGAAGATGTTTTGGATTCATCTGTGGGAATCCTGTGCCCCAAACGTCCTGGGAGAGTGATGTGGTCTGATGTCTGTTGGTGCATGTATGGCGCGTCTACCTCCGTGTTGTTGGCCCAGACCTGTGGAGAAAGGATCATGGAATACTGCAGAGAGTCATTGACCTGAGTCAGTATATCATGGAAACCAACCTCCCCTCCATTGACTCTGTCTACACCTCTCATTGGCTCAGGAAAACAGCCAGCAGAATCAGAGACTCCATCCATCCCATCAGGCAGAAGACACAAAAGACAGAAAGCATCTACCATAGGCTCAAGCACAGTATCTCGGTACTGGTGACAATAATGAACTAACACCGACACTGATTTGGAACAATGAGACTGCAAAGACCCACACGAACTTGTGCACAGTGTCACAGCAGTGTGGGAACATTGCTTGTTGTCAGTGAAAGCGGCTTCAGTACCAATCCTGGTAGCATGCCACGAGTCATTGGCCTCCAGTCCGAGCCATAACCTTTCACCATCACGCTCTGCTATGAGTCCTGACGACAGAACATTGACCCAAAACATTGACTGTTTATTCCCCTCCATAAACGCTGAGATCCTCCAGCATTCAGCAGGCGTTGCCCTCGGTGATAATGTAGCTGTCTCCTCGATCCCAAGCAATCTAACCTTGCACACCAGCCGTACGTACAGGACCTTATCAAGGGACAGAGTAGCATTGCAGTTAATGTAAGCGCCAATAACTTGGGGTCAGTTCCCCCACTGTCTCTGAGGAGTTTGTATGTTCTACCCAAGACCACATGGGTTTCCCCTGGGTGCCCACATCCCAAAGACACACGGGTCACTCGGTTAATTGGTCACATGGGTGCTATTGGGTGGTGTGGGCTCATTGGGATGGAAGTGCCTCTTACTTTGCTGTATCTCTAAATGAAAATGAAATAAAGTTAGTATAGATAATGTTCACTACCTTGCACTCCTGCCCGCTTGAAATAAAACTAGTGAATTTGTGAGACAACATTTCCCACACACAAAGCAGTTTTGAACTTTATCACATTGCATCAAGGGACATGTTGATCTAGAGCTGTGCTCTCTCCGTTTCAGTGTCCTGCTGATCTTGTGGATTAATTGATTTCTATTGTACAATGTTTATGAGCTCTGCCATTGACGGTCCCAAGCCCGGCTGTGAAAGGAGGGGGAAAGCAACCCTCTTCCGTAAAAACCTGGAGCTACGGGAACGCCAACAGAAGTCCCAAAGGCCCCATCCCTGGGAGCGGAAGGATCCAGCAAAGGTGGGGACAGCTTGAAAGACTGTCCCAGGACAGAGGGCTCTGAAAAGGAGCTGTCATTAGTCTATGCCCCAGTAGAGGCAATGGTCTTAATATTCAATGATTCTGAAACAGTAGATGATTCAGTTCTCAAGTCAACTTCTCCGTTCAACAGAGTGTGAGTAATCCTGACCTCACTCCCTTTGCCTGACAACTACTGACGGCTCAAAGAAATCTATTCACTCTCAATCTAGAACATTGCAATTAACTGCAGAGTGTGGGCAGAAAGTGCTTCAGAACATACTGTACAGAGAGAGTTCACAGATTTCTTTGTTGACTGGCAGAGATACAGATAAAATAAATTCAATGTCTCTGGGAACAAACAACATCCCCACTGGAGTGCGGGACAGTCACAGCCCAGAACAAGGTCCAACTCTGGCCAGGCAGCTCCAGTACAGTTACAACGCTGGCATCTGCCAAACAACGTTGCCCAGGACTTTGTCTTGTTCACAGTGTCTGGGACGAATCCAAATTGGCCGATGACACAACTGTTGCTGGCAGAATCTCAGCGGGTAATGAGGGGGCGTACATAAGTGAGATAGATCTACTTATTGAACTCTGTCGAAATAACAACCTTACGCTCAGCATCGGTAAGACCAAGGCACTGTTTGAGGATTTCAGGAAGGGGAGGTCGAGGGAACACACACAGGTCCCCAGCAGTTTTAAATTCCCGCGTGTCAATATCTGTGATGTTCTACCCTGGGCCCAAAGTGTTCATACAATTACAAAGAAGGCACAAGAGTTAGACTTCATTAGGAGTTTGTGGAGATTGAGTGTATCACCAAAGACTCTAACAAGTTTCTACAGATGTACAGTGGAGAGCATTCTGACTGGTTGCATCATCACCTGGTATGGAGCCTGCGGTGCACAAAATTGAAAAGAAGCTGCTGAGGTTTGTAAATTCAGACAGCTCCATCAGCTCCATCGAGAACACTACCTGCCCTCCATTGAGGGCACAATCCTCCCCTCCATCAAAGGCCCAACCCTCCCCTCCATTGAGGGCATCTGCAAATGGCAATTTTTCACGAAGGTGGCATCCATCGTGAAAGACCCTCACCACCCAGGACACGCCCTCTTCTCATTACTACCATCGGGGCGGAGGTACAGGACCCAGAAGAGACACACTCAACATTTTGGGAACATCTTCTTCTTCTCTGCCACCGGGTTTCTGTATGGTCCATGAACACCCCCTGACTATTTTTCTCCCTTTTTGTCCCGTTTCTTTACTTTTACGTAAATTTTGTACTGTAACATAGTGATTTTTACGCGTTGTGGTGCACTGCTGCCACAAAATAACAAATTTCGCAGCACGCACCAGTGATTCTGATTCTGATTCTGATCCGGTCAGACAGTCTCAACCACCAGCAAAGTGACAGGAACCTTCACCCTCACTACCCCGTTCCTCGTGTTCATGATGAGTGGCCTGCTTACAACTGCTGTCCCTGCTGGCAAGCTGTGCACAGTCAGATCCCAGGGCAGCACTGTAACCACAAGTAGGCAGGTTGCGATCGGGGAGGTGGGGGGAGAAGGGAGGTAGTGAGAGGTGGGGAAAGGACAATGAGCAGCGGCTGGTTACTGACACCCATTTTTATGGTGAAGACTTTGACAATTGCATGGTCTGCCGAGACATTACTGACAAAGCTGTTCACCACCTCTGCAGTGCATGTGAATGTGCAAATCCTGAGACTTGAATTCAAATCTCACAGCAGCAATTATTAAATTAAATTATTAAAATAATTTTTAAATGATTTCCTTACAGTAAACAACAGTCCCAAATTGACCAGCTTGCTGTAAATGTCTATCAGGTTCAACAGCTTCCCCCAGGGAGATCGGCTGTTCTTAATGGGTGCAGCCTATATGTGACTCCTTGCCCCACCAGCACCTTGCCCTGCTTTACTTCCCTGGTGTTGCTGACGTGGGATGATGGGATGAGCTTCCGAAGCTGGGAGCAGCTGCCTCAAACATCAAGGGAGCTTCCAATCAGAAATCTGAGATAATTCAGAAATTGAGGTGCAAAGGGACTTGGGAGCCCTTGTGCAGGATTCCCTAAAGGTTAACTTGCTGTTGGAGTCTGTGGTGAGGAAGGCAGATGCAATGTTATCATTAATTTTGAATGACTAGAATACAAAAGCAAGGATGTGATGCTGAGGCTTTATTAGGCATTGGACAGAGTGCACTTGGAGTATTGTGAGCAGTTCCGGGCCCCATAACTCAGAGAAGATGTGCTGGTGTTGGAGAGGATCCAGGGGAGGTCCACAAAAATAATACCAGGAGTGAAAGGCTTAAACTGGTAAATGGGTTTATTATCTCAATAAAATATAAAAGTATTGTCATATGGATCGAGGTACAGCAAAAAAGCTTGTCTTGCATTCTGTTCATGCAGATCAGATCGTTACACAGAGCACTGAGGTAGAACAAGGTAAAACAGTAACAGAATGCAGAATAAAGTGTAACAGGGACAGAGAAAGTGCAGAGCCACAGCAAGATGGATTGTGAGGTCATAAACCTTGATGAAGGGTCCCGGCCTGAAACGTCTCTGTTTATTCCCCTCCATAGATGCTGCATGACCTGTTGAGTTCCTTCAGATGGATTCCTGCGAGGGCAAATGTCCATCTTATCATACTAGGGAACCGTTCAATAGTCTTAAAGCAGCAGGGCAGAGACTGTCCTTGAACGTCAGTATGAGGAGCATTTGATTTCTGAGCTCACCAGAGTTTAGAAGAATGAGGGGTGAGGGTCCAATTGAAACCTACTGGAACCTGGATAGAGTGGATGCGGAGAGGATGTTTCTGATAGAGAGAGAGTTTAGGATCAGAGGGCACAGCCTCAGAATGGAGGGACATCCCTTTAGAACAGAGATGAGGACCTACTGGAACCTGGATAGAGTGGATGCGGAGACGATGTTTCTGATAGAGAGAGAGTTTAGGATCAGCCTCAGAATGAAGGGACATCCCTTTAGAACAGAGATGAGGAGGAATTTATTCAGCCGGAAGGTGCTGAATCTGTGGAGGCCAAGCCGTTGAGTGTGTTTAAGGCAGAGACTGATAGGTTTTTGTTGGAAAGGGAGGTTAAGGGTCAGGAGAAAGGGGCTGAGAGTGAAAAAAAAATCAGCCAGGATTGAATGGTGTGGCAGACTTAATGGGTTAGATGGACTAATTCTGCTTCCACATCTGAAAGAGCTTCACCTGTGGCCGACCTTCCATCCTGAGACTATGGCTGCGGTATTCACCGGGTGCTGGCCAATTCCACTCACAGCTCCTCACCTAAGGAAGCTGCCCATGCCTGTGTGCAGCGAGACCCATTCGGACTCGGGCCCATAAGGAGTATTTGTGCTATCGGAATTGCAGGCAGCAGGTTGAACAAGGATGTAGAAGCATTAGAGAGGTGATTTGCCTGGATTGGAGAGGAAAGGGTGAGTGCACTAGGGCTTTCCTCTGGGGGGGGGCAACAGAGTGTCACAGATCTGTGCTGGCAATATCGGAGCCCAAGTGCAGAGGAACGACAGACTCAGGGAAAGAGATGGTGACAAGAGTTTATTCATTATAATTCCAAAAGAACATTGGTGCCATGGCAGAGCAACACTGCGAGAAGCTACACTCTCAAAACTCGGACCCTGTGATTAGCGCTAATCAGGCATCCACTTAAATAATGCAAGTAACGTGGAATCCCTCAGCCTATCAAAATAAACTTAACCAGCTTAAACAGAAGGCACCAGGAGACCACATTACAGAGAGCAGGTCACTCCAGAAAAACATAAGGAACTCTAAATGATTAATGAGTCTAACTAAACAACAATTAGCCAATTCAGGTGCTCTAGAAACCTTGGAGCCCAATGCCCTTTGGCGCCCCACACAAGCCCGAAGGGCTCATGACAATGAGAGTTGCCTTGATAGAGGTATAAGATGATAAGGGGCTTAGAGTGAACACCCAGCATCTTTTTCCCAGGGCAGTTATGGCCAAAACCAGGGGCACTGCTTTTAAACTGACTGGAGGGAGGTTTTTTTGACACAGAGTGGTGTCTAGAACGCACTGCAGGGGTGGTGGTAGAAGCTGATATATGACAGACTTTTTAGAAGACTCCTCGATAGACACATGGGCGAAAGAGAACTGGAGGGTTTAGGAGGTAAGGGTTAAATTGATTGCGGAGTCAGCACGATTGAAGCACCGAGACTCCAACAGCTGATCTCCTCGCTGGATGAAGTTGTTTAACGCCACGGGCTTTTGTAACAACCCGGTCAATATGGGGCTGTCATTTCCGGGCGTCACGCATCAGTATTTGGATGCTAACCAGTCACAATGACGAGACTATTTGGAAATGACGTTATTTTTCAATTGTCTTTTTAATATATTAATAAATTTGAACAGGTTTTCTAAAATGCTTCCTTTGTTTCAATCTGTCCCTGTAATACCTTTATTGACAGTAAAATAATGAGCACAGGTAAACAAGCTACACACACACACACACACACAAAATGCTGGAGGAACTCAGCAGGTCAGTCAGCATCTATGGAGTGGAATCCGACTGAGTTCCTCCAGCATTTTGTCTGTGTTTCTCCACTAATTGTTACTAATTCATTAAATCACTGATATTCTCTGCTGAAGATTACTGCGGCAGGCGAGGGAAGATGATAGCCAATTTGGGCAGACGCTCTCAAAAACAGAAGGTTCGCCGGCCCTGCTCTACCGACGGAAACGTGCGACCGCCTCGCTGCAGAAAATTACGCTGGTTTCACATTGTGTTCTGTGCCAGTCATCGTGACTGCTTATAAATATATATCAGGCTACACCGTGCGGATGCGATCCAGAACAGCTTGAAACAGCAAGCAATATGACAGTGATCTAGAACAATATGTCGTATTGATTTGGAAATCTGTGTTAAGCTCCGGTGACATGCTGATTTATAATAGCGCTTCACTCTGTGCAGCGCCAGGCTGATTTCAACCAGTCGAACTATGCAATCTATACACTTCTCTATTAACAGCAGATTAGATTACTCATTAATTTGGAAGTGCCTGCTTTCCAATTCCTCTCTGTTACGGGACACGTTGAGTCATTAAAGCGGGAGTGAAGAGCGAATGTTTCTCACCGCGCCGCGCGATCGATAGCAGACTGAGTCTGTTCCGCGGTGTTACCTGCTGAAACTGATTTCATCCTTCAGCAGACCTGCGGGGGACGGACAAGTGGAGCTGACGGAATCGGCAGCCGGGCTGGGGCATCACGAGGGGTGGTGGGCGTGCGGGGAGAGGAGAACACTCCGCTTCGACCCTTGGGGCTCCTCCACTGCTCTCAGATTCCGAACCGGGCTCACTATCACCGGCTGAACTCGTGTGATCGTTGCTGTTTCACAGAGGCAGTGCGGCGCAAGGCATGGAAATTACGACCATAAATACAGAAGAAAGCGATATGGACAACTCGTGGACCATTCAGAGATGTGACGGCGGAGGGGAACAAACTGCTCCTGAGCATTGAGGATACTCCTGTACCTCCTCCCTGATGGTAGTAACGAGGGGAGGGTGGCTGCACCCTCCTGCGATCCTGTGTATTGGGGGCTTCATTCCTGGAGGCGACGCAGCCTGCTCTCCCCCGTACACATACGGAAGGTGTAACTTCATCATGGTCAACCTCAAACTACTGGGGATTTATAAAACATGGCGCCGCGTCGGGGAAATGTGGACGAGGGCGGTGGATGGGTGGGGGCAGAGTTGAGGCAGACGGGGTCAGAGTGGGAGGAAGGAGAAGGACGATGTAAGGAAATCCAGGAGAGGAAGTGGGATGGATACTCTGAGGTAGTGGGGGGGGGGGGATGAAGGATGGGAATATGGGACGAGAGAGAGTGAGACACTGTGGAAGAGAGAGAGGGATGGACAAGGGAGAGAGAGAGAGAGAGAGGGGGGGATGCTGGGGGAGAGAGGGAGAGAGGGAGGGATGGAGATATGGAATGAGAGATATACTGGGGAACAGAGAGAGAGGGGAAGGAGATATGGGAGGAGTGAGAGTTGCTGGGGGAGAGAGAGGGGGATGGAAATATGAGAAGAGGGAGATGCTGGGGAGGGAGAGAGGGATGGAGATATGGGAGGAGAGATACTGGGGAAGAGAAAGAGGGATTGAGATACAGGAGAGAGAGAGAGATGCTCAGGAAGAGAGAGAGGGTAGAGATATGGGAGGAGAGAGATGGAGTTATGGGAGAAGAGAGATGCTGGGGAAGAGAGAGAAAGGGAAGGAGATATGGGAGGAAAGAGAGAGGGATGGAGATAATGCAAGAAGAGAGATGCTGGGGGAGAGAGTGAGTGGATGGAGATATGGGAGGAGAGAGAGGTACTGGGGAGATAGAGGGATGGTGATACAGGAGGAGAGATACTAGGGGAGAGAGTGAGAGGATGGAGATATGGGAGGAGACAGCAATGGAGACACTTCGGTGAGAAGGGTATGGAGACACTGGAGGAAGAGAGAGGAATAGAGACATGGGGGAGGAGGAGAGATGGATGGAGACACAGAACTGTACCTTAAATACAATGTCAAGCAGAAGATAACATGAACTTAAATTGACATAACCCATATACAACGTACACACATTATCCCACAAATTGTACAACCTACAAGTGATGAACTTTTTTTTTAACAACTTCTGTCAACTTTTTAATTCCAATTTTATTTTTCCCTGACTTAAGTGGGATTTAAGTTGTCCAGTGGGAATGGAGGGAATCGAACTCCTGATCCATTTGGCACTAATCTCTCTAAACCTCTGGATCACTTGTACCTGGAATGTAATCCCCCATCGCACCCCATCGCCTGAGGTACCCTCACAATTGTGTCCATCAAAGTGTGGTGTGCAGCCCACCCTATACAGTCAGAGGAACACCAGGAAAATGACAAAAAATAAATAAATAAAACAAAGGGAAGGAATAATGAAGTAGGGTCGATGGGTTTATACACTATTAAAATGAGATTAATGAATACTAGTTCTAAGTTCTCTAAGTATATCAAGAAGTTCCAAATAGGAAAACAGAGAAAGTGCAGTTTAGGTGGACACATAAAGTGCGAGGGCCACGAGGAGGTAGACTGAATGTTCAACATCTTAAACAGCTCACCCGTACTTGTCCTCGAATTCCCGGGACTACGCCTGAATAAGGAACTTGTCCTCTAGTCGTAAGGTTAGCCTGCAGGTGCGTTGAGTGGCTAAAAGGGCAAGTGGCACTGTAGTAGCCTTTGGAAATTGGGAAGTTTCATTCCAATTGTACAGGGTGTTGGTGTGAATAGGTCTGGAGTATTGTACACAGCTCAAAGTTCCACTCCCAGCCAGCCATACGGCATCTCTGGTAAGACACTCTCTGACAGAACTGCTCCAAGTTCAAAGTAAATACTCTCAGAATTACTATGTGCTACCTTGACATTCATTTTCTAGCAGTCACTTACAGAAAAAAAGAAATTGGGTTTTATGAAACTAGGCTTAAAAGGACAGAGAATGACACACAACCAATGTATAAAAGAAGGTAAACTGCATCTAAAAATAATACTGAGAACATGAGTTGTGAAGTGTCCATAAAAGTGAATCTGTAGATCATAGAATCAGCTCAGAGCAAAGGTGAATTACACCAGTTCAGAAAACTGAATGAAGTTATCCTCACTGGTTCAGGAGATTGAATGAAGTTATCCTCACCAGTTCAGGAAACTAAATGAATTTATCCACACTGGTTCAGAGGACTGAATGAAGTTATCCTCATTGGTCCAAGAGACTGAATGACATTATCCACACCAGTTCAGAAGACTGGTGTGAACATACCAGTTCACACTGAACTGAACATACTGGTTCAGGAGGTTAAATGAAGTTATCCACACTGGTTCAGGAGGTTAAATGAAGATATCCACACTGGTTCAGGAGGTTAAATGAAGATATCCACACTGGTTCAGGAGGTTAAGTGAAATTATCCACACTGGTTCAGGAGGTTAAATGAAGTTATCCACACTGGTTCAGGAGACTGAATGAAGTTATCCACACTGGTTCAGGAGGTTAAATGAAGTTATCCACACTGATTCAGGAGACTGAATGAAGCTATCCTCACTGGTTCAGGAGACTGAATGAAGTTATCCACACTGGTTCAGGAGACTGAATGAAGTTATCCACACTGGTTCAGGAGGTTAAATGAAGTTATCCACACTGGTTCAGGAGAATACTATCAGTCCCACAATCCTGATTGAGAAGTTACAGAACCTGGGCCTCTGTACCTCCCTCTGCAATTGGATCCTCGACTTCCTAACCGGAAGACCACAGTCTGTGCAGATTGGTAATAACATCTCCTCCTCACTGACGATCAACACTGGCGCACCTCAGGGGTGTATGCTTAGCCCACTGCTCTACTCTCTATATACACATGACTGTGTGACTAGGCATAGCTCAAATGCCATCTATAAATTTGCTGATGATCCAACCATTGTTGGTAGAATCTCAGGTGGTGATGAGAGGGTGTACAGGAGTGAGATATACCAACTAGTGGAATGGTGCCACAGCAACAACCTGGCACTCAATGTCAGTAAGATGAAAGAGCTGATTGTGGACTTCAGGATGGATAAGACAAAGAAACACATACCAATCCTCATAGAGGGATCAGAAGTGGAGAGAGTGAGCAGTTTCAAGTTCCTGGGTGTCAGGATCTCTGAAAATCTAATCTGGTCCCAACACATTATGTAGTTATAAAGAAGGCAAGACAGTGGCTATACTTTATTAGGAGTTTGAAGCGATTTGGCATGCCAACAAATACATTCAAAAACTTCTATAGTTGTACCATGGAGAGCATTCTGACAGGCTGCATCACTGTTTGGTATGGAGGGAGAGAGGCTGCTGCACAGGACCGAAAGAAGCTGCAGAGGGTTGTAAATCTAGTCAGCTCCATCTTGGGCACTAGCCTACAAAATACCCAGGACATCTTTAGGGAGCAGTGTCTCAGAAAGGCAGCGTCCATTATTAAGGTCCTCCAGCACCCAGGGCATGCCCTTTTCTCACTGTTACCATCAGGTAGGAGATACAGAAGCCTGAAGGCACACACTCAGTGATTCAGGAACAGTTTCTTCCTCTCTGCCGTCCAATTCCTAAATGGACTTTGAAGCTTTAGACAAAACCTCACTTTTTTAATATACAGTATTTCTGTTTTTGCACATTTTTAATAATCTATTCAAGATATGTAATTGATTTACTTGTTTATTTATTATGTTCTATTTTATTTATTATTATTATTATTTCTGTCTCTGCTAGATTATGTATTGCATTGAACTGCTGCTGCTAAGTTAACGAATTTCACGTCACATGCCAATGATAATAAACCCGATTCTGATTCTGAACCTGAATGACGTTATCCACACCAGTTCAGGAGACTGGATTAAGTTTTCCTCACCAGTTCAGGAAACTGAAGATGTCATGTACACCAGTTGAAGTGTCTGATGGAGCTTTGCTCCCGTTGCCTGAGGAAGGGTGTCATGCCATTGGAGACAGTCCCAAGGGGATTCACCAGATATTTATGGTTGATGCTAGTCCTGTGAAGGGAAACTCACTGATTGGGTCTGCATTGAGTTTCCAACACTGGCGGCACCTTATTGAAACATGTGCCATCCCAAGGGGGCTTGCCAGAGGCTTGATTATTGTGCTTGGAAAAGAAGTTATTTTAAGTGCAAAGCAGGTGGTACTGTGTCTGCAAAACCAGGCAGATGTTGACCATCACAATCGCTGGATGAACTCGGGGGTCAGGCCGCATCGATGGAGAGGAATAAACAGTCGATGTGTTGGGCGCAGACCATTCATTGGGACCAGGAAGGAAGGGGGCAGACAGGGGAGTGGGGGAGGGCTGACAGAGTGAGAAGCTGGCAGGTGAGAGGTGAGACGGGGGGTGGGGGAGGGCTGACAGAGTGAGAAGCTGGCGGGTGAGAGGTGAGACGGGGGGTGGGGGAGGGGGAATGGAGTGAGAAGCTGGCAGGTGACAGGTGAGACAGGGGAGTGGGGGAGGGGGATGGAGTACCAGCTGGCAGGTGACAGGTGGGATGGGAGTGGGAGAGGGGGATGGAGTGAGAAGCTGGCATGTGACAGGTGAGACGGGGAGTGGGGGAGGGGGATGGAGTGAGAAGCTGGCAGGTGACAGGTGAGACAGGGGAGTCGGGGAGGGGAGATGGAGTGAGAAGCTGGCAGGTGACAGGTGGGACAGGAGTGGGGGAGGGGGATGGAGTGAGAAGCTGGCAGGTGACAGGTGGGATGGGAGTGGGGGAGGGGATGGAGTGAGAAGCTGGCAGGTGACAGGTGGGACGGGAGTGGAGGAGGGGGGATGGAGTGAGAAGCTGGCAGGTGAGAGGTGGGACAGGGGAGTCGGGGAGGGGAGATGGAGTGAGAAGCTGGCAGGTGACAGGTGGGACGGGAGTGGAGGAGGGGATGGAGTGAGAAGCTGGCAGGTGACAGGTGGGACGGGAGTGGAGGAGGGGGGATGGAGTGAGAAGCTGGCAGGTGAGAGGTGGGACAGGGGAGTCGGGGAGGGGAGATGGAGTGAGAAGTTGGCAGGTGACAGGTGGGACGGGAGTGGGGGAGGGGATGGAGTGAGAAGCTGGCAGGTGACAGGTGGGACGGGAGTGGGGGGGGATGGAGTGAGAAGCTGGCAGGTGACAGGTGGGACGGGAGTGGGGGAGGGGATGGAGTGAGAAGCTGGCAGGTGACAGGTGGTACGGGAGTGGGGGGGGATGGAGTGAGAAGCTGGCAGGTGACAGGTGGGACGGGAGTGGGGGAGGGGATGGAGTGAGAAGCTGGCAGGTGACAGGTGAGACAGTGGAGTGGAGGAGGGGATGGAGTGAGAAGCTGGCAGGTGACAGGTGGGACGGGAGTGGGGGAGGGGGGACGGAGTGAGAAGCTGGCAAGTGAGAGGTGAGACAGGGGAGTGGGGGAGGGGATGGAGTGAGAAGTTGGCAGGTGACAGGTGAGACAGGGGAGTGGGGGAGGGTTGACGGAGTGAGAAGCTGGCCGGTGAGAGGTGAGACAGGGAAGTGGGGGAGGGGGATGGAGTGAGAAGCTGGCAGGTGACAGGTGAGAGAGGGGAGTGGGGGAGGGGGGACGGAGTGAGAAGCTGGGAAGTGAGACAGGGGAGTGAGGGAGGGGGATGGAGTACCAGCTGGCAGGTGACAGGTGAGACAGCGGAGTGAGGGAGGGGGATGGAGTACCAGCTGGCAGGTGACAGGTGAGACAGCGGAGTGGAGGAGGGGATGGAGTGAGAAGCTGGCAGGTGACAGGTGAGACAGGGGAGTGGGGGAGGGATGATTGAGTGAGAAGCTGGCAGGTGACAGGTGAGACAGCGGAGTTGGGGAGGGATGATGGAGTGAGAAGCTGGGAAGTGAGAAGAGAAAGAGGAAAGGACTGCAGAAGAAGGATTCTAACAGGACCATGAAAGAAAGGGAAGGAGGAGGGGAACCACAGGGAGGTGGTGAGAAGAGTATGAGGGTAGATATTCAGATGTTTCCACTAGTTGGAGAACCTTGAAAGAGAGGACACCATTTGAAGATTCTGTAAGGAGCCTGTACTTTCTCCCTGTGACAGTGTGGGTTTCCCCCGGTGCTCTGGGTGCTCCACAGTCCAAAAACACACGGATTGGAGTTAGTAAATTGTGGGCATGCTACGTTCGGATTAGAGCTAGCAAATTGTGGGCGTGCTACGTTCGGATTAGAGTTAGCAAATTGTGGGCGTGCTACGTTCGGATTAGAGTTAGTAAATTGTGGGCGTGCTACGTTCGGATTAGAGTTAGTAAATTGTGGGCGTGCTACGTTCGGATTAGAGTTAGTAAATTGTGGGCGTGCTACGTTTGGATTAGAGTTAGTAAATTGTGAGCGTGCTACGTTCGGATTAGAGTTAGTAAATTGTGGGCGTGCTACGTTTGGATTAGAGTTAGCAAATTGTGGGCGTGCTACGTTCGGATTAGAGTTAGCAAATCGTGGGCGTGCTACGCTCACACCAGAAGCACAGCAACACTTGCGGGCTGCCCCCAGCGCGCCGCGGGCTGTTGACGTGGAAACAACACATCTCACTGTACAGAGCGTAGAATCTCCCAGCACAGTACAGGCCCTTCAGCCCACAATGGTGTGCCGGCCTTTCAGCCTGCTCTAAGACCAATCGATGCCTTGGTGTTTAAAGCTCATCTTTATCTTTAACCTTTTCATTCTTTACCATGAGGGGCCGGTCAATGTAAAACTATGGGACGGATGTCAATGTTTCTTCTCGTAGCGGGCAGTGAGTCTGCGTAACCCAGAGATCATTAGGATTTTAAGTGGAGGCAGATATGGGCAGAGAAGTGGCAGATGGAGTTTAACCCAGCCAACTGCGAAGTGTTGCACGTCGGTAGGTCAGATATCCGGAGACAGTACAGTGATGGTGCGGCACTACACTGGTAGAGGCAGATACATTGGCGACTTCTGGGCGACGTTTAGCTAGGCACGAAGAGAGTGGAAGGATATGGTCATAGGCCAGGGATTCCATGGGCGTCCACCATGAAGCATGGTGTCCGTGGATCACGGGGTGGGAACCCCTGGTGCAGGCAGAAGTGATTAGTGTAACTGGCCCATCTTTTTACCAATTTAAGTAGTTTTGGGCTGAAGGGCTTGTTCCTGTGCTGTACTCTGTACCACTCTGTGTTCTAAACGTGGAACAGGCACAGAGGAGGAGCAGAGTCCCAGGACAGGTCAGCCCGAGGGGCCGAATGGCCTCCTCCTGCTGTGCTTGTCTCACCGGTCCAAGGTTCAAACCTGAGGGGGTCCAACGTAAGACAGTGGCTGAGCTTTTGAGGAGGCTCTCTCATCGCCCAGCCACAGTTGGAGAGGGTCGGGCTGCCGACCGTCTTCTTAAACGGAAGCCTGAAGCAGACATTCGTGAAGACGGGAGGACTAATCGGAGGAGTTATGTGTGTGGAAATGAATTTGTTTTAAATTGATGGACAGGCAAAGCAGATGAGTCTGTGGCTGTGTGTGGGAGAGAGAGAGAGGCAGAGGGGAGAGGGTCACGGTGGGGAGGCTGTGATGCAAACTCGTTGGAGTATTGCCTTCACTTCTAAAGACAACGATGAAAGGTTGGTTTTATCTGTCACTTGCACATCGAAACATCCAGTGAAATGTATTGTTTGCATCAACCACCAGCTGAGGATGAGCTGGGGGCAGCCTGCGAGTGCTGGCATGCTTCCGGCACGAACACAGCCTGCCCACAACTCACTGAACACGATCTGTACTGTCTCCCTGCTGTGGGACAGATGCTGGTAAGTTGGAAAGAATGCAGAGCAGATTCACCAGCATGTTGCTGGGTCGCAAGGGACCAAGATACAGAGAGAGGTTGGACAGGATGGGACTTCATTCCATCGAGTGCAAGAGATGAGAGAGTGATGTTATAGACGTGTCCAGAATCATGAGGAGCGTAGAGAAAGGGAAACATAAAACACACAAAAACAAACACACACACACACAATAAGATTTACTGTCTTCTTGCACTGAGAATATGTGGTGGGGCAGTGTGGAGGGAGCTTCACTCTGTGTCTAACCCATACTGTCTCTGCCCTGGGAGTGTGTGAGGGACAGTGTGGAGGGAGCTTCACTCTGAGTCTAACCCGTACCGTCTCTGCCCTGAGCGTGTGTGATGGGACAGTGTGGAGGGAGCTTCACTCTGTGTCTAACCCATACTGTCTCTGCCCTGGGAGTGTGTGATGGGACAGTGTGGAGGGAGCTTCACTCTATCTAACCCGTACTATCTCTGCCCTGGGAGTGTGTGATGGGACAGTGTGGAGGGAGCTTCACTCTATCTAACCCGTACTATCTCTGCCCTGGGAGTGTGTGATGGGACAGTGTGGAGGGAGCTTCACTCTGTGTCTGACCCATACTGTCTCTGCCCTGGGAGTGTGTGAGGGACGGTGTGGAGGGAGTTTCACTCTGTGTCTAACCCTTGTTTTTCGCTGAACTGGGAACACATAATCCTGGATAAATGAGATGATGATTGGTGTGGATAACTGTGAATTTCTGTGATCCTGAGCTTTAATCTAAGTATTTCCAGTGATGAGCTGCGTGCTCATCCTGACTACTCCAGAGACTTCCAAAGGCCCATTCCCGGGATTTAATATTTAATATAAAAACCTGATCTTGCTTGTGTTTGCATGCTTTTCACAAATGCTATTAGGTTGAATAATTTAATATCTGTAATTCATATCCCATTGAACACTGCTAATGCAGTCGTGGGAACGGCCCCAAACACTCGGAGAAGGTTTTGTAAACGTGAGCCCAAACATCAGCAAGGAATTTGATTCTTTGAGAGAAAACCACCCGGATGTGCACACCCCCATCTTTCTCTGTCTCTCAGTCTCTCACTGTGTCTTTCTCTCTATCATTTTCTTAACATTCTTTCCCTTTGTCTCACTCTGTTGCTCTGTCTGTGTCTGTCTCTCCCTGTCTGTGTCTCTCTGTCTGTCTCTGTCAGTCTTCTCTCTATTTGTCTCTGTCTCCATCTAAATCTGTCTATCTTTCTTTCTTTCTAACTATGTCTGTCTGCCTGTCTCGCCATCTTTCTGTGTCTGCCTTCCACTTGGTCAGTCTCTCTCTGTTACTCCCTGCCTCTCTCTGTCGATCCATCTGATTGTACCTCTGTGTGTCTCTAATTCTGTCGCTATCTCTCCTTTTCTCTCAGTCTGTGGGCCCTCTCTGATAAACTCTCTCTCACACTGCAGATTATCAGAGTGGTACAGCACAGGAACGGGCCCCTCAGCACACAGACAGCGTGCTGGCCCCGACAAACACCAAACACAACAGGCAAACTCCGCTCACACTCCAGCAGACATCACAACAGGAACAAGTTTCCAATCACAGTGAGGTGGCAAACACAGTGTGGACAGGGAACAGAGAGGGGACAGGGACAGGGAACACAGTGTGGACAGGGACAGGGAACACAGTGTGGACAGGGAACACAGAGGGGACAGGGACAGGGAACACAGTGTGGACAGGGACAGGGACAGGGAACACGGTGTGGACAGGGACAGGGAACACAGTGTGGACAGGGACAGGGAACACAATGTGAACAGGGACAGGGACAGGGAACACAGTGTGGACAGGGACAGGGAACACAGAGGGGACAGGGAACACAGTGTGGACAGGGACAGGGAACACAGAGGGGACAGGGACAGGGAACACAGAGTGGACAGGGACAGGGAACACAGTATGGACAGGGACAGGGACAGGGAACACAGTGTGGACAGGGACAGGGAACACAGAGGGGACAGGGACAGGGAACACAGTGTGGACAGGGACAGGGAACACAGTGTGGACAGGGACAGGGACAGGGAACACAGTGTGGATGGGGAACACAGTGTGGGCAGGGACAGGGAACACAGTGTGGACAGGGACAGGGACAGGGAACACAGTGTGGATGGGGAACACAGTGTGGACAGGGACAGGGAACACAGTGGGGATGGGGAACACAGAGGGGAGAGAGAACACAGTGGGGATGGGGAACACAGTGGGAATGGGGACAGGGAACACAGTGGGGATGGGGAACACAGTGGGAATGGAGATGGGGAACATGGTGGGAATGGGGAGAGGGAACACAGAGGGGATGGGGAACACAGTGGGAATGGGGTCAGGGAACACAGTGGGGATGGGGAACACAGTGGGAATGGAGATGGGGAACATGGTGGGAATGGGGAGAGGGAACACAGAGGGGAGAGGGAACACAGTGGGGATGGGGAACACAGTGTGGACAGGAACAGGGAACACAATGGGGATGGGGAACACAGTGGGGATGGAGATGGGGATCATGGTGGGAATGGGGAGAGGGAGCACAGTGGGGATGGGGAGAGGGATCACAGTGGGGATGGGGAACACAGTGGGAATGGAGATGGGGAACATGGTGGGAATGGGGAGAGGGAACACAGTAGGGATGGGGAGAGGGATCACAGTGGGGATGGGGAGAGGGAACACAGTGGGGATGGGGAGAGGGAACACAATGGGGATGGGGAACACAGTGGGAATGGGGAGAGGGATCACAGTGGGGATGGGGAGAGGGATCACAGTGGGAATTGGGAGAGGGATCACAGTGGGGATGGGGAGAGGGATCACAGTGGGAATTGGGAGAGGGATCACAGTGGGGATGGGGAGAGGGATCACAGTGGGGATGGGGAGAAGGAACACAATGGGGATGGGGAACACAGTGGGAATGGGGAGAGGGATCACAGTGGGGATGGGGAGAGGGATCACAGTGGGGATGGGGAGAGGGAACACAATGGGGATGGGGAACACAGTGGGAATGGGGAGAGGGATCACAGTGGGGATGGGGAGAGGGATCACGGTGGGAATGGGGAGAGGGATCACAGTGGGGATGGGGAGAGAGGGATCACAGTGGGGATGGGGAGAGGGAACACAGTGGGGATGGGGAACACAGTGTGGACAGGGACAGGGAACACAATGGGGATGGGGAGAGGGAACAGTGGGAATGGGGAGAGGGATCACAGTGGGGATGGAGATGTGGAATACATTGGGAATGGGGATCGGGAACACAGTGGGGATGGGGAGAGGGATCACAGTGGGGATGGGGAGAGAGGGATCACAGTGGGGATGGGGAGAGAGGGATCACAGTGGGAATGGGGAGAGGGATCACAGTGGGGATGGGGAGAGGGAACACAATGGGGATGGGGAACACAGTGGGAATGGGGAGAGGGATCACAGTGGGGATGGGGAGAGGGATCACAGTGGGAATGGGGAGAGAGGGATCACAGTGGGGGGATGGGGAGAGGGAACACAGTGGGGATGGGGAGAGGGATCACAGTGGGGATGGAGATGTGGAATACATTGGGAATGGGGATCGGGAACACAGAGGGGATGGGGAGAGGGATCACAGTGGGGATGGGGAGAGGGAACACAATGGGGATGGGGAACACAGTGGGAATGGGGAGAGGGAACACAGTGGGGATGGGGAGAGGGATCACAGTGGGAATGGGGAGAGGGATCACAGTGGGGATGGGGAGAGAGGGATCACAGTGGGGATGGGGAGAGGGGGATCACAGTGGGGATGGGGAGAGGGAACACAATGGGGATGGGGAACACAGTGGGGATGGAGATGGGGAACATGGTGGGAATGGGGAGAGGGAGCACAGTGGGGATGGGGAGAGGGATCACAGTGGGGATGGGGAACACAGTGGGAATGGAGATGGGGAACTCAGTGGGAATGGAGATGGGGAACACAGTGGGGATGGGGAGAGAGGGATCACAGTGGGAATGGGGAGAGGAAACACAGTGGGAATGGAGAGAGGGATCACAGTGGGGATGGGGAGAGGGAACACAATGGGGATGGGGAACACAGTGGGAATGGAGAGAGAGGGTTCACAGTGGGAATGGGGAGAGGGAACACAGTGGGAATGGGGAGAGGGATCACAGTGGGGATGGGGAGAGGGATCACAGTGGGAATGGGGAGAGGGATCACAGTGGGAATGGGGAGAGGGAACACAGTGGGGATGGGGAGAGGGAACACAATGGGGATGGAGAGAGTGATCACAATGGGGATGGGGAACACAGTGGGAATGGGGAGAGGGATCACAGTGGGAATGGGGAGAGGGAACACAGTGGGGATGGGGAGAGGGAACACAATGGGGATGGAGAGAGGGATCACAATGGGGATGGGGAACACAGTGGGAATGGAGAGAGAGGGATCACAGTGGGAATGCGGAGAGGGAACACAGTGGGAATGGGGAGAGGGATCACAGTGGGGATGGAGATGTGGAATACATTGGGAATGGGGATTGGGAACACCGTGGGGATGGGTATGTGGGCACGTTCAGGTTCAGACTGATTTTCACCATCTGTATTTTGAAATCATCATTGGATCCAGCAATTTCCAATATTGGACACAACGTATGATGTGCTGGTAAACAGCCATGATGGAATGGGAGCGTCTTCACAGATGAACTAACCAGATAGATGTTTTATGAAAGCTGATTGTGTTAAATGGTTCCAGTGGCTGAGCTGTCCAGTGGATACACTATAAAATACAGCTGCTGAATGATTTAGTGTTTTTACACTTCTGGGCCAGAGCCAGCAGTGGTTGGATGGGAAATGTCTCTTATACTCTGCCTGAAGCAGCAGAGACTGATATCAGTGCATGGGACGAGGCAAACACCGTGTCTGGACTAAATGCTGGGCTGGATCTACACTGGTCTCTGCTGTAACCTCAGCCATGTTGTACGCCTCCCTGTCTGTTTTACTGGCTTCTCTCTCTGCCATGTCTTTCATCTGTCCATCCGTCTCTCTCTTAATCTACATCTCTCTCTCGCTCTATCCATCTGTCTGTCTGTCTACCTCTGTATCTATATATCCATTTTACTCTGTCAGTCTGTGTCTATCGACCCTTCTCTCTGTCACTCCATCTCTTTCTCTGTCTATCTCTTTTTCTTCTTTTTAATGAGTTCTCTTTTGTGGCTGCCTGTCAGGAGACAATCTCAAAGTTGTATATAGTACACATGCTTAGATAATAAATGTTCTTTTAACTTGTCTATCTCTCTGTCTCTATCTACCTTTCTCCCCTTCCTATTCTCCCTCTCCGTCTCTGTCTACATTGTCTTTATTTATCTCCTGCTCTCCGCCCATTTCTGTGCGTTTATCTCTCTTTCTCTCTCCTCCCCCCCGTCTCCCTCTTTCTCTCTCTCCATCTACCCTCCCCCGCTGTCTGCCTATCTATCCAATCAATATATCTGTCGATGTCCTGCTGCAGCCTGTAAGGATTTTGCATGTGATCGGGTGGGTTTGCTCCGGTTTCTGTGGGGGATAGTGGATTAATTGGTCACTTGAGTGTAATTAGGCAGTGAGAGCGTGTTGAGTTGGAAGGCCCTGTAACTCTAAATAAAAATCTAGCGGGAACCACAGAGGCAAGGGCAGTGAGAGAAGGTCTTACTGACCTCTCTTTGAAGAGAAGATTTAACCTTCTTCAGGACAGCCATACCTCATAGAGATTTCGCACTGGAGTAGCAAATGATAAACACAGGAGATTCTGCAGATGCTGGAAATCCAGAGTCACACATACAAAATGCTGGAAATACTCAGCAAGTCAAGCAGCATCTACGGAGGGGAATAAACAGTCAACGATTTGAGCTGAAACCCTTCATCAGGAAAAGGGAAGAAGGGGGCAGAATTCAGAATAAGGAAGTGGGGGCAGCTGATAGGCGAGAACAGGGTAGGGGGAAAGAGAGTGGGGGGGATGAAGTAAGAAGATGGGAAGTAATAGGTGGAAAAAGCAAAGGGTTGAAGAAGAAGGAATTTGATAGGAGAGGAGAGTGGACTACTTGAGAAAGGGAAGGCGGGGCATCCGAGGGAGATGATAGGCAGGTGATGAGAAGGGAAATGAGTAAGACGAGAGCCAGAATGGGGAGTAGAAAGGAGAGAAGGGGAAGGGGGGAGAAATTTCGGAAGTTAGAGAAATCAATGTTTATGCCATCGGGCTGCTCCTCCAACGTGACAGTCGCCTCATCTCGACCGTTGAGGAAGCCAAGAAATAACATGTTGGAATTGGAATGGGAAGTAGAATTAAAATGTGTGGTCACCAGGAAATCCAGCTTTTTGTGGTAGACGGAGCAAAGGAGCTTGACAAAGTGGTACCCCCCACCCCAACCTAGAGGCCATACCCCAGGTTCTTGATTTCCCAACTCTGGGAGAAAGGCTATCTTTGCCCCTTGTGTTTCTAAAAGCCTCTGTAAGCTCAACCTTCAATCTGCTTCACCCGAGGAATAAAGCCCCAACCACTCCCTTCGACCCAGCCCCTCCGAGCCCTGGCAATACCCCACCCCCATAAATCATTTCCCTCCAATGACTCGATGGGCCGAAGGGCCTGTTTTCTGTGCTGATGAGAAGCAGCAGCTGGTTCGGGGCACAGTCTCATCTGGGACGACTCTTTTCCTTTCACTATCCCAGCGCGCAACCCCCCAACACTTCGGCACGCTGGGTAGATCATCAGGAGTGAATCACGAGCGTTGTCCAGGTAAATGGGCAGGGAGGGTTTAGGCATATGCGCCGAACACGGGCAAACACCGCTACTTCCTCAGGAGCCAAAAGAAGTTCAGCCTACCCTCACCAATTTTTATCAATGCATCACGGCATGGTACGGCAAACGCTCTGCCTGTCACCACAGAAACTGTGGACACATCACAGATACCACCCTCCCCTCCATGGACTCTGTCTGCACTTCTTTCTGTCTCAGCAAAGCCAAACTAAACACTCTACCCACCCTGACATTTCCTCATCTCCCCTCTCCCATCCGCCAGGAAAGTCTGAAAGCAAATTCCACCAGCGACAAGGACAGCTTTTACCCCGCTGTTGGCAGATATTAAGTCTTTCCCTAGTGTGATAAAATGGACATGACCTCAGAATCTACCTGGTTATGAGCTTGTGTCCTGTTGTTTACCTGCAGAGTGCCTTCTCTGGGGCTGTTACACTTTATTCTGCCAAGTTTTTAAGCTCACCAGTGGGAGGTGGTGCTTTAGCACTGCTGGCCCACCACCTCGAGGGAGTCTTGATCATAAGCGGGCTGAAACTCCAGAAGACAAGTGGCAGATCAACTGATGATCCCATTGTTGATAGCACCGGACAGTTAACATCTTAGTCCACGTGTATTTTCAATTCTTTGTTTTACCTTGTTCTGCCTCGGTGCACTGTGTAATGATTTGATCTGTATGAACAGTAGGAAAGTCAAGCTTTTCACTGTATGTGTGACGATAATAAGCCATTTGAAATTCCAATACTGGCTTTGGAGACGGTGCAGAGGAGGTTCACCGGGTTGATTCCAGAGATGAGGGGGTTAGACTTAGAGGAGAGATTGAGTCGCCTGGGACTGCACTCACTGGAATTCAGAAGGATGAGAGGAGATCTTAGAGTAGAAACATATAAAACCATGAAAGGGACAGATGAGATAGAGGCAGGAAAGTTGTTTTCACTGGTAGGGACATAGCCTCAAGATTCAGGAGAGTAGATTTAAGATGGAGATGAGGAACTGCTTTTCCCAGAGAGTGGTGAATCTGTGGAATTCTCTGCCCAATGAAGCATTGGAGGCTACCTCAGTAAATATCTTTAAGGCAAGGTTGGATAGATATTTGCATAGTAGGGGAATTAAGGGTTATGGGGAAAAGGCAGGTAGGTGGAGATGAGTCCATAGCCAGATCAGCCATGATCTTATTGAATGGCGGAGCGGGCTCGATGGGCCAGATGGCCTACTCCTGCTCCTATTTCTTTTGCTCTTAAATGTGACGGGCTTAAATGAAAAGCTTGGTTGGCATAGAGCAGTCGGGCCGAAGGGCCTGCGTGACTTAGTGACTCTATGATGGATCTCTGTACCCGCAGGGCCGGTGAGAAACAATGCTGGTGCACAATGACGGTGTGGCAGTCCAGAGGCAGACATTAGCTACTCCTATTAAACCTCCTCATCACTGGAACCTTGACGCTCTCCTCACGGTTCACTGCTCTGCCTACCGACAGGAGCCTGCTGGGAGACTTCACAAAGCTCTCCCGCTTTCCACGGACAGCTCTGCTGAAACCTTTCTCACGGACTCCGCTCGACCTGCGGAAGGTTTAAACTCATGGGGATCCCCTCACGTGCTCGAACTGTCGACAGGTCTGTACTTCAATAATAAATTTACTTTGCACTTTATCTGTGGCCTCTGTGTGTCTGTCAGTCTGTCTGTCTGTCTGTGTTTAGTGTGTGTGGCTGTGTTTTGTGTGTGTGTGTGTGTGTGTGTGTGTGTGTACATCCCTCCCTGGACTGTGAGGGACTGATCTCCCCACCCACCCGACCCCACCCCACCTGCATTTAGCTGCTCCCACAGGCGGTGACACGCACCGATCTTTCCTTCCTTACTACGCGGCCTCCGAGCCGACAGTCGGGCCCGGACTCACTGCTCCAGGGGTGCAGTGTCAGGAGCTGTCAAGCTATGGTTCTATCTGTGCGTTGAACCGCCTGCTCTCTGCCCCGCCGCTGGATCGCAATAGGAAGGGGCGATTTGCAAACATAAAATAAATCCGGGGAAAATGATGGACAATGCGGCGGGAATCCAGCGTTAAATCACAGCAACTTCACACCTCTAAATGTTAGTACAACCAGACATCTCAGTTTGGAGAACTAGTCGGCCACTCGGCCCCTCGGGCCTAATCCGTCAGCCAGTCAGGCCGCAGCTGAGCTGGAGGCACAGGAGACGGTGGCTGCTCGGACCCGGAGCGACGCACCGAGTGCTGGAGGAACTCAGCGGATCGGGCAGAATCTGCGGGAGGAAGTGAACAGTCGACGTCAAAGACCGTGTGCTGCTCTGATTGCAACTGCATTCTGGCATCCCCCTCCAGTTCCCAGAAACCCCCCCACCACACGCTCAAAATTGTGTCTGTGGGGGAAGGGGGCGGTTGGGGGGTCCTTAAGAAATACCCGGAATCGAAGGCAATTCACAAGTGTCAGAGGGTTTCCATAAGACCATAAGACATAGGAGCAGAATGAGGCCATTCAGCCCATTGAGTCTGTTCAGCCATTCCATCATGGCTGATTTACTATCCTCTCAACCCCATTACCCTGCCTTCTCCCCATAGCTTTTACTAATCAAGAACCAATCAACCTCAGCTTTAAATATACCAATGACTTGGCCTCCACAGCTATCTGTGGCAATGAATTCCACAGGTACCGTCTGGCTAAAGACATTCCTCCTCATCTCTGTTCCAAAGGGACGTCCTTGCATTCTGAGGCTGTGCCCTCTGATCCTAGACTCCCCCACTATGATAGACATGCTCTCCACATCCACTCTATCCAGGCCTTTTGGTATTCAGTAGGTTTCAGAGAGATCCTTCTGAACTCCAGCCAATACGGCCCAGAGACATCAAACACTCCTCATAAGTTAACCCTTTCATTTCCACCAGCCTCCTCTGGACCCTCTCCAAAGCCAGCACGTGCTTTCTTACATGCTGCGTCCCAACGAGGGAGGATCTACCGAAACTCTCATTTATGCATTGGCATAGGATGCTTTCTGTACAAGAAAAATCTTTATTCATAATTTTTTTTAAAAATTACAGTATATAAGTGCCAAACCTTTACAACGAAGGCCAATGTTTCTATGTTGGGGGTCAGCGGACACACGCCAAATGTTTTTAGCCTCCTGAGGAAGTTCAGACTCTGGTGCACTCTCCTGGCTGTGGACCATACAAGAAGTAGGTGTTTTACACAAAGAGCTTCTGCAGATACAGTGCTGGAGGAACTAACTCAGCAGGTCGGCGGCATCTGTGGAGATGAATAACATTTCGGGGTGAGACGTCGGGCCTGATGGATGGTCTCGGCCCGAAATGTGGACAGTTGATTCCTCTGCAGGGAAGTGATTTACTTTGCAGCGTTGCCCCGCGGACTCGCTGTGACTAACAGGGCGGCGGTGCCTTTGCGCTCCGGGGAGCTGTTTGTAGCTGCCGTCCTCTGCTGATCTCGCCGGGCCCAAGTAACAGGCCCGACCCGCAGCCTGCCGACAAATGGCTGCCATGGCAACAGAGGGGCGGGCAGGGTGGATGGTTTCGTTTCGCTCTTCCTCCGCTGCTGGAGTACCCATTCTGGGATGTCAGGGAGGGGTGAGCATCTCCGATGGCCTCACCCTCACGGGGAGGTGGGGAGGGGGCAGCAGTTTGTGGTTACATTTGCTGCTCTCCCTGTGCAGACGTACAGACTGGAGTTGTCATTGCTGTCAACACACGACACCAGGGTTCGGGCAGGCCTTGGAGCCCTTACGCCACCCAGTCCCCGGACAGGGAGACACAGAGAGTGACGCTCCCATCACAGACCTCCGGGGTCAGATACCGAGTGAAGCTCCCTCCACACTGTCCCATCGCACATGCCCAGGGTCAGACAGAGAGTGAAGCCCCCTGAACAGCATCCCATCACACAATCCAGGGACTGGGATACACGCAGAGTGAGACTACCTCCACACCGTCCCATCACACATGCCCAGGGTCAAACACAGAGGAGAAACTCCCTCTACATGTCACACTATCCTGGCCTCCATCGTCAGGATCGACCACGTGTCCTAGCCGTCTAGATACACAAGCCAGGGCACTCCTGGGGTTAGTCACAGAGTTCAACTCAGGAAGGTCCCATCGGCAAGCGCTCCGGGCAGGGAATGAACGGGTTAAATCCAGAATAACCTGTCAAAGCAGAGCCCCAGGGTGAAGGGGGAACACGGCCCGGGTAGACAGTGAAGCCGACGTCTCTCCGCAGCCATCTGCAATCTCCGGGCTGTTTGAGAATCACCGTGGTCGGTGAGATTGCCGTGGCTGCGGGTCGGAGACGGAATCACTCAGTGGTGCTGGCGGTGTTGCAGAGACAGGAGCTGAGCCCCTGTGTTCCCGCTGTCCCGTCCCGGGAAGTGTTTTAATGATGATGATGATCACGGGTGCCTCCAGGGAGCAATCGGCTCCAGCCGGCTCCTCGGAGCGAGAGCGGCGGTGCTGGGGTCCCTTGCCGGGGGGAGGGGGGAGTCGGGAAGAAGTTGCTCACGGGACCTGATCGCTGGCGCAGCAGCTCCCCTCCCTTCTGTCGACGCCCCGTCGGTGAAGGACAATTCACTCCTACTCACAAAGCAGCCTGTCTGAGACGAGTTCAGTGTGCTCCGTGTCAGCTGGCCTCACCACTTGGAACTCACGTGTTGTACACCGAACAGCGCAGGACAGGCCCTTCGGCCCGCAATCTTGTGCTATAACAGTATAAGAAATAGGAGCAGGAGTAGGCCATCTGACCCGTCGATAAGGTCATGGCTGATCTGACCAAGGACTCATCTCCATCTACCTGCCTTTTCCCCATAACCCTTAATTCCCCTACTATGCAAAAATCTATCCAACCTTGTCTTAAATATATTTACTGAGGTAGCCTCCACTGCTTCATCGGGCAGAGAATTCCACAGATTCACCACTCTCTGGGAAAAGCAGCTCCTCATCTCCATCCTAAATTTATTCCCCCGAATCTTGAGGATATGTCTCCTAGTTCTAGTCTCACCTACCAGTGGAAACAACTTTCCTGCCTCTATCTTATCTATCCCTTTCATAATTTTATATATTTCTATAAAATCTCCTCTCATCCTTCTGAATTCCAGCGAGTATAGTCCCAGGTGACTCAATCTCTCCTCATAGTCTAACCCCCTCATCTCTGGAATCAGTCTGGTGAACCTCCTCTACACCGTCTTCAGAGCCAGTATATCCTTCCTCAAGTAAGGAGACCAGAACTTACTCCAACCTTTTAATTTACTCCATCAGCAATCTAACCTGCCCCCCCCCACACACACACAGACCATTACTCCTGTATTTTTCTTTAATCCTCATGCCTACCCAAGAGTCTCTTTAATGTTCCTATTGTCTCAGCCCCTACCACCATCTACAGCAGTGTGTTCCACCACTTTCTATGTGAAAAAAACCTACCTATGACATCTCCCCTCACCTTCCTCCCCTCTCCTAAAAAGGGTGTTTTTTTTGGTTTTGGACATTGCCACCTGGGAAGAAGCTTCTCCACTCTGTCTATGCTTCACATTACCCTATACAGCTCTATCAACAAAGGTCAAAGCCCCTGTGTTGACATCAGAGGCCCGCCCGAAGTCTGTGAGTCTGCAGTCCAGGGCCGAGGACTGGAACTTCAAGGCCTGATGTCTGAGAGTCTGAAGTCCAGGGCCAGCCACTGGGGTTTCAAGGCCTGGTGTCTCTGATTCTGAAGTCTAGGGCCAGCAACTGGAGGTCAGAGGCCTGGAAGTGACCTGTTCTGGGGTTGGAGGCCTGTGTGTGTGTGTGTGTGTGTGTGTGTGTGTGTGTGTAAGGACAAACAAGAGAAAATCTGCAGATGCTGGAAATCCAAGCAACACACACAAACCCCAGTCACAGGATCTTGGTCCAAAACGTTGACTGTTTATGCCCCTCCATAAATGCTGCCTGACCTGCTGAGTTCCTCCAGCATTTTGTGTGTGGTGCTTGGGTGGGAAAGGAGTTTGTTTGTGATGTTGTGCCAAACATTGTAGCCATGCTGTGTTGGTACCACAACGTGTGCCCCCAGCACATCCTTGTGTGTGTTGGTTGTTAACACAGACAACGCTTTTCACTGCATGCTTCAACGTACGCTACAAATAAATCTGAATCTGAAGTCGCCTCCCTCGTCCTCCTCCACTCCGAAGCCCTAGCTCGCTCAACCTTTCCGCGTGGGACAGGCAGCATCCTGGTAAATCTCCTTGGTCCTGGTGAAACATCAACTGTTTGTTCCTCTCCACAGAGCTGAGATCCTCCTGCATTTCGTGTGTATGTCACTCTGCATTTCCAGCATCTGCAGAATCCCGTGTTTAAAATATCCTCCGTACCTTCCCTGGAGTTTCCTGCAATGAGGCAAGGGGAACTACACACACTACATTTTGCCCACTAGCCCTTAGCAGGCAGGGAGGGGATTAGTGACTGACCCCCCCCCCCAAGTACTTAAGGGTGGGTCTTGGATTGGGTTATATCCTATGCAGAAGGTTGGGTAGGGTGAAAGGGAAGTTAGACCCTGTGGGAGTCACTAGATGGGGTTAGGGTGAGCAGAGGTGGGAGATGAAGTTTGCAGTGGGATTGGAGGCTGCTTGAGTGGACCCCTGTGGGAGCTGGTCGGCATGTTCTGGGTGAGACTAGACCCAACATCTCCTCAGACAATAGACAACAGGGGCAGGAGTAGGCCATTCGGCCCTTCGAGCCAGCACCGCCATTCACTGTGATCATGGCTGATCATCCACAATCAGTATCCTGTTCCTGCCTTATTCCCATAACCTTTGATTCTGAGGTTGTCAATGAGGACGGTAGGGTGGTCCAGAGGGATGAGAAGCTGCTTCATGACTCCGGAGACCTGGGCTTGATCCCGACTTCCGGCGGTCCTTCTTTCTGTGGTTGTCCCCGTCCCCACCGCACCATCTCCAGCTTTCTGCCACGTCCCAAGGGCATGTGGGTCGGTAGGTGCTGGCCCACCGCAAAGTACCGCTCAGCGCGGGGAGGAGCAAGTGGGAATCAGTGACCAGGTGTGTGTGAGAGGGAGTGAGCTGGCATGGATCCGATGGCCCAAATAGCCTTCTAGGTCCCATCTGCACCTGGACAGGGAGGCCCCTCAGTTTTCCTGTCCGGTGCACGAGGTGTGCCGGTACCAACCTGACTCCCGGCGTGCACAGGATCTCAATCCTAGAGAGCGGGATATCTCACTCCCTGTATGCGGGGTGCCTCAGTCCCTGTATGTGAGGTAGCTCTTTCTCTCTCCCACCCCCCCCACCCCCAGAGTGTGGTGTCCTCGTGTGAAGGGTATCTCAGAGCCAGTGAGCAGAGTGTCTCCCAGTGAGAGGGCAATTCATTTTGCTGCACTCCGCCCGTGTCTCCCCGGCGGGCGCCCTGTCTCCCAGGGGATAAATCACCTCCCTCGCTGTGTGCGTCGTCCGAGAGACAGCGGCTGCTGATGAATTATTGATCATCCTGAGAAAGGATTGAGCTTGTAATCACCATGGTAATAGTCCATGGTTCAATTTCATTAGGATGTACCTGGCAAATATTCCTCCATCTAAATGAGGTGCTGATTTAGGAGGAGATAGCCCATTTACAGCCGTTTAATGGCTGTTTACATACACACTCTCTGACAGGCTGATCCATCACCAAACCTCTGCGCTGGCTCGATACTCCTCGCAATCCACAGAGATCCGTACAGCCCATCGCCTCGCCCCCCTCCGTTCTCCACTCACACCT
This sequence comes from Mobula hypostoma, assembly GCF_963921235.1. Taxonomy (NCBI): domain Eukaryota; kingdom Metazoa; phylum Chordata; class Chondrichthyes; order Myliobatiformes; family Myliobatidae; genus Mobula; species Mobula hypostoma. Next base: position 18,674,659 of record NC_086101.1, on the reverse strand, counting down.
CTCCCCACCCCACACCCCCTCCGTTCCCACCCACAGACAGACCCTGGGGTGGAACTAATACCCCGTTCACAGTCTGACCCTAGCCTATACCCAAGGGAAGGAATTAAACTTTTCATACACTGCTCCCCATTCCAGTTGGACGCTAGGCAGATCAGAACCCAGGAGAGGGGTGTAACCCACTCCCCCGTCACTCCTGACAAATTTCTGCTCCTCTTGATCTACATCCCTTTCCCAGCTGGACCAGCTCGCTGTGACATTCAGACAGATAGTGTCAAATAAACTGATACTGTCACCTACTTACAGACAGACACACACACACACTCACAAAGTCACACTCACACACTCACCTGTACAGGTATACACTCTCTCTCTCTCTCTCTCTCACTCTCTCTCTCTCTTTCTCTCTCTCTCTCACTTGCGCAGTATACACCCTCACACACAACGACACACACAACGACACACACACTCACACTCTCACCTGCACAGGTATACACTCTCACACACACAGACACTTACTTTCTCACCTGCACAGGTGTACACTCTTTCACACACAGACCCACTCACCTGCACAGGTATACACTCTCACACACACAGACACACTTACTCAGTCTCACCTGCACAGGTAGACACCCTGACACACAATGACACACTCACTCACTCTCTTACCTGTACAGGTATACAGCCTCACACACACAGACACACTCACTCACTCACCTGCACAGGTATACACCCTCACTCACACAGACACACTCACTCACTCTGTCACCTGCAATGCTCACATAGACACTCACAAACACAGATGAACAAACTCATTTGTGCAGCTACAGACTTAGCTGTGCAATCTCCGTAACAAATGTCCACACACACACACACAAACGTGAATTAATGGAAACACTTGCACATGCAGATGTACACATTTAAACACGTCTGTGAATGCACACACACTTTCATGCACAGACGACATCTATACTGTATGACTATGCTACTATAGACCACACACTTGTATAGGGGCAAGGAGGCAACCAAAGCCCATAAACTCTCGCTACCATCTACCAAACCGTCAGTGTGGAGAGACAGGCTAATTGGCCCTAAACTCCTGCTGACATTAATCCACAGAATTGTTACCACTGTATTAGGTGCACCTGTACACCTGCTCATTTGTGCAAAATATCTAATCTGCCAATCATGTGGCAGCAACTTGATGCATAAAAGCATCCAGACATGGTCAAGAGGTTCAGTTGCTGTTGAGACCAAATATCAGAATGGGGAAGAAATGTGATCTCAGTCACTTTGACCCCGGAATGATTGTGGTGCCAGACGGGGTGGTTTGAGTATCTCAAAGACTGCTGATCTCCTGGAATTGTCATGCACAACAGTCTCTAGAGTTTACGGAGAATGGTGTGAGAGATGAAAAGGCATCCAGTGAGTGAGGGTTCTGTGGGTGGAATTGCCCTGTTAATGAGAGAGGACAGAGGAGAATGACCAGACTGGCTGAAGCTGACAAGAAAGTGAGTGTAACGCAAATAACCACGTGTTGCAAGAGTGGTGGGCAGAAGAGCATCTCTGAACTTACATGTTGGAACCTAAGGGGGGGGGGCACAACAACAGAAGACCACAAACATACTGTATACTCAGTGCCTACTTCATTAGGAACAGGAGGTACCTGTTATAATGGCCACTGAGTGCACATCAGTCCTTTCAACCTCTTCATGCCATTATGGATCACTCCCTGCCTGTAACACAATCCCATCCAATCGGATCCAGCCTCCACCAGCTGCTGCCCCGCCACACCGACGTATCTTTGCCCAATGGCAGCTGCGCTTGGCACCGTCTCCCATCCTTCTGGATGCTTTGGGCCAACACAAAGCTTTCCCTGTTACTGTGTTTCTCTTTCGGTATTTCCAATTTTGCTCCTTCCCTCTATACCTCTGATAACCCCTCTCCCCTTTACCACTCCCTCTCATTCTCTACCCCTCATCCTCTCATTCCATACTCCCCTCTCCCTCCATTCCCCTCCCTCTGTCATTCTTCCTCTCCTTCTAACCCTTCTCTCTATTCACCTCTTCCTCCCACTCTGTCTCACTACCTCTCCCTCTCTGACACTCCTTCCCCCTCAACCTTCCTCCCTCCCCTCTCTCTGCCATTCCCTTTCCCTCCACCTCTCACGTTTTTACTCATCTCCTCCAGCTCTCATCTTTATCCTCTCCCTCATCTTCGAGTCTCACTTTCTTCCCGAATCTCTCTTCCCCCCCATTACTTCTCTCATTCTCTCCATCAGTCCCTTTCTGTAACAAGAGAAATTCTGCAGATGCTGGAAATCCAAGCAACACAATAATGCTGTTCCTTTCTCCATTCCCTCCTTTCTCCCCTTTTCTCTGTTCTTTTCCCCTCCATCGCTGATTCTCCTCCCTTCCCCTCTCTCTCCTTATCTTTCCGGCTCATTCCCTCTCCCTAACCCTTCACGGACACCCTCCCAGTCTCTCTGAATTACATCCTTTCCCTTCGAGCTCCATTTGCATGTCAGGAGGCTGTCCATGGCCCCGCGCGGACAGATTCACACCAAGAAGTAGCAGCATATTGCCATGTGCCATTCTCCCTGTTCCATTCCCCATTCTGGTTCCCCCCTCACCCATTCTTTTCTCCTCCCTGACTGACACCTTCCCCTTGGTGCCTCCCCTCCTTCCCTTTCTCCCATGGTCCGCTCTCCTCTCCTATCAGATTCCTTTTCTCCTCAACCCCTTACCGCTTCCCCCTTGCACCTCCCAGCTTCTACCTTCATTCCCCACCCACCCACCTTCCTTCTCACCTGGTTTCACCTATCACCTGCCAGTTGGTGCTCCATCTCCCCCACCCCCCCACCTTCTTACTCTGGCTTCTGCCCCCTTCCTTTCCAGTCCTGATGAAGGGTCTCAGACCAAAACATCGGCTGTTCATTCTCCTCCATAGATGCTGCCTGACCAGCTGAGTTCCTCCAGCATTTTGTGTGTGTTGGAAGATACCTCTACCCTTGACTTTGAATTGATGAATCCCCAATCAGTAATGAGAATGGTTCCGTGGTTCAAATTAACATCAGAGAATGCAGGCGGTATACAACCTGAAATTCTTACTCTTTGCAGACATCCACAAAGCAGAAGAACAACCCCACAGAGTGAATGATATAAAAAACGTAAGAACCCTAAAGCCTCCAGCCCCTCCCATGCATGAGCAGTAGCAAGCAACATCAACCCTCCCCCCACTTATTCCAGTGCAGAGCATCAGCACTCCCACCACCCACCACCCACCGTGCACACAACAGCACAGCATCCAAAGACAGACCATGGTCTGCCGTCTATCAAAAACCTACTGTTCATCCCAACAGTTCAACCTGTCTCAGGCTGTCTCACTAACAAGGGAGAGACAGATATCACTCCTTCCGCAGTGAGAGGGGAGACAAACAGATGCTGTTTCAATATTGCAGTCTGTTTGTAGTGCTGCCTTTATTTCGAGTTTCCTCCAACTTGAGAATCGGCAGCAAACTCTCACTCACCATTGAGGGAGAGAGAAAGAGAGAGAAAGGGAGGGGGAGAGAGAGAAAGGGAGGGGGAGAGAGAGAGAGAGAGAGAGAGAAAGGGAGGGGAAGAGAGAGACAGCGAGAGAAAGGGAGGGGGAGAGAGAGAGAAAGGGAGGGGGAGGGAGAGAGAGAGAGAGAAAGGGAGGGGGGAGAGAGAGAGAGAGAAAAAGGGAGGGGGAGAGAGATAGAAAGGGAGGGAGAGGGAGAGAGAGAGAGAGATGGATAGACTTTGGTCCACAGGACGAGGCACTAATTGGACCAAACACATAAATTACAAGAGCAGAAAGGACAAGTTACTCTGCCCCTAACCTGCTGGCCTCAATGTTCTGATGGGATAGCTCGATCTTTTCTATCACTGGTTCATCCTGCAGTCAGTGACTTGCCTTCCGTCGCCTCGCCTCATCCACAAGACACAGGTCAGAAGTCATAGAGCACTACAGCACAGAAACAGGACCTTTGGCTCATCTAGTGGGTACTAACCTGCTCTGCCAAGTTGCATGTAGCTGCACCCAGAGCATATCCCTCCAGCCCCTTTCCATCCAGAGTGGTGGGACAGTCCATCCGTCAGGACGAGAGCAGAAACAGTGAGATGGTGTTGGATGCTACAACAAGGTGGTACTCGATAGAATCTGCTCCTTGCACATCCAATTCAACAACTTTGCCCAGTACCTCCACTCCATCTGCCAAAAACTGAACTTCCCAACATTTTAACTCCGACTCCCATTCCCGTTCCAACATGTCAGCCCACGCCCTCCTCTTGTGTCACGATGAGGCCACCCTCAACGTGATGGAGCAGCACCTTATAATCTGTCTGGGCAGCTTCCAACCTGATGGCATGATTATCCATTTCTTCTTCTGGTGAAACAAACCCCTCTTCTCCTATTCCCCACTCTGGCCCCTTACCTCTTCTCAGCTGCCTATCACCTCCCCTGGGTCCATCCTCCCTCCCTTTCTCCTATGGTCCTCTCTCCTCTCCTATTAGATTCCTTCCTCTCCAGCCTTTTGCCTTTCTTGGCTTCACCTATCACCTGGCTAATCTCCTTCCCCTTAACCTCTGTCTTCTTGTTCTGCTGGTTTCCCCCTTCCTCTCCAGTCCAGGGGGAGGGTCTCGGCCCCAAAACATCAAATGTTCGTTCATTTCTGTGGACGCTGCCTGATCTGCTGAGCTCCTCCAGCATTTTGTGTCTGTGTCTGTTGTTTTGGATTTCCCAGCACCTGCAGGTTTTCTAGTGTTTCTGTAATACTTGTTCGATTCTTTTAAATCTATATTCTCTGCCTCCGGGTTTAAATAAGTGGCTGGCTAGCTGATTCAAAGGGCCAGATTCTGCACTGTATCTCAATAAATAGATAAATGAATAGAGGGACGGATAGATAGATGAATGAATAAATACATGAAAAGAGAAAGAAAAAAGGCAAGAAAGAACATTATTCTGAATTCTGTTCACAAACAAGGGAGAATCTGCAGATGCTGTACTTTTTTTTCCATCGATGCTGCCTGGCCTGCTGAGTTCCTCCTGCATTTTGTGTGTGTGTGTTGCTGAATTCTGTTCATTATTCTCTGCACCCCCCCCCCCCCGCGGACACTCTCCTGTCTCCCCTCCCCCATCAGGTGGAAGATAAGCACTTACCAAGGACAGCTTCTATCCCCGGCGTTGTAAGAACGGTTCCCGAGTAGGAGAAGTTGGACTCTTGACCTCACGGTCTAGCTCGTTACGAACGCGCACCTTATTTTCTGCCTGCACTGCACTCTCTCTCTAATCTGCACAGTTATTGATTTATCTTCTACTACCTCAATCCACCACATAATGATCTGCGTGAACAGGTTTTTCACTAGTTTTGACAATAATACACCAGCACCAATACCACCTCCAGCGCGAAACTTGAAAGGCCTCTGGGACAGAGCAGCCCCCTTGGTTGGCATCCTGTCAACTGCCCTCAGCAATCGCCCCCTCCACCTCGAGCGACAGTGCGCGTAGTGTGTGGCATCCACAACACAGTCTGCACTTACTCGTCTAGGTCAACTCCAGCAGGACCTCCTCGCTCGCAACCTCTTCCACCCATCCTGATTTGGAAATACACCCTCCTTGTCATCGGGTCCCGAATCCTGAAACCTCTCTTAATTTCAAGCACAGCCCGAATCCATTCACCAGAAGGACGGCAATGGCGGAAGAAGGCAGCTCGCCGCCACCTTCTCGGAGGCATGAATGAATAATTTAAACATCTCTGTCTCTCTATCATTCCGGCCCGTCCTGTCCCTAGTTTACCTTACCAAGTACATTCCCAATCTCCCCGTCTCTGTCATGCCGTTTTCTTTGCCGTTCAGTGTCTCTCTCGGGACATTTCCAGAGCGTTTTATCTGGGCTAATTTTGTGTTTTTTTTAAAAATCACGCACAGCGCTGGGAACAAAGGCGGCTCAACCTACACGAAAAGGTGGAAGGACGAAGTGCGACCGGCACTAGGACCTAGAGGTTGCTAATGAAAAGAGTGCACATAGAACATAGAGCTTTACAGCAACAAGCCCTTTGGTCCCACTCTGTGGCGAGCAGGATGCAAAATTAAACGAACCCTTTCTGCCTGAATTTGAGCCAAGCAAAAAGATCAAAGCTGGTGAGCGCTAAAACCCGGCTAATGTCAATCGCTAAAAGGCTGATATCACCATTAGCCACGCGAAAAAAACAACGTGAGCGACGGGAGTGAAGGGTGCTAAACGGTGAACCATCAGCACAGTCGGCATAACAAGGTGAGCACTAGGACCCGGCGGCGATTGATGTAGACAGTCGAAGTACAAATAGCATGATTAGCGACCCGCGGGGTGTAACCTGGAGAGCGCTAGGACCCGACAGCGCAGGGGCCATGCATTTGATTGATTGACTCTTTCCCACTTGCCTGGCCCAGTGAAACACCTCACAACCTCGATCAATCCATCATAAATACCCAGCTCTGAAACAAAATCAAGCCAGTCAGCTTTTTAATGTGAAATTAATTTTAAAAGGGAGAACGGATTCGGGGATGACCTATTGCAACCGAGGAGGCAAATTTTGGATTTATCTCCGCAAAGAGGATTAGAGACGCGCTCATCCGGCACCTTCCACCGAACGAACAATTGCGGAATCCAGGTGTACACGTCGAGCGGAGATTTCTCCTGCAAGCAATTAAGATCTGGCGGCTCTGCGTTCATTTGCGGGCTCCGAGAGCGGGCGGGAGCGGAGAGGGAGAGAGGGGTGTGTGGAAAGAGGGGAAGAGAAGGAAGGAGGGAAGGGAAAGAGAGAACGAAAGAAGGAGTGAGGGAAGAGAGAGGGAGAGGGAGGGAGAAGCGAAAAAAAAAAGAAAAATATCACTTCTCCTCCCGGCAGAAGTATGAACAGTTGGTTGGAGAAGCCGGGTACCCCGTCTGATAGTATCGGCCAGTGAATTTTAAATCCGGCAGTAGCGAGGGATAATATATAGACTTTATGTTTATATATTATTAAACATAACAGCAGAGGTGCGGGAGGGAAGGGAGACATTTCCTTCAGAAACGCCCACCCCACGGCTGGCTGAGACTGACAGGACGGTTCCTAAAACTGACCCGCTCTCCTTTCTACCCTCCTTGACAATCTCGACACACTCCCCACCCCCCACCCCCAAACCGAGGGGGACCCAGCTGTCAAAACCAAAGCGGGGTGTGTGAAAGATTCCGGGATTTTTATTTTGGCGTGTGTGTGTTTTGGGGCGGGTACGGAGAGAGGGTTATCGTTGAATCGGATGCTTTACGCCGGGAATGTGAGAATTGAAGGCTGCCGTCCCGGACTCTCGCCCTCTTCGCACCCCGACTTCAGAGGGGGACCTGCTCGCTTCTACCTCCCTCCCGCTGTGAAATCTCACAGGAGGACCGCCTGTCCTCGGATCGTGGACTCCGCAACCATCCGACAAGGGAGGGGGAGAACATCGGATTCATTCGCATCTCATCCATCCTTCTCTCCCACCACCCCTCCCCGTAAGTCCCCTTCCCAATTCCATTGACCCCCGGTGCTGTTCGAACCGGCCTCCTCGCTGTCAGGAAGGAGCCTGGCCCATCAACGCCGCGGCAAGCGACAGGATACCGCCGACCAACCCCGGTGAGTACTGACGACACCCGCCCAGTCCCCGCTCCCATTTATCATTTTGTCTTGAATTTTATACTTTGCAAAGCAGAAATCCGTTCTGTGCACAAGCTGACTGCCTGCAACTATTCCCGCCCCCCACCCCCCGTATATGTGTTTTACAGAGTAATGGTGTTCTCCATAGAGATTTCGAGCGATGTTTATACTCGCCGCGTTCTGGGCGGGTTAGGAAGCAGCCTAGCGTGTTGTGTGTGTGTGAGTGTGAGTGTGTGTGCGTGTGTGTGTGTGAGTGTGAGTGAGTGTGTGTGAGTGTGAGTGTGTGTGTGTGAGTGTGTGTGTGTGTCTGTGTGAGTGTGTGTGTGTGTGTGTCTGTGTCTGTGTGTGTGTGTGTCTGTGTGAGTGAGTGTGTGTGTGTGTCTGTGTGAGTGTGAGTGAGTGTGTGTGAGTGAGTGTGTGTGTGTGTGTGTGCGTGCGTGTGTGTGTGTGTGTGCACCGGGAGCCGGCAGCCGGCAGCCGTGTGTAATGAAGGATGGAGACAAGGGGCGGATTGTTCTTGCTCCGGATTTTTTTTTTGCAGGTTCGTTCATATTTTCCTCATCTTTAGAGATTCACACCTTTCCGCGGTTAACCCTCGGAGCGCCGGTGTAAAAGGTTAGAAAACAGGCGGAGAATTAAATGTTTTGTTTAAAAAAAACTCTCAAGTGGTTTCTGAGCGAGTTCTTATCACCCTGACCTGGGTCCGAACTCTCCAGAATTATTCACACAATAACCCCCACCACTGGGCTGCCTTGGCCGCTTCAGCACTAACTCAGCGTGTATTTTATATAAATGTTATCAAGCCGGCTAACACATGTCGCTGGGGGTTTGTTGCTGAGAGATTCGAATACCCGACCGGGGAGAAAGGCAAAATAAAACATCAGGGCGTCTGTTAGATCGTCACGGACCGGTACACGCACAGGATGACAGGCTGGGGGGGGTGAGTTACTGGCTCGTATCGAATCCAGGATCCCCGGGAGTGAATTACAGACTGGGATCTAATCTCAGATCCCTGGGAGTGGCTGGGATCTAATCCGGCGGTTCAGGGGGTTTATGTCCAGAATCTCAGATCCCCGGGAGTGAGTTACAGACTTGAAGCCAGTCCAGGGATTAGGGGATTGGAATCTCATATCCCGGGGAGTAAATTACAGACTGAGATCTAATCCAAGGGTTCAGGAGGTTTATGTGTAGAATATCAGATCCCCGGGAGTGAGTTACAGATTTGGATCTAATCCAGGGATTCAGGGGGTTTGTCTGCAGAATCTCAGATCCCTGGGACTGAATATACAGGTTGGGACTGAATATACAGTTAAGGACTGAACATACAGGCTGTGATCGAATCCAGGGGCTCGGGGGAATGAATATTGAAAAAACTTGGATTGGAGTATAATTGTGATATTCCCTAAAATCACACTTCACTGTTAGATTTCAGCGAGTGAATTGCTGGCTGGGATCTGATCAAAATGCTGTGGTCGCCGCAATGGTGAGAGTGAGTCAGTGACTGGAATCTGTTGCGGGGGTCTGGTGGCTTTGATGGATTTGAGGCAGAATTGTAATTACTGAATCATCCGTCACCCTGTGCATCTCCGCCCGGTTTACAACTACACTCGGGTTTTAAGTGGACCTCAATGTTGGCACCATTGCTTTGAAGTGGGGAAGCCTGGCTTTCTGAGAGGCGTGTGGCCGGCGCGGTAACGTGCCATAGAGATAAAATGTCAGATGTGTCCATGTAGATCGGGTTCCACGGGCCGAATGTCCTGACTCTCCTCCTCGTGGAGGCTGGCTAAGTGGCTGATGTGGTGGGACTTCTTCGGCGAGAGGGCGGTGAATCGGTGGAATCCATCACCACGGGCGGCTGTGGAGGCCAGGTCGTTGGGTATTCTTTAAAACGGAGGTTGATAGGTTCTTGATTAATCAGGGTGTCAAGGGGCAGGAGAATGGAGTTGAGAGGGATAATAAATCAGGGATAATGGTGGAGCAGGCCTGACAGACCCAGCGGCCTAGTTCTGCTCCAATGTCCGGTCTTATGGGTGATCCAGACCCGAAGGTACTGAGGCAGAGTTGCTGAGGTCTGGGAGCAGCACCCCAGGTGTGATGGCAGCAGCTGTTTCACCCCAGAGTACTCCATCTGGAGCGAGGACTCTCCAAAGCACAGGGTCATACTTCCCCCACCCGCAGGGAGTTCCACTTTGAAACCCTCCTGGGCGGGTTCCGAGTGTGTGGCAGGGTGGTGGGTCAGCAGACAGAGCTTCTGTCTTGCCGAGCCAGAGACCCGGGTCCGACCCGAGCTGCCAGCGCGGTCTCCATGTGGAGTTTGCACGTTCTCCCTGTGACTGCGTGGGTTTCCCCCAGATGACCCAGTTCCCTCCCACATCCTGGAGCCCTACGGGTCGGGTAGTTAACTTTGCTCATTTGTCTGAATCAGAAGGAAAGCCACAACATGGCCCATGACCTTCCAAATTTGGCCTGTATCCCTCTCAACCCCTTTTTATCCATGTAGCTGAACACCCGCCTTTTAAATTAGATTAGATTCAACTTTATTGTCATTGTGCCAAGTACAGATACAAATGCAGTTAGCATCTAACCAGAAATGCAAAGAATAGTGTTATTTACAAAATAACTGCGAATAAAAAAAGTGCTACAGCACACAAATATAAAAGTACTGAGACAGTACAATACGGGTGCAATACTGCTTAGCGCTGTGATGTGAGGTTCAGCAGGGTCACAGCCTGAGGGAAGAAGCTCTTCCTGTTCCTGCTAGTGAGGGAGAGGAAGCTCCTGTAGTGCCTACTGGAATGGAGAAGAGTAAAAAGTCCATGCTTAGGGTGAGATGCATCCCTGATAATGCTTTTCGCCCTGCCCAGGCAGCGTTTATGGCAGATGTTCTCAATGGTGGGAAATACTCCTCAGGCAGCTCGTACCACCTACCCACCACCCTACGTGCAAAAATTAAAAAAAGGTCCCTGTTAACTCTTCCCCCTCTAGTGTAGCGGTGAGTGTAACGCACTACAGTGCCAATGACACGGGTTCATTTCCTGCTGTCAGGAGTCTGGATGTTCTCCCTGTGACAGCATGGGTTCCCCCCACAATTCTGAAGATGTACGAGGTGCGGTTGGCAAGTTGTGGGCATGCCACATTGACAGTGACCCCTGCGGGCTGCCCCCACCACACGTTTGGATTGTGTTGGCCATTGATGCAAATGATGCACTTCGCCAACACAGGAAGTCTGCAGATGCTGGGAAATCCAAAGCAACACACACAAAATTGCTGCAGGGACTCTGCAGGTCAGACAGCATCCACAGAAATGAATAAGCAGTTTGGGAATGAAAAGGGAGGGGGAGGCGACAGAATAGAAGGGTTGGGGGAGGGGAAGGAGGCCAGCTGATGGTGATAGGTAGGTGGGAAAGGTCAAAGGGCCAGAGGAGAATTAAGCTGATAGGAGAGGAGAGTGGACCATGGGAGAAAGGGAAGGAGGAGGGGACCCAGGGGGAAGTAATAGGCAGGTGAGAAGAGGTAAAAGATCAGAGTGGGGAATAGAGGAAGAGGGGTGGGGAAATTTTTTTACCGGAAGGATGCATGTTTCACTATTTCAAGATACCTGTGATAAATAACAGTGATCTAATCTTTAATCTTTAAACCGTCTGCTCTGGTTTCCTCGGTCAGTGGGTTAGCTTGCCGCTGTGAAGTAACCCTGATGTGTGTGGGGTGGTGGAATCTGTGGTGGCTCTGCAGGGCAGAGGGGCTGCTCCTGCCCCCTATCTCGATGAGCCGCCAGTTTCTGACCTAAGAAAGTATGTGCCGACGTTGGAGAGGGTTCACAAGGGGGTCGCGAGAATGAGTCCGGGAATGAAAGGGTCACCAAACGAGGGCCAGTTGATGGATCTGGGCCTGTACTCACTGGAACTCAGACGAATGAGGGGGAAACTCGTTGAAACCTATCAAGTGTTGAACAGTCAAGATAGAGCCGATGTGGAGAGGATGTTTCCTATAGTGGGGGAGGCTAGGACCAGAGGGCACTGCCTTGGAATAGAGGGACATCCATTTAGAATGAATGAGAAGGAATCTCTTTAGCCAGAGAATGGCTAAAAGGTGTGGAATATGTTGCTGTGGAGGCCAAGTCTTTATGTATTTTTAAGGCAGAGGTTGATAGGTTTTTGACTGGACAGGGCATGAAGGGATATGGGCGGAAGGCAGGAGATTGGGGCTGAGAGGGAAATGAATCAGCTACAATGAGATGGTGGAGCAGACCTGATGGGCCAAATGGCCTAATTCTGCTCCTATATCTTATGGTAAATGCCACACAACGGCAAAGTGGGTAGCAACACTGTGAGTTGATGGGGAGGATAGAAGAATGGATTCACGTAGGATTAGTGTAAATGAGTGGTGAGCGGATGGAATGGACTTTGTTGGCTGAAGGTCTTGCTGACCTCAGGGTTAAAGTGGTACAGCAGGTGGACACGGAGACCCGGGTTCGATCCTGACCTCCGGCGCTGCCTGTGGGTGGAATCGTCTCCGGTTTCATCCCACATCCTGGATGTGTGGGTTGGCAGGTGCCTGTAAATTGTCCCTGGGTGGGTGGGTGGGTGGTGGGGAGATCAAAGGGGCATACAAAGGAGAGCAGGTTACCGGGACCAAACAATGTGATTGATAGGGTTTCTCAGAGACCAGGCATCGACTCGCTGGGCTGAACGAGCTGCTCCCAATGTCGACCGTGAGAAAACAGATAGAAGCATCCCATTTCTAGTTCCCTGTAACCTGCTCTCTGTTGCCTGCCCTTTTGATTTCCCCACCGCTCACACACTCTCACTCTCACTCTCCCAGGGGCAATTTACAGCGGTTAATTCACCTACCAACCCACAGGTCCAGGACGAGCTGCCAGAGGAGGTGACTGAGTCAGGGAGAATCGTACCACTGCAGAAACACTTGGACAGGTAGACGGAGGGACTGGAGGGGTATGGGCCGATTACAGGAAATTGAGTTGGCTGGGTGGTCACAACGGGCATGTATCCTGTGATGCTCTGTGACGTTGACGACCTGTCTCAAAGTGCGTCTCCTCCTGTCTTTTCACTATTTCATAATTATATTTTATTCATGATACCCAGTAAATGCAATTGGTGAACATCTGTCTCTTCGTTCCCGGACCATCTAATCAATGAACTTATGCATTTCCCGTTTCTGATTTAATCAGTACGCCCATGAAGCATTTGAGAGGCTGCTCCTCAGTTCCCAGCCTCTCAGTGTCCAGAGGCATCCGAATCAAACTGTGTGTGTGTGTGTCTCACTCAGTAGAAGTGAGCAAGTGTGTGCAAACTGTTAAACAGAATGATGAGTGAGTGCACACAAGAACCCAGAAACAGGGCTTTGGTCAGGTAGCATGTTGAATATTGTGAGCAGTTCTGAGCCCCTGTCCAAGGACAGATGTGCTGGCTCGGAGAGGGTCTAGTGGAGGTTCTCAAGAATGATCCCAATGATGTAAGGGTTAACATATAAGGAGTGTTGGGATTAGTGAAGCATGGACTCGATGGACTGAAGGGCCTGTTTCTGTGCTGTCTGACTCCAATTCTAGCAGAGCAAAGTAAGAAATCCAGGTGCTGGAAATCTGAAATAGATCAAAAGTTGTTGGGAGTCTGGACAAACGTGTGGTACCCACAAAGTACTGGAGGAACTCAGTAGGTCAGGCAGCATCTGCGGAGGGAAATGACCAGTCAACGTTTCAGGCCGAGACCCTTTGTGTGCGTCTCTCATGATTATTAGCATCTGAGGATCTCTTGTGTTTATAAATAAACTTGGGTTGTTTTATCTGGAGGGGCAGAGGCTGAGAGAAGACCTGAAGATAGAGGCTTATAAGATTACGACAGACCCAGAGTGTGTGTTTCCGAGGGTCGTAATGTCTAATACTTGAGGGTTTATATTTAAGGTGAGAGGGGGTAGGTTCAGAGATGTGTGAGGCAACTTTATTTTACATAGAGTGGTGAGTGCTGGAAGGCATTGCCAGGTGTGCTGGTGGAGGCAGATACACGAGAGGTGTTTAAGAGGCAATTAAATAAGCAGATGAATGTATAGAGAAAGGGGGATATAGAGATTATGGAAATGGAAGGGACTAGTTTGGTCAGGCTTGTAATTACGCCTGAATTAGATCCTGTAGACTGAGTGAGCTTGGGCTGTTCTCTTTGGGGCAAAGGAGGATGAGAGGTGATGATAGAGGTGTACAAAGTGTTAAGAGGCATAGATCGAGTGGTCAGTCTGAGACGTTTTCCCAGCAAGGAATGGCTAATACAAGGGCCATACTGATTGGAGGAAACTTTAGAGGAGAATGTCAGAAGCAAGTTCTTTACAACAAATTTCCTGACTTATGCTGGTGATATTACACCTGATTCTGAGAGTGATGTGTGTTTGGAATGTCACGTCAGGCGTGGCGGGAGAGGCAGATACATTAGGGACATTTAAGAAACTCTTAGATAGTCACACAGATGATTGAAAACTGGAGAGTTATTTAGGAGGGATTGAACTTCGAATACATAGAATGATACAGCTCAGGAACAGGCCATTCGGCCCACAATGTTGTGCCCGACTGGCTAAAAAGCAATTCAATTATACCCAAACACCAATCCCTCCTACCTGCACAATGTCCATATCCCTCCATCTTCCTCATGTGCCTATCTGAATGTCTCTTAAAAGCCTCTAATATAGTTGCCTCTACCACCATACCAGGCAGTGCATTACAGGCATCCACCACTATCTGAGTAAAAAAACTTACCCCTCACTAGAGAGTCCCTCTTAACAATAAGTACTCCTGTCTGAGTACTGTTGGGGGTGGGGGGGCGGCCTACCTGGGGGAAGCAACAGTGGACGTGCCTCTGGCACAGAGTCTGGCGCTGTGGCTCAGAAGGGTAGGGAAAGAAAGAGGATGGCAGCAGTGATAGGGAACTCTATAGTTAGGGGGTCAGACAGGAGATCCTGTGGACACAGGAAAGAAACACGGATGGTAGTTTGCCTCCCAGGTGCCAGGGTCCGGGATGTTTCTGATTGCATCCTCGGTATCCTGAAGTGGGAAGGAGAACAGCCAGAGGTAATGGTATATATTGGTACCAATGACATAGGTAGGAAAAGGGAGGAGGTCCTGAAAACAGACTGCAGGGAGTTCGGAAGGAAGTTGAGAAGCAGGACTTCAAAGGTAGTAATCTCGGGATTACTGCCTGTGCCACGTGACAGTGAGAATAGGAATAGAATGAGGTGGAGGATAAATGCGTGGCTGAGGGATTGGAGCAGGGGGCAGGGATTCAGATTTCCGGATCATTGGGACTTCTTTTGGGTCAGGAGTGACCTGTACAAAAAGGACAGGTTGCACTGAATCCGAGACGAACCAATATCCTAGTTTGCTAAGGCTACTGGGGAGAGTTTAAACTAGAATTGCTGTGGGGTGGGAACTGAACTGAAGTGACGGACAAAGGGGTAGTTTACTCACAAATAGAGAAAGCTTGGAGACAGTGTGAGAGGGAGGATAGGCAGGTGATAGAGAAGGGACGCGCTCAGACTGATGGCTTGAGATGTGTCTATTTTAATACAAGGAGTATCATGAACAAAGTGAATGAGCTTAGAGCATGGATCAGTACTTGGAGCTATGATGTTGTGGCCATTACAGAGACTTGGGTGGTGCAGGGACAGGAATAGTTACTTTGAGTGCCAGGATTTAGATGTTTCAGAAAGGACAGGGAGAGAGGCAAAAGAGGTGGGGGCGTGGCACTGTTGATCAGAGATAGTGTCATGGCTGCAGAAAAAGTGGACGTCATGCAGGGATTGTCTGCTGAATCTCTGTGGATGGAGGTTAGAAACAGCAAGAGGTCAATAACTCTACGGGGTGTTTTTTATTGACCACCCAAAAGTAACAGGGACATCGAGGAGCAGATAGGGAGACAGATTCTGGAATGATGTAGTAATAACGGGGTTGTCATGATGGGGGATTTTAATTCCCCCAATATTGATTGGCATCTCCCTAGAGTGAGGGGTTTAGATAGGGTGGAGTTTGTTAGGTGTGTTCAGGAATGCTTCCTGACATCGTATGTAGATAAACCCACAAGAGGAGAGGCTGTACTTGATCTGGTATTGGGAAATGAACCTGGTCAGGTGTCAGGTCTCTCAGTGGGAGATTATTTTGGAGATAGTGATCATAATTCTATCTCCTTTACCATAGCATTGGAGAGAGATAGGAACAGAAAACTAGGAAAGCCTTTAATTGGAGTAAGGGGAAATATAAGGCTATCAGGCAGGAACTTGGAAGCATAAATTGGGAATGGATGTTCTCAGGGAAATGTGGCAAATGTTCAGGGGATGTTCTGTATAGGTACGTTCCAATGAGACATGGAAATGATGGTAGGGTACAGGAACTGTGGTGTACAAAGGCAGTTCAAAATCTAGTCAAGAAGAAAAGAACAACTTATGAAAAGTTCAAAAAACTAGGTAATGATAAAGATCTAGAAGATTATAAGGCTAGCAGGAAGGAGCTTAAGAAAAAAATTCAGAGAGCCAGAAGGGGCCGTGAGAAGGCCTTGGTGAGCAGGATTAAGGAAAACCCCAAGGCATTCTACAAGTTTGTGAAGAGCAAGAGGATAAGGTGTGAGAGAATAGGATCAATCAGTGTGACAGTGGGAATGTGTGAATGGAACTGGAGGAGATAGCAGAGGTTCTTAATAAATACTTCAGTATTCACTGCGGAAAGGGACTTGCAGTGGACTGAAAAGCTTGAGCATGTAGATATTAAGGACGAGGATGTGCTGGAGCTTTTGGAAAGCATCAAGTTGGATAAGTCACTGCGACAGGATGAGATATACCCCAGGCTACTGTGGGAGGCGAGGGAATAGATTGCTGAGCCTCGGGCGATGATCTTTGCATCATCAATGGGGACAGGAGAAGTTCTGGAGGATTGGAGGGTTGCAGATGTTGTTCCATTATTCAAGAAAAGGAGTAGAGATAGCCCAGGAAATCATTGACCAGTGAGTCTTACTTCACTGCTTGGTAAGTAAGCTTGGAAAAATAGAGGGCTAAGGGTAACCCTAGGTAATTTCTAAAGTAAGTACATGTTCGGCACAGCATTGTGGGCTGCAGGGCCTGAATTGTGCTGTAGGTTTTCTATGCTGCTATGTTTCTATCCCCTTTGAACCTGTCCTCTCTCACTTTCAATGCATACCCTCTGGTATTAGACACTTCAACCCTGGGAGACAGATCCTCCCTGTCCACACTGTCTATGTCTCTCATAATCTTATAACTTCTATGATTATGAAGACACATAGTCCTCTTTTATTGTCATTTAGTAATGCATGCATTAAGAAATGATGCAATATTTCCTCTGGTGTGATATCCCAAAACACAGGACAGACCCAGACTGAAAAAACTAACAAAACCACATAATTATAACATATAGTTACAACAGTGCAACAATACCATAACATGATGAAGAAGTCCATGAGCACAGTAAAAGTTCAAAGTCTCTCAAATGTCCCACATCTCACGCAGACGGGAGAAGGAAGAAAAACTCTCCCTGCCATACCGACCACAGTCCCGACTCTGAGTTGTCCAAAAACTTCAAGTCTCCGATCAGCTCTCCGACACCGAGTACCAAGCGCCATCTCTATCTGAACGATTTGACCTCAATCTCGGTCGCCAACAGCAGGCAAAGTCAGGGATTTTGAGGCCTTCCCTCTGGAAGATTCTCGATCGCGTAGTAACAACAGCAGCAAACTTGCGTTTCAGAATTTTCTCCAGATGTTCCTCTGTGCTTTCACGTCTGTCTCCATCAAATCAGAATTGTCCACGGCCCCTATTTAACGGATACGATATCATTTGCACCGGAGGGCTGCGCACGCGTGGCGCACTGCTACCTCTCCTCCTGCTATCAGATCTCTCCTCAGCCTCTGACGCTCCAGAGAAAGCAACCCAAATTAATTCAATCTCTGGTGATAGCACTTGCCCTCTAAACCAGTCCTGGTCCTGGTAAACCTCTTCTGCACCCTCTCCAAAGCCTCAACATCCTTCCTATATTGGGGCAACCAGAATACTCCAGATATGGCCTAACCAGAGTTCTGTAAAGCTGCAATAAGAGGTCAGCACAACACAGTGGGCCAAAGGCCTGTACTGTGGTGTCATGTTCTACATACTAGTGTAAGTAAGTTGGTATGAACTATGGGCTGAAGTTTGATATTCTGCATTTGATATTCTGGAAGCTGTGTGATCGAAGCAGAGCTCATTTCTCAATACCCTCTGCAGTGGCCTTGGGAGATCCTCAGCTGTGTCACAGCTGATGCAATCAAGCAACTGTTTTTACCTCTTAAAATATATTTTATTTGCAATGCGTGCAGTGAATACAGTTGGGAGCCATCTCTCTCCACATTCATTATATCATCCAGTCAACTCATCTCTACACAATGCATCAAGGCCTCTTCTATTTTCTCCTAGATCAATGCACCCGTGAAGCATCTGAGAGCCTTTTATTCCTCAGGGTCTAGTAATGGCCAGACGCTGGGACAGTCCGTAGCCAGACGTTGGGTCTGTCCGTGGCCGGACGCTGGGACAGCCCGTGGCCGGACGCTGGGTCAGCCCGTGGCCGGACGCTGGGACAGTCCGTGGCCGGACGCTGTGTCAGACCATGGCCAGACACTGGAACCCACAGAGCCTTTGCTCAGTATGTCAGTGTGTTGCTCAGCTCGTACTCCTGCCTGGAGTGTGCCATTCGGCAACTTTCTCTTACAGACAGCTCCTTGCGTTGGGAGACCAGCACATTTCTTTTAAAAAGGTTATATTTGTTTGTCACGTCTATATCGACATATACAACGAAAGGTGTTGCCTCGCGTCGGGGGATTGTGCTGGGGGCAGCCCACACTCCTGGCACCAACATCGCATGCCCACGTCTCCAACCCTCACCCTAACCGTACGGTCTCTGACATGTGGGAGGAAACCAGAGCACCCGGAGGAAATCCACGCAGACAGGGGAGAAGATCCAATGTTAAAAGCAAATGGATGATCGCTGATGAGTGAGTCTTTCACTCAGTTGCCGATCGTCCACAGCAGGGCCCACAAAGCACTGGGGGAGCTCACCAGGACGGGCAGCATCTACGGAGGGGAATATACAGCCGACGTTTCTGGCCGAGACCCTTCCCCAGGACTGGAAAGCCAGAATGAGAAGGTGGGGGTAGGGGAAGGAGGACAAACTGACAGGTGACAGGTAAAACCAGGGGCGAGGAAAGGTAGGGGAGAGGGGGAGGTGAGTAGCTGGGAGGTGATAGGTGGAACCAGGTGAGGGGGATGGTGGGGGGGGAGGGGGAGGTGAAAGGTTGAACCAAGTGAGGGGGAAGGTGGGAGGGGAGGGGGAGGTGAAAGGTGGAACCAGGTGAGGGGGAAGGCTGGGGGGGAGGGGGAGGTGGAATCAGGTGAGGGGGATGGTGGGGGTGAAGTTGGAAAGTGACAGGTGGAATCAGGTGAGGGGGATGATGGTGGGGAGGGGGAGGTGATAGGTGGAACCAGGTGAGGGGGAAGGCTGGGGGGAGGGGGAGGTGGAATCAGGTGAGGGGGAAGGTGGGGGTGAAGTTGGAAAGTGATAGGTGGAATCAGGTGAGGGGGTTGATGGTGGGGAGGGGGAGGTGATAGGTGGAACCAGGTGAGGGGGATGGTGGGGGGAGGGGGAGGTGGAATCAGGTGAGGGGGAAGGTGGGGGGGGAAGGGGGGTGAGGTGGGAAGCTGGGAGGAGGTAGGTGGAAGAGGGAAAGGGCTGCAGAAGCGGGAATCTGACAGGGGAGGGCAATGGATCCTGGGAGAAAGGGAAGGAGCTGATTTTCCAGCAACACCCGACTGCCTCTGTGTTAATGCGGCCTGATCTTCTGAGTTCCTCCGGCATTTTGTGTCTTTTGCCTTCTTGGCTCTCGTACTCAGTGCCCCAACCATGCCGTACACCTTCTTTACCACCCTCTCCAGTTGTGTGGCCAATGTCGGAGAACCACAGACTTTGTCCCCAAGACCCCTCTGTACATCAGTGTTGTTAGCAGCCCTGCCATGGTACGTCCGTCTCACATCTGACCTCCCAAAGTTGGCCCAGATTAACCTCCTTCTCCTGAACAGCCCCCGCATGGTTCAAAGGGCAGTAAATACCCTCCTGCAGATCAGGGGTTAGTTGAAGCTGGGCAATAAACCAGGATCAAATCAGGTTTATTATCACCGATATATGTCAAGAAATATGTTTATTTGTGACAGCAAGGTTCAAAGTAACTTTACTATCAAAGTATACCGCATACAACCCCAAGATTCGACTTCTTGCAGGCAGCCACAAAGCCAAGAAACACAAAATTCACACAAACCGCACCCCCAACACACAGCCACCAATTCAATGGGTGAAAAGGAAAGAACTAATCGTGCAAACAATGAAAAAAGCAAGCAAATAATCCCAAGAACATGAACCGCAGTACAGTGCAAACCCTAAAAACAATCTTTAGTTACAGTAAGAATGAATGAGTGAATAAAGATAGAGGATGTGAAAGGTGAATGGTGGGCTCACGGACCATTCAGCAATCTGGTGGCAGAGGGGAAGAATCTGTCCGGAAAATGTTGAGTGTGGGTCTCCAGGTTCCTGTACCTCCTCTCTGACGGCAGAGGTGAGAACAGCACATGTCCTGGATGGTGAGAGTGCTTCGTGATGGATCTGACCTTCTTTTGAGGCATCTCCTTTTGAGGCTGGGAGGGTTGTGCCCGTGAAGGAGCTGGTTGACTCTTTCGACCCTGTGCATTGGAGGCTATGGAGCTCTCGGTCAGAATGCTGTCCACTTGCAGAAAATGTCCCCAAATCCTTACGAAGTGCAGACATACCAGAACAGGGACAGGCCCTTTGGCCCATTGCGACCGTGCTGACCGTCAAACCACCCATTTACACCAGTCCTTCTTCACTCCCTTTCTTTTGATCCCCCTCCCCTCGGTTCTACCACCTCACATCCGCACCTGGGGCCAGTTCAGCAGCTAGGGTCAGGTAACCCGCCGACCCGCACGTCTCCGGGACGTGGGAGGAGATCGGAGAGCCCGAGGGGAAACTGCACACACAGAGACAGGGCCGGAGGTCAGGATCGAACCCGGGATCTGGGGCTGTGAGACAGCAGCTCTACCCGCTGCCAAGACCACTTTGTGCTTCCTGGTGAGAAAGTTGTCCTGCGGTTTATGGGGATGCAGAACCCTAAATCCTCCACAGTGAGTTTTGTCACTCTGCTATTGACCATCTCCCCTTCTTAGAAGTGTCAGATCAAAGGCCCCGGAATCTTCTATCCTGGAGGGTTGTTGCGGCCTTAAAAATTTTAATGTTAATGGACTTGAGGGGTGTGGAGAACTGATACAGAAGGGGACCTGAGACCTGGGTGGGAGGGGCAGAACAGTCACAATCACACCGAATGCCGGCACAGGTTAGAGTGGCCTAACCCCACTCCCGTTGTCTGGTGTTCAAAGAGCCGCCTCTCCAAGATTCTGCGAGCTTTGAGAGACTGCTGAAGTGGTAGATTAATCGTCAATTAAGTGGTGTGGAATGTTAGGGCGAGGAATTACTCACATGAGCATCCTTTTAATTTTGGGACTCCCCATGCAAACTCTCCAAACCAATAAAGAAAAAATAAAACTCGGAGCCTCGGCCCAACGACTAGTAAATTGCTATTCAGGGATTTGTTGAATTTAATATATTTTTTTCAGAGATACAGACCAGTAACAGGGCCTGCCGGCCCAAT
The DNA here is from genome assembly GCF_963921235.1 of Mobula hypostoma. NCBI lineage: Eukaryota > Metazoa > Chordata > Chondrichthyes > Myliobatiformes > Myliobatidae > Mobula > Mobula hypostoma. The sequence goes on along the minus strand of NC_086101.1, from coordinate 18,653,248 downwards.
GAAAATGCACCACCCAATTACACAAATGTGACCAATTAATCTGCACGTCTTTGGAAGGTGGGAGGAAACTGGGGAACCTGGGGAAATCCCAGGTGGTCGTGGGGAGAACGTGTTAACCCCGTACAGGTGGCAACCCGTACAACCCGGGTTGCTGCCACTGTTAGAGCGTTATGCTGACCACTACATTACCGCCGACCTTGTTTTGTGGGGATTATCATAGTAGTCGGCCAGTTTCCCATCCCTTGACCCCTCCACGATGGAAATTCCCCTGGTCCCTCTCTCCCCCCTTGACCCCTCCACGATGGAAATTCCCCTGGCCCCTCTCTCCCCCCTTGACCCCTCCGCGATGGAAATTCCCCTGGCCCCTCTCTTCCCCGAGGTGGACCGTTCCTACCTTCCCTGGTATTTTCTAAGCCCCTCCCCCGGCACAGATGCATGCTGCAACTAGTTACACCGTGCGCCATCTCGCACTTTTTGGCGCCCATGTTAACGGGAGGCGCAGGTGTTCCTTACAGAGAGGGTTAACCCTCGCAGCCTCAGGGCTCCACACATCGGCCCTAGTGTCCAGAAGCAATTCTTCCCTCCCTCTCAACAACCATCTGACGCTCTAATTTTGAACCTCATCGCCACAACGGGAAACAGTGGTAAGAGCACAGAAACAGGCCCTTCAGCCCAGCTGGTCTCTGCTGACCAAGATTCCCATTTAAGCTAGTCCCACTTGCCCATGTTTGGTCTGCATCCCTCAAATCCTTTCCTATCCACATACCTGTCCAAATACCTTTTAAGTGTTGTCTCAACCACTTCCTCTGGCAGGTCATTCCATATACTGATCATCTCCTGGGTGAAAATGTTGCCCCTCTGAATCTTATTAAATGTCAGAATCAGAATCAGGTTTATTATCACTGGCATGTGTCATGAAATTTGTTAACTTAACAGAAGCAGTTCAATGCAATATATAATACAGAAGGAAAAAACAAAATAAAATAATAATAAATAACTAAATCAATTACAGTATACGTATATTGAATGGATTAAAAATTGTTCAAAAACAGAAATAATATGTATTATAAAGTGAGGTAGTGTCCAACGGTTCAATGTTCATTTAGGAATCGGATGGCAGAGGGGAAGAAGCTGTTCCTGAATCACTGAGTGTGTGCCTTCAGGCTTCTGTATCTCCTACCTGGTGGTAACAGTGAGAAAAGGGCATGCCCTGGGTGCTGGACGTCCTTAATGATGGACACTGCCTTTCTGAGACACCACTCCCTGATGATGTCCTGGGTACTTTGTATGCTAGTACCCAAGATGGAACCAACTAAATTTACAATTCTCTACAGCTTAAAATAAGTTGAGGTGAACGTGGGATAATCTTATTGGTGCATGCAATATTCTAAGGGGATTTAACAGGGGTATATGTTGAGATAATCTCATGAGTAAAGAGCCTCAAATGAGGGGATTTTCTGTTAAAACAAAGAGTTTCTTGCTCTGGGACAGCTTCTTCCACCAGGCCATCAGACTAATTAATTCATGCTGACACAATTGTATTTCTATGCTTGGTTGACTGTCCTGTTGTACATACTATTTATTATATTGCACATTTAGACAGAGATGTAACGTAAAGATTTTTACTGCTCATGTATGTGAAGGATGCAAGAAATGAAGTCAATTCAATTCAATTATTTAAAAGTACAATAAGTAAGAATTCCTTTGAACAGAAGAAGGTGACTCTCTGGAATATGCTGGGGAACTGCTCACTAAGTATTGTTTGAAGGAACGAGGGGACATGGCCTTAAGATTCAAATGAGTAGGTTTAGAACGAAGCTGAGGAGGATCTGCTTTTCCCAGAGAGCGGTGAATCTGTGGAATTCTCTGCCTAATGAAGCAGTGGAGGCTGCCTCAGTAAATATATTTAAAAGGGGTTGGATAGATTTTTGCATATACATTAAGAGAAAATCTGCAGATGCTGGAAATCTGAGCAACACACACAAAATGCTGGAGGAACTCAGCAGGCCAGGCAGCATCTATGGAAAAGAGTACAGTCGACATTTCAGGCTGAAACCCTTGGGCAGGACTGGAGAGGAAAAGCTGAGGAGTAGATTTGAAAGGTGGGGGGAGAGGAGAGAGAAACGCCAGGCGATAGGTGAAACCTGGAGGGGGAGGGATGAAGCAAAGAGCTGGGAAGTTGATTGGTGAAAGAGACAGAAGGTCATGGAAGAAAGAAGAGAGGAGGGTCACCAGAGAGAGGCGATGGGTGGGCAAGGAGATAACATGAGAGACGGACAAGAGGATGGGAAACGGTGAAGGGGGGAAGCATTACTGGAAGTTTGAGAAATCGATGTTCATGTCATCAGGTTGGAGGCTACCCAAACGGAATATAAGGTGTTGTTTTTCAGGTTGGAGATTTTTTTAGATAGTAGAGGAATTAAGGGTTGTGGGGAAAAGGCAGGTATGTGGAGATGAGTCTATGGTCAGATCAGCCATGATCTCATTGAATGGTGGAGCAGGCTCGATGGGCCGGATGGCCTACTCCTGCTCCTGTTTCTTATGTTCCTATGTCAGGATTGTCGGTGGGGGGGGGGGGGTGTTGAGAGCTGTGGAGATACCGAGGACGAGGCCTGTGGAGATACAGAAACTGAGGCCTGGGGCCAGTCAGCCACCGTGGAAGGTGGGTCAGGTTAGAGGGGCTGAGTGGCCTCCTCCTGCCCCTATTGCCCTGTGTTCTTGTCACCATCAAGCTCCCATGTGCACTGAACCCCTTTACTTCTCCTTGCATTCCCCACACACACTGGAACCCATCACTCACCTTCACACTGGGGCAGCTCGGAGTTGACTGCCTCTTGCAGCCAGAGCTCGGGTCAGGCGACTATCTTCTGCTTTCAGAACACCTTGTACTGTTCATCTGAACTGCCATCATCACCGGTCGTACTTCTTCAGCAACGGTCAAACCAGAGAGAAAAATAGAATCGCCATGGCAACGCCACATTTCTCCTTTTTAAACAAAATTTAATCTTCATCACTGTCAGAGAGTCATAGATTTATACCGCACGAGAACAGGCCCTCTGGCCTAGCTGGTTCCCGCCACCGATCTATGCCAAAGAAAGTAGAGATTAGCCTTATTTATCATTGAACAGTGAAATGCGTCGTCTTACGCCAATGGCCAAGGTGCAGGGGGCAGATCGTCGGTGTCACCCTGACAGCATGCCCACAGTCATGAACTCTAACCTTTATGTGGGGGGAAACCAGAGCACCCGAGGAAACCCGTGTGGTCACAGGGAGGACGCAGACAGCGGCTGGAATTCAACCCCAGTCAGAGATTGTTGGTGTTGTGCTAACCGCTGCAATGCCGTGTCATCCCCTTCGTCCGCGTTTGGCCCATATCCCTCTAAACATTTCCACCTGGGTACCCGTCTTTTAAATGCTGTTCGTGTGCTCTGCTCAAGCACTTCCTCTGCAGCTTGTTCCATAAACTGACCAGCTTCTGGGTGAAATCATTTTCCCTCAGACTCCATTCACAGCAACTTCCTCAGGAGGCTAAACAAATCCAGCCAGTCCCCGTCGGCTCTTGCCAACTCTTGTGGATGCATCACGGCTTGGGGTGGCAACTGCTCGGCCCGTGACCGCAGGAAGCTGCAGGGAGTCGTGGACCCAGCTCAGCAGATCACGGAAACCAGCCTCCCCTCCGCCGGACTCGGTCTGTACTTCTCACCGCCTCTGTAAAGTAGCCAGCAAAATCAAAGACCCCACGCATCCCCGACAATCTCTCTTCTCCTCCCTGCCATCGGGCAGAAAGCACATAGCACCGGGCTCAGGGAGAGCCTTTATCGGATTAATGTCAGGCTCTTGAACATCATCTTGGACAACAAGGTGGACCCTTGGCCTCTCAGACAACGCCGTTACCATCTTGTGCTTATTGGTTGCTTCACAACACCATTTCTGTAGCCGTGCCCACTGTTTTTCTCAATTGTTACTGTTTTACCTTGAATTAACATAATGTGCTGTGTAACTAATAATGTGATCAGACTGAACACTATGCAAGAAAACCTTCTCACTCCATCTCAGTGCCTGTGACAATAAGAAACCGATCACAATTCCCTCTCACCTAAAACATGCCCTCTATTTCTTCAATATCCAACCAAGAATAAAAAGTCTGCGTGCACTCTCCCTCTTTGCCTCTCTCACCGACACTCCCTCATCCACTCACTCTCCCTCACTCACCGACACTCCCTCCTCTTCAAACACTCACTTTCTTTCCTTCACCCACACTCACTCTCTCTCACCCATACTCTACAAAACACACTATCCCACTCTTACACACTGTCACACTCAGTCTCACTCACACCCTGTCTCTCTCACTCACCCCCTCTCCCTCTCCCACACTCTCTGTCATACTCTCTGTCTCGCAATCTCTCTCTCTCACCCACAGTCCCTTCCTCTCTCTCACTGTCCGTCTCACATACTGGAAAGGTGGATAAAGTAGTGTTCAAAAAGTTTCTAATCTGTAAGTATCTGAAAAAGTGTGATCTAGGCAAATTATATTTATTAGACAACTGTTCAAAAGACATAAAACAATCATCCATGAATAAATCACAAAAACATGTTATTCCCTTTGTTTTCCATAAAAGAAAAGCTTGATCAATTCTAGATGGTTGAAAGAAAAAATTAGATATAATAGAACTTGGCAGGATATATTTATTCAATCCAAAGAATTTACGAAATTGAAACCATATTTGTATTGTATGTTTAATTATTGGATTTATCATTTGTTTATTCAATTTAGCAAGTGCAAAGGGAAGCACAACTCCTAGAATAGAAACCAACAAAAAACGCTGTACAAACTCCCGCTCGAGGTTCATCCATCGTGGACACTGAGTTTCATCCAATTGTTGTATCCAAAATGTTAAATATCAAATGTTGATTGCCCAGTAGCAAAATCTAAGATTCGGCAAAGCCAAACCATCATCTTTTTTTGATTTCCGTAAATATTTCTTACTTAACCTGGGATTTCTATTCTGCCATATATATGAAGAAATTTTAGAATAATATCAAAAACAGATTGAGGAATGAAAATTGATACCGCCTGAAATAGATACAAAAATTTAGGTAAAATAATCATCTTAATAGTATTAATTCGACCAATCAAAGATCAGGACAATGGGGACCATTTAGTAAACATTTGTTTAACATGATCAATTAAGGGTAAAAAATTAACTTTAAATAGATCCTTGTACTTCTTAGTAATTACAGTAACTAATCTAATCTAAATGACACTCTCCCTCTCTCCCACACTTGCTCTCTTTCCCACACTCTCTTTCTCTCTCTCTCTTACCCACTCTCTTTCTCACCCTTACCCTCTCTCACCCACACTCTCTCTCTCTCCCCCACACCCTCTCTATCTCACCCATACTCTCTCTCCCACACAGTCTCTCTCACCCACATTCTGTCTCACACTCTCTCCAACAGACTCCCTCTCTCCCACACTCCCTCTCTCCCCACACACCTTCTCTCCCCTCACACTCTCTCTCTCACCCAATCTCTCTCTCACACACTCTTCCTCTCTCACCCACACTCTCCCTCTCTCACCTACACTCCCTCTTACCCACTCCTCTCTCACCAACTCTGTCTGTCCCACACATTCTCTGTCAACCTCTCAATCACTCTGCCTCTCTCTCACACTCTCTCTCAAGTCAAGTCGTTAAGTCTTCTTCCTCTTCTTCTCCGTCTTGTTTTACGGTGGTTGGCACCCAGCTTAGTGGTGCATTACTGCCACCTTCTGTTCCGGAGTGTGCAATAGACTCACATTCTACATCCCTTCACCCAATCACACACACACACACACCCTAACCTACACTTTATCCTCCCATCTTTGGCCATTCTAGTACTCTATTCTTGCTTATCCATCATATCCTACTAAAAAAAACCCTGCACCCCTTAAGAAAGCTAAAAATACCCTAACCTGTGCTCTCTTACCCATGCCCAGCAACCCTTTTAATGTGAATTCCTGTACCCCCAATTCCCTTAGATTGAATATCATCATCTCTCTCTGTATCCCATACTTCCTGCAACTCAGAACTACATGTTCTACTGACTCCTCTTCCTGACATTCCTCACACAATCCTGTCTGGTGTTTCCCTATCATTTTCAATGTTTTGTTTAATGCTCAATGCCCCAGCCTTAACCTAGTCCACACAGTCTCCTCTCTTCTGTTTCCACTACCTACCCTAGTACCTGCAGCACTTTTTTTGTATTTGATATAAATGCCTCCCTTTCCCCTCCCTGTCCCACCTTTCTTGCCACATTTGGTTGATTTTCTCCAAGATTACACACTTAACCTCTGCTTTACTGATACTAATGTGCAATTCTATATTTTCTTTCTTTAACACCCTCTTTGCCAACTCATCTACCCTCTCATTCCCCTTCACCCCTACATGTTCTGGAACCCATAGAAATTTTACCTGACCTCCCTGATTTGCAATTCTTGTGACTGACTGAAGGACTTCATAAAGTACATCTTGCCGACTGTTTGTGTGAAAAGACCTTAAACTTGCTAGAACTGAGGATGAATCTGAGCATATCAACACTTTGACTTGTCTAGCTTTCTCTACCCATCACAACGCAACCAACACTGCCAGCATCTCCACTGTATACACCCTTAACTTATTAGATGTTCTTCTGCTGATTCCAATTTCTTTTGCTGGTATAGCCACCCCATTTTCCCAGCACTCCTGCAATACTCCTTTTGCAGGGTGAGAATCACTGTGTCCCTGCAAATTAGCCCAGTAATTTGCCATCAATTGCATCCTTCTTAGTTCCAAAGGCATTACTCCCATTTCTACCTGTAGGGCTGAAACTGGTGATGTTTTAAAAGCCCCACTGCACACTCTCAAAGCCTGAGCCTGAATCACATCCAGTTTCCTTATAAGACACCTAGCTGCTGATCCATATGCTATATTGCCATAGTCAGATCAAGTCAAGTCACTTTTTATTGTCATTTTGACCATAACTGCTGGTACAGTACACAGTAAAAATGAGACAACATTTTTCAGGACCATGGTGTTGCATGAAACAATACAAAAACTACACTGAACTACGTAAAACATCACAGAAATTACACTAGACCTATCCAGGAATGCATAAAGTGCACAAAACATGCAAACATTACCATAAATAATAAACAAGACAATAGGCACAGCAGAGGGCAGGAGGTTGGTGTCAGTCCAGGCTCTGGGTATTGAGGAGTCTGATGGCTTGGGGGAAGAAACAACATAGTCTGGTTGTGAGAGCCCGAATACTTCGGTGCCTTTTGCCAGATGGCAGGAGGGAGAAGAGTTTGTATGAGGGGTGTGTGGGGTCCTTCATAATGCAGTCTGCTTCGCGGATGCGGTGTGCGGTGTAAATGTCTGTAATGGTGGGAAGAGAGACCCTGATGATCTTCTCAGCTGACCTCACTATCCGCTGCAGGGTCTTGCGATCCGAGATGGTGCAATTTCCGAACCAGGCAGTGATGCAGCTGCTCAGGATGCTCTCAGTACAACCTCTGTAGAATGTGGTGAGGATGGGGGGGGGGGGGGGAGATGGACTTTTCTCAGCCTTCGCAGAAAGTAGAGACACTGCTTGGCTTTCTTTGCTATGGAGCTGGTGTTGAGGGACCAGGTGAGATTCTCCACCAAGTGAACACCAAGAAATTTGATGCTCTTAACAATCTCTACAGAGGAGACGTCAATGTTCAGCGGAGAGTGGTCGCTCCATGCTCTCCTGAAGTCAACAACCATCTCTTTTGTTTACATTCAGAGACAGGTTGTTGGCTCTGCACCAGTCCGTTAGCCGCTGCACCTCCTCTCTGTATGCTGACTCGTTGCTCTTGCTGATGAGACCCACCACGGTTGTGTCATCGGCGAACTTGATGATGTGGTTCGAGCTGTGTACAGCAGTGAACAGCAGTGGACTGAGCACATGGCCCTGGGGGGGCCCCTGCTCAGTGTGATGGTGTTGGAGATGCTGCTTCCAATCCGGACTGACTGAGGTCTCCCAGTCAGAAAGTCTAAGATCCAGTTACAGAGGGAGGTGTTCAGGCCCAGTAGGCTCAGCTTTCCAACCCGTGTCTGAGGAACGATTGTGTTGAATGCTGAACTGAAGTCTATGAACAGCTTTCGAACATACGTGTCTTTTTTGTCCAGGTGGGTTAGGGCCAGGTGGAGGGTGCTGGCGATGGCGTCATCTGTTGAACGGTTGGGACGGTACGCGAACTGCAGGGGGTCCAGTGAGGGAGGCAGCAGGGTCTTGATGTGCCTCATGACGAGCCTCTCGAAACACTTCATGATGATGGATGTGAGTGCGAGGGGACGGTATTCATTGAGGCAGGACACTGAAGACTTCGTTGGCACGGTGATGATGGTGGCGGCCTTGAAGCACATAGGAACATGCTCTCTCACTCCCTCTCTCGTTCTCTCACCCACACTCTCTCTCCCATTCTCTCTTACCCGCACTCTTTCGCTCACTCACTCACTCCCTCTCTCTTCCACTCTCTGTATCACCCTACCTTTCTCTCTCACAAACACACTCCCACTCCCTCACCCAATCTCTCTCTCACCCACCTACTCCCTCTTACCCACTCCTTCTCTCTCACCAACTCTGTCTGTCCCACACATTCTCTCTCAACCTCTCAATCACTCTGCCTCTCTCTCTCACCCATACTCTGTCTCTCACACACCACACTCTTTCTCTCTTACCCACACTCTAACTCACCCACACTCTTTCTCTCTGTCACCCACTCTCTCTGTCTCTCTTGCTCTCTCTCTCTCACACACGCTCTCTCTCTCACCCACACTATCCCACACCCACACACTTTCTCTCTCACACACACACACACACACTCTCTCACACAGACACAGACACACAGACACACACTCACACACACACACACACTCTCACACACACACACACACAGACACAGACACACACACACACACACACTCTCTCACACACACACAGACACAGACACACACACACACACACACACAGACACACACACACACACACTCTCACACACACACACACACAGACACAGACACACACACACACACACACTCTCACACACACAGACACACACACTCTCTCACACACACAGACACTCACACACACACACACACACACACACACAGACACACACCCCACCCACACTATCCCACACCCACACACTCTCTCTCTCACACACACACACACACACACCCCACCCACACTCTCTCACACCCCACACACACACACACAGACACACACACCCCACCCACACTCTCTCACACACACACACACAGACACACACACACAGACACACATCCCACCCACACTCTCACACACACACACTCTCTCTCACACACACTCTCACACACCCACACTCTCTCACACACACAGACACACACAGACACACACACACAGACACACACCCCACCCACACTCTCTCACACACACATCCCACCCACACTCTCTCACACACACACACGTGTACTCTCTCGGCCTGATAGTTCAGTGATGAGCTGTCCCACCACGGACAGCCGGGTTTTAGAGCCAGACTGTACTGATTGTGAGCTAGGGATTGGCATACGGATTCGGGGAGAGACTGCGGCAAGGTGCTGGGCAGCCGGCTTTGATCTGTGAGGAGCCGTGCGGTTTCTGTGCGCTGGAGAGGCATCGCACACTTCAAAGACCGGGATACAGCACATTGTGTACAAAGTACAAACCCTGAAATCAGTTTTGGTGTTGCTGAGAGGGATAGCAGTCTATCCATGGGGGGGGGGGGGGGGAGTTCTCATACCGGGGAGGGAATATAAATGGGAAGGTTGCAGACAGAGGGTCAGAGGCAGAAGGAGGTTGATACGAGGGGCAGAATCACGGGTTTATTCCCACTGACGTTTGTCAATTTGCGACAGCAGTGCAGCTCAATACAAACAAAAAATTGCCGTGTTTCAGTGGGAAATGCTTTAAAACAGGGGAAACGAGGGGGAAACGGTGAGCCTCAGGACTGGGGGTGCAGGGGAAGCTGGCCGGCGTCAAGAAGCGAGGGGAGACGGGAGGTGGGAGGTGATAGGTGGGACCGCCAGGAGGGGTGTTGGGCCGGGGGAATAGGGAGGGGTGATTTGGAGGGTGCTGGGGACAGAGGTCAGAAGCTGATGGGTCAGATCAAGAGGCTGCAGACGAAGACTATATTTAGTTTCACACAAGGGTTTGTAATCTCTCTCTGCCGGAGCATTGGGAATGCTTGGGTATCAATGATAGGACCTTTCTCCGGTGTGGAATCGGCAAAGCATGGGAGAGGGTAAGAGAGAGAGAGTGTGTGTGAGTGTGTGGAGTGTTTGTGTGTGTGAGTCAGTGTGTGTGAAGTGTTTGTATGTGTGAGTGTCAGTGAGACAGTGTGTGTGAAGTGTTTGTGTGTGTGAGTCAGAGAGACAGTGTGTGTGAAGTGTTTGTGTGTGTGAGTCAGAGAGACAGTGTGTGTGAGGTGTTTGTGTGTGTGAGTCAGAGAGACAGTGTGTGTGAAGTGTTTGTGTATGTGAGTCAGGGAGAGTGTGTGGAGTGTTTGTGTGTGTGAGTCAGAGAGACAGTGTGTGTGAAGTGTTTGTGTGTGTGAGTCAGAGAGAGTGTGTGTGAAGTGTTTGTGTGTGTGAGTCAGAGAGAGTGTGTGGAGTGTTTGTGTGTGTGAGTCAGAGAGAGTGTGTGTGAAGTGTTTGTGTGTGTGAATCAGAGAGAGTGTGTGGAGTGCTTGTGTGTGTGAGTCAGAGAGACAGTGTGTGTGAAGTGTTTGTGTGTGTGAGTCAGAGAGTGTGTGGAGTGTTTGTGTGTGTGAGTCAGTGTGTGGGAAGTGTTTGTGTGTGTGAGTCAGAGAGAGTGTGTGAAGTGTTTGTGTGTTGCGATAGAAACAGTGTTTATGTGTGTGTCTGAGAGAAACTGTGTGTGCAAGGGAGTGTGAGTGTGTGTGTGAAATAGAGAGACAGTGGGTTTGTGTGAGGGAATATGCTTTTGTGAGAGATAGTGTGTGTGTGCGCGCGCGCAAGACAGAGATTGTGAATATGTGTTTGAGAGAGAGGGAGAGATACAGTGTGTGTGAGAGAGAGACAGAGAACGTATGAGACTGTTTGTGTGTTTGTGACAGAGAATGCGTGAGCGTGTATGTGAGAGTGAAAGACAGACTGTGTGTGAGAGAGGGAGAGACACAGAGTTTCTGAGTGTGTACGTGTGAGAGATGGAGAGTGTGTGAAGGAGTGTGTGTATAAGAGAGAGAGAGCCTGGGTGAGGGAGTGTGTGTGTGAGACAGAGTGTGAGTGTGGTGTGTGAGAGAGACATAGTATATGAATGTGTATGAGAGACACAGAGTGTGTGAGAAATTGTGTGACAGAGAGAGAGACAAGGCACGTGTGTGTGAGTGACAGTGTGTGTGTGTGTGTGAGAGAGAGAGAGAGAGATCCAGAGAACGTGTGAGGGAGTGTGTTTGTGTGAGCAAGTGGGTGAGAGACAGTGTGTATGTGTGTGTGTGTACAAGAGAGAGGGAGAATGTGTGAGGGAGTGCATGAGATAGACAGAGAGTGTGAGTATGGTGTGTGTTTGAGAGTGTGAGTGTGAGTGTGGAGTGTGTGTGAGAGATTGGGAGTGTGGTGTCTGTGAGAGAGAGACAGAGAGTGTGAGTGTGAGTATGGTGTGTGTGTGAGAGAGAGAGAGAGAGACAGAGTGTATGTGGAGTGTGTGTGAGAGATTGGGAGTGTGCTGTGTGTGAGAGTGAGTGTGGTGTGTGTGAAGAGAGACAGAGTGTGAGTGGTGTATGTATGTGAGAGTGAGTGTGTGTGTGAGAGACAGAGAGTGTGTGGGAGAGAGAGACAGTGTGAGTGTGGTGAGTGTGAGAGAGACTGTCAGTGTGTGTCCTCGTGAACCCTTTCCGTATCTCTCTTTGTCCCTCCATTCCCCCAACATGTAAATACCTACCATCTTGAATGCACTGTGTCCTGGTAGAGAATTCGGAAGCTTGGTCTCTCTCCCGGGGAGGTGAGCTCTCCCCACTGTCTGAGGCAGTTTAATGACCTTGATAAATTGGTGCTGTTGGGCCCTCCTACTGATACTGCTCCAAGCCTCGCCATCGCTCATCCCGGGGAACGACAACAGTATAGGAGAGGGAGGGGCCGAGTTGGGTGAGGAAGTCCCTCAGCTATTGTTGTAGCCCTCCAGCCCAGGGGGGGCCGCAGCCTCTGGTGTGTACCAATGCAGCAGAAGGCATTAACTATGAATGCAAAGAATGAAAAGGCGTTGCATGGTTACTTTTGTAAATATTTTTAAAATCACGAAAGAACAAAGTTTTTTTTGATAATCAAGGTAAGTTCAAGACTTCAGATTCTGAATTAGTTTGAAGTGGGGGGGGTTGGTGAAGGAGGAATAATAGTTTACTTTAATATGAATAGATAATAGTTCAGTTTATGATCCCTTTGAACTTCTTGTTTTGCCTTGTAATATTGAAAGAGCAGCCATTAAGCACAAGAGAATGAGAGGTGTGTTAAATCATGAGGGATGTAGATAGAGTGAATAAGACGATATGATGTAGGAGTAGAATTAGGCCATGTAGCCCATCAAGTCTACTCCACCATTTCATCATGGCTGGTCCAGTTTCCCTGTCTCCCCATTCTCCTGCCTTCTCCCTGTATCCCTTCATGCCCTGACTGAACAAGAACCTATTGACCTCTGCCTTAAATATACCCAATGACTTTGCCTCCAGAGCTGCCCGTCACAATGAATTCTGCAGACTCACCACTCGCTCATCTGAATTCCAGTGAGCAGAGGCCCAGAGCCATCAAACACTCCTCATGGGACAAGCCTTTCATTCCCGGAATCATTTTTGTGAACATTTTATAAAACTTCTGGTGGGCCTCACTTGCAGTATTGTGAGCAGTTTTGGCCCCTTTATCCAACAAAGGATGCGTTGAAACTGGAGAGGGTACAAAGGAGGTTCACAAAAATGAGCAATCTCTCTCTCTCTCTCTCACACTCTCACTCATACTTCCTCCCTCACACTCTCTCACACACTTTCTTTCTCACACTCTCACTCTCACATACACACACTCTCTCACACTCTCTCACCCACACACTCTCTCACTCTCTCTCACACACTCTCTCACCTACACTCTCTCACACACACACTCTCTCACACACACACTCTCTCTCACACACACACTCGCTCACACACACACACTCTCACACACACACACTCTCACCTACACTCTCTCAAACACACACACACTCACTCACACACACACACTCTCTCACCTACACTCTCTCACACACACACACTCACACACACACTCTCTCTCACATACTCGCCCACACACACACACTCTCTCTCACACTCTCTCACTCTGATTTTGGGGTTCAATACTGTCAGGCTCATTTTCCCAAGGTGGGGAAGGACTGAATCAGGACAATTTCAGTCCCCTCCTGTCTCTGCATCAGTCCTGCTGACGGTCACTTTGCATCCGTTCTCACACATTACCATAAAATGTAGGAGCAGAATTAGGCCATTCAGCCCATCGAGTCTGCTCCACCACTCCATCTTTGCTGGTTTATCATCCCTCTCAATCCCATTCTCCTGTCTTCTCCCCGTAACCTTTGACACCCTGACTAATCAAGAACCTATCAACCTCTGCTTTAAATATACCCAATAACTTGACGGCCTGTGGCAATGAATTCCACAGAGAGAGGCAGAGAGAGAGCATGTGTGTGTGTGTGTGTGACAGAGAGTTTCAGCATGAGTCTGTGTATTTGAGCGTGACAGAGAGGCAGAGAGACACACGGAGAGTGTAACCGTGTCGGACTGTTATTCTACGTAGTCGTGTTGAAGCACAACTGGACAAAACTGCTCCCATTCATGTACCGGTCCAGACCTCTCTTACACACTGCAATCAAACCCAAATCTACCCCTTGCACTGGCAGCTCTTTCCACACTCTCACCACCCTCTGAGTGAAGAAGTTCCCCCTCATGTTCCTCTTAAGCATTTCACCCTTCACCCTTAACCTATGACCTGTAGTTCTTGTCTCACCCAACCTCAGCCTGATTGCACTTACCCTATCTGTACCCCTCATAATTTGTATGTCAGTGGACAGAAATGGCGGGAAGGTGGTAAAAAGACAGATAGATAGGCAGCCTTCGAGTTTACAACACGTGTTATTTCTCCACTGACCTTTCCTCCTCCCTGCAATTCCTTGTTTCTCTCCTCTTCTTTGTCCGCGCTGAATTTCGGAAAGCCTGGATCTACAGCCTCCTGTGCTTCACAATGCTCATCACTCTCTGAGCGTGATACCATCGCCAGCGTCCGTTCCAGTTGCTCTCAGTGAATGAAGCTGGTACTCAGCGTAAATCAGCAGGATTTAAGTGGTCTCCAGCACGGTAATAAACACGTGCAGCTGTAAGTGTCAGTGTCCCCGGCTGAGAAGTCTGAGATTGCGGGATGATCATTTCACGATGCTTTATCACCTTTCAGTACCACTTGGCCCCAGGGCTCCTTATACAGTCACAGGACTCTAACTCACCTTCGAGACTGCTGGGACACTCTAATCTATACCAGGAGAGCAGTGCCCATCAGCCATCCCCTGTGAATTATTCTCCATATATATATATAAATAATACTATTATATCCATATAATAATATATTGTGACACTGTGGGGAGGGGCGTGGACAGCCCACCCTTGCATTTCTGATGACCAGCGCTGTTTATTGTTCTTGTGTTAAAATGCTCTTGTGGGATTATGGTGGGGAGTGCCAGTTCATTTACTGCTACATCTTAGCTTGGGTTATACGGTTATTTGCTTGTGTATTTGTGGGTCACTCTAACTGTAACCGGGGTGTGTGATGGTCACCTCCCCTGTTGGTGTGAGACTGGTGGGGTTCACTCTCTGGGTCACAGTGCCTGGTCTGTTTTGTGTTTACCAGAATAAAACGGTCGCTGAGTTTAATGAGCTTCCTCGTCTGTCATTATGGACCAAATGCTCGCCACAGTATCTTATTATTACCATGTTTAAAGCGGAGGTTGATAGCCTCTTGATTAGTCAGGGTGTTAAAGGTTGTGGTGAGAAGGCAGGGGATGGGCCAAATAGCCTAATTCTGCTCCTATATCTTGTGGCCTTATTGTCTTATCAGGGAGTACAGAAACCCGAGGGGATTCATTCAACGTTTCAGAAACACCACCTCCCCCCCACCCCCCATCGTGTTTCTGAGTGGTCCGTGAACCCACGAGCTGTCACGGAGGTGTAGTGTTGGCGCAGTCGCTGTACAGCACCAGCGATCACCGCTCTCTGTGAGGAGCTTGCTCACTTCCCCCGTGACTGCGTGGGTTTCCCCCTGGTGCTCCAGTTTCCTCCCACTTCCCAAAGACAGAGGGGTTAGGGGTAGTAAGTTGAGGACGTGCCACGTTGGTACCGGAAGTGGGGTGACACTGGTGGGCACCCCCAGTGCAATCCTTCCTCATTTCATTTAATGCGGACAGCACACTTCACTGTATGTTTTGATGTACAGGTGACAAAGAAAGGTAATCTGAATATTCACCATCTTACCATGACCTCACTACCTCCACCTCCGTCCCCTCTCCTCTCCTCTCAGGTTCCTTCGTCCTCAGCCCTTGACCTTTACCACTCGTCTGGCTTCACCTATCACCTTTCCCCTTCCTTCTCAGTCCCGAAGGAGGGTCTCAGCCTGAAACGCCGACTGTTTATTGCTTTCCACAGATGCTGCCTGACCTGCTGAGTTCTTCCAGCACTTTGCGTGTCTCTTTATGTTGCTTTCTTTTTGCACTATTTATACATAAAAAGTATTCATCCCCCCCTTCCCCCCAAAGTTCTCATGTTTGATTCTTTTACAACATTGAATCACAGTGGATTTAATTTGGCTGTTTTTGGACACTGATCAACAGAAAAAAAAACTTATGTGTCAAAGTGAAAACAGAGCTCTACAAAGTGATCTAAGTTAATTACAAGTATAAACCACAAAATAACTGATTACATAAGGATTTGCACCCTTTAATATGACACACCAAGGCATCGCTGGTGCAGCCAATTGGTTTTAGAAGTCACATAATTATTTAAATGGAGATCACCTGTGCGCAGTCAAGAAATTTCAATTGACTGTAGTAAAAATACACCTGTATCTGGAAGGTCCAACTGTTGGTGAGTCACTGTCCTGGCAAAAACTACACCATGAAGACACAAGAACACTCCAAGCAACTCCATGAAAAGGTTATTGAAAAGCTCAAATCAGTGGATGGATACAAGAACATTTCCCCGTCACTGAACATCCCCTTGGAATACAGTTAAGTCAATCATCAAGAAATGGAAAGAATATGGCACACCTGTAAATCTGCCTGGAGGAGGTTGTCCTCAAAAACTGAGTGACCGTGCAAGAAGGGGTCTAGTGAGGGAGGCCACCAGGAGACCTATGACAACTCTGGAGGAGTTACAAGCTTCAGTGTCTGAGATGGGAGAGACTGCGCATACAACAACTGTTATCCAGGTGCTCCATCAGTTGTAGCTTTATGGGAGAGTGGCAAAGAGAAAGCCACTGTTGTTAAAAAAAACTCACATGAAATCTCAGCTCGAGTTTGCCAGAAGGCATGTGAGAGACTCTGAAGTCAGCTGGAAGAGGTTCTATCTGATGAAATCAAAATTGAGCTTTTTGTCCATCAGACTAAACACTATGTGTTTGTCAAAAGCCGAACACCGCACATCATCAAAAACACACCATCCCTACTGTGAAGCATGGTGGCAGCTGCATCCTGCTGTGGGGATGCTTCACTGCAGCAGGCTCTGGAAGGCTTGTGAAGGTAGAGGGTAAAACGAATGCAGCAAAATACAGGGAAATCCTGGAGGAAAACCTGATGCAGTCTGGAAGAGAACTGCATCTTGGGAGAAGATTTGTTTTCCAGCAAGACAATGACCCTAAGCATAAAGCCAAAGCTACATAGAAATGGTTTAAAAACAACAAAGTTGATGTCCTGGAGTGGCCAAGCCGGAGTCCAGACCTCAATCCAATTGAGAATTTGTGGCTGGACCAGAAAAGGGCTGTTCACTCACGATCCCGATGCAATCTGACAGAGCTTGAGCAGTTTTGTAAAGAAGAACGGGGAAAATTGTCATGTCCAGAACTGCAAAGCTGATAGAGACCTATGAACACAGACGCAAAGGTGCATCTACTAAATGCTGACTTAAAGGGGCTGAATACTTGTGCAATCAATTATTTTGTATTTTATATTTGCAATTAAATTAGATACTTTGTAGAGATCTGTTTTCACTTTGACACAAAAGAGTGTTTTTCTGTTCATCAGTGTCAAAAAAAAGCCAAAGTAAATCCATTGTGATTCAATGTTGTAAAAGAGTAGAAAATGAAAACTTCCAGGGGGGTGGTGATGAATATTTTTTATAGACCCTGCCCTCATAATAACCTGGTCTATTTCTGACATCTCTCCCCCCTTTCTCAATCTCTCTGTCTCTATCTCTGGAGACAGTTTATCTATGGTGTCTACTATAAACCCATGGACTCTCACAGCTACCTCTTCCCACCTTGTTAATTGTATAAATGCCATCCTTTTCTCTCAATTCCTCTGTCTCCACTGTATTTTCTCTCAGGATGAGGCTTTTCATTCCAGAACTAAAGAGATGTCCTCCTCCTTCAAAGAAAGGGGCTTCTCTTCCTCCACCAACAACGCTGCCCTCAATCGCATCTCCTCCATTTCACGCATCCTGCCCTCGCCCTATCCTCCCGCCACCGAACCAGTGATAGGGTTCCTCTTGTCCTCACCTATCACCCCAGCAACCTCCGCGTCCAGCACATAATTCTCTGTAATGTACGTCATCTCCAACTGGATCCCACCACCGAGCACATCTTTTCCTCCCCCCACTTTCTGTTTTCTGCAGGGATCACTCCCTACACGTCTCCCTTGTCCTTTAGTCCCTCCCCACTGATCTCCCTCCTGGCACTTACCCTTGCAAGTGGAACAAGTGCTACACCTACCCCTACACCACCTCCCTCACTATTCAGGTCACCAAACAGTCCTTCCAGGTGTGGTGACACTTCACCTGTGAGTCTGTTGGGGTGATATACTGTATCTGGTGCTCCTGGTGTGGCCTTTTGCATATCGATGAGACCTGACGTAGATTGGGAGACCGCTTTGCCGAGCACCTATACTCCATCCACCAGAGAAAGTGGGATCTCCCAGTGGCCACCCTTTTCAATTTTACTTCCCATTCCCATTCCGACATGTCAGTCCATGGCCTCTTCTACTGTCGCGATGAGGCCACACACAAGTTGGAGGAGCCACATCTAATATTCCTTCTAGGTAGCCTCCAACCTGAAGGCATGAACATCGATGTCTTGAACTTCTGGTAATGCCCCCCCACTTCACCATTCCCCATCCCCTTTTCCCTCTCTCACCTTATCTCCCTGCCTGCCCACCACCTCCCTCTGGTGCTCCTCCCCCCTTTTCTTTCTGTCCTCTCCTATCAGATTGCCCCTTCCCCAGCCCTGTATCTCTTTTACCAATTGACTTTCCGGGTCTTTACCTCACTCCCCCGCCCCTCCCGGTTTCACTGATCACCTTGTGTTTCTTCCGGCCCTCCCCCCTCCTTCTTACTCTGACCCCTCGTCCTGCTGAAAGGTCACAGCCTTCTCCATAGACGCTGCCCGGCCTGCGGAGATCCCCCAGCATTTTGTGTGTGTTGTTTGGATCTCCAGCAGCTGCAGATTTCCTCTTGTTTATGATTGTATATGTATTTCTTACTGTAATTCATAGATTTTGTTTCTCTATTGCACCGTGCTGCTCCCACTGAACGAAGCATTTTACGCCATATGTCAGTGTTAATAGACTCGATTCTGATTTCCTGTGCCCCTTTTTGGAAGCTTGCAGCAGCCCCTCCAGGGGGATCAGGATCACTTCCGATCTGGGTACATGAGGATTCCCTCCTACCCCAGGACTTTAATCTGCAAAGCCTACTCCTGATGTTGAAGGTTCTTGCACAGGGTTGTTGAGTCACCTTGGCCTTCAGGCCCCACGGTACTCTCGAGGGGAGCGACTTGCAGGACTTAGACCCAGTGACCGTAGGCCGACGATGTATTTCTACGTTAGGCGGGTCTGGGGCTTGGTGTGCTCCCATAAAATCATAAGTCATAGGCGAAGAATTAGGCCATTCAGCCCATCAAGCCTGATCTGCTATTCAGTCATGGCTGTTTGCTTATTTAGAGATGCAGCACGGTTACAGACCTGAGTGGCCCAACTTGTCTGGGCCAGCCATTACTCCCATCCACACCTTTGGAACATGGGGGCAAACATGAGCACCCAGTGAAACCCACTCACATACCCAATGACCTGGCCTCCATCCACAGCCATCTGTGGCAATGAATTCCACAGATTTACCACCCTCTGGCTGAATAAATTCCCCCTCACCTCTGTTCTAAAGGGACATCCTTGTAATCTGAGGCCATGGCCCTGGTCCCACAATTTTCAAACATCCCCTCCATGTCCGCTCTATCTAGACTTTTCAATGTTCAATAGGTTTTAATGAGATTCCCCGCGGCCTCCGCCCCCCATTCCCTGGGATCATTCCTGTGAACCTCCTCTAGTCCCTTCCCAATGCCCTTCTCAGATATGGGGCCCAAAGCTGCTTTCTGTGCTGCACACATTAAATGTGGTCTGACCAATACCTTCTGAAGTCTCAGTATCACATCTTCAGTTCATTCCTAGGTTCTCAGCCTAAATCTCGGTCCTCAGTTTGAAAGATTTATAGAGACATGCGGCACAGATGTAGACCACTACGCCACAGCCTGCATTCCCAACGGGATTAATCTGACCGTCAGTCAAACTCCATCCTCAAACTTCAAATATCCTTTTGCTCAAAGAACACGGGAGAAAAGAAAAATCCTCCTCCGGATTCTTCTCCTGGATATTGCTTGAGGGAAGTTCCAGAGAGCCGACAAAGCCCTTTCATTAAAAATCGATAAAACTGCAGTTGCTGGAAACTTGAAGTAAATTTAAAGTAAGTAAAATAAACACTGGTTTAAGATGGCAGAGGATTATGTAGTGTAAGTTTATAAATCTAATGTAACCACGGATAAGCACAGGGACAGGAAAGGTTTCAAGAATGTTGTAAACGTGGGCAAATAGGATCGGCTTAGGTGGGCATTGTGGTTAGTAAGAATGAGATGGGCTGAAGGGCCTCTTTCTCTGCTGTATAAAGATCATGAAGATGAGCTTTAGTCTCACGTGTAGATCGAAACATCCAGTGAAATGTGACGTTTGTGTCAGATCAAATCAAAGAGGATTGTGCTGGGGTCTGCCCGCAAGGGATGCCAACATAGTGTGCCCTCAACTTACCAACCCTAACCCGTACCACTTTGGGATGTGCGAGGAAACCAGAGCACGTGGAGGAAAGCCATGCGGTTACGGGGAGAACGTACGAACTACTTACGCATGGCGGCAGGAACTGAACGCTGATCTCATAGCGGTAAAGCATTACACCAATCGCTCCGAAACTGTGCCGCCCCAGTTAACACAATCAAAACAGAAGTTAATTACTGATCAAAATGGCCACCGGCTTGCTAAACTCCAGTCATTAGGATTATACCCAGCTGGTTCAAGAACCAAATAGTTGAAGAGTTGTAGCCGTACTTGAACCTGCTGGTGTGGGACTTCAGGTTTCTGTACCTTCTGTCTGCTGGTAGCTGTGAGAAGAGGGAGTGTCCTGGATAGTCACCTCCTCTGATCTTCTGATGATGCTTCCTTGAGGCAGTGCCTCCTGTCGATCCTACCGATGGCGGGGAGCCATGTGCCCATGATGAGGTGGAGCGAAGCCCACTACTCTCCGCACCTTCTTGCGTTCCTGCGCATTCAAATTGCCGTAGCAGACGGTGTTGTAACCAGTCAGGGTAGAAAATCTGGTGCTTAAAAGGCCACTGATCTGTCAAAAGGCCGTTGGACAGGCGAGAGCCCAGCACACTGGTGGTCTTCAGGTAGGGCCTGGTCGAGCAACGCCCAGAGAGTGGGGCAGGACCATCTTCATCGAATCTGCTCTGTCGGAGGGAATGGGAAACAAACACTTTAATGTGCTTTAATTTAGTTGGTTTATTTTCTTCCTAGCCGTTACGCGACTATCTGCAAGTGCTTCAATTATTTTTATTGGAATAATATTATGCTTTCATCACTCCTGAGTGCTCTTGAATGTGGAAGGTCTTAGCCAGAGTTCTGGCCGCTGAGTATGGAGGTACGGGGTGGGGCGTGTGTGTGGTGGGAGGGGGCACACTGGCCGTCAAAAGCTGTCTTTGGAGAGCAGCTGGCTACTTGGGCCCTGGAGAGATGAGGCCCCCCTCCCCCAACGTTAGACTCGTAGCATCGCCGTTCTGTGAGCTGTGCTGGTTTAAACCTGCCTGTTGGATTAACCTATGATAAACGATACCTGGAAGGGTGGTCAGAAATCTCGTTGTGGTTTGGCACTGCCTCACCAGGCCTGATTCCCATTCTCCCCAGTAAGTCCAGTTCACTCTCCCCATGTTCCCATTAACCCACACCCCCCCCAACCCCCCAACTTCTGACCAGCTTCTCACCTCAGCCATTTCCATTTGTTTTGCAAGCCTCAGGTTCTGTCGACTACGTATGTCTAGGGAAGACGACCTATGGCTCCACCAAACGGGTGAAATAGAGACCCTGAATGTCCACCCTGAAACACCCCCCCCCCCAGTTTGTGTGGATGCTGAGTGATTTGTTACCCCATCACAAATCAGTACCATGAAGTAACAGCCAGTACAATTAAACAATTTAGCTTTATAATTCTTCACTTGACTACAGGGTTAGTGAGGGAAAAGTAAAATAAGGAAAGGGCCCATTTTAATGAAACAGTCTAACGTGCACAAGTTGGAGCTCACGGTTTCCCCTTCACTGATCCTCCTTCGATCTCCCCGGGTTTCGTCAAATCTTGGCCCTGCTCTGGGTCGAGTCCTACGACCTCTTCTCTCCAGCGTCTTCTCTCTTCATTTCCCCCCGAACAAAAGACCCATCTCACCCGGTGTCAGGCACAGGGCACGAAAACACCCTCCCGTCATTGGAGAGCTCACACTCCAAACACCCGTTATCTCTAACCGTAACCCAAATACTGCTTCTACAGAAAGACCATTATGGTAGCAGTAAAACCTTTCTCGGGGTGTTATAGTTTCATCAATGCCTTTCCTGTATTCAGCTGCTAGTTCACCATCCCCAGCAGTACTGTACGCTAGTGTTATACAGTGACAGACCCATCCCCAATGGTATTGTATCCTAGTGTTATACAGTGACAGACCTGTCCCCAGTAGTACTGTACCCTGGTGTTGTACAGTGACAGACCCCTCCCCAATGGTACTGTACCCTGGTGTTGTACGGTGACAGACCCGTCCCTAATGATACTGTACCCTGGTGTTGTAAGAGGACATCAGGTTAGAGGCTACCGAGCGGGAATTTAAGGTGTTGCATCTTGGCATAGGAGGAGGCCATGGACGGACGTGTTGGAGAGGGAATGGGAATCAGAATTAAAATGTTTGATCACTGGTGTTTTACATGGTATGAATATCGTTTTCTTCTTCTGGTAAACAAATTCCTCCCCCTTTCCCCTATTCCCTATATGACCTTTTACCGCTTCTCACCTGCCTATCGCCTCCCCTTGGGTCCATAAGACCATGAGACCCTTAGACGTGGGAGCAGAATTTGGCCATTCATCCCATCGAGCCATTCTATCATGGCTGATCCTGGATCCCACTCCCATACACCTGCCTTATCTAGCCCTTTCAACATCTCCACATCCGCCCTATCTAGTCCTTTCAACATTTGGTAGGTTTAAATGAGATCCCCCCAGCATTCTTCTAAACTCCAGTGAGCACAAGCCCAAAGCTGCCAAATGCTCCTCATGTATTAACCCCTTCATTCCTGGAATCATCCTCGTGAACCTCCTCTGGACTCTCCCCAATGTCAACAAACCCCTTCTGAGATATAGGGCCCAAATTTGTTGATAATACTCCAAGTGTAGCCTGACTAGTGTCTTATTAAGGCTCAGCATTATCTCCTTGCTTTTATATTCTATTCCCGTTGGAATTAATGCCAACATTGCATTTGACCTCCTTACTACAAACTCAACCTGTAAATTAACCTTTGGGAGTCTTGCATGAGGACTTCTAGGTTCCTCTGCAGCTCTGATGTTTGAACCTTCTCTTATTTAAATAGTCCATACTATTGTTCCTTTTACCAAAGTGCATTATCAAACATTTCCCAACACTCCATTCCATCTGCTACTTTTTTGCCCATTCTTGCAATTTGACCAAGTCCTGCTGCGATCGCATTGCTTCCTCAGCACTACCTACCCCTCCACCTACCTTCGTATCATCCGCAAACTTTGCCACAAAGCCATCAATTCCATTATCTAAATCATTGACAAACAATGTGAAAAGTAGCAGTTCCAATAGAGATCGTTGAGGAATACAACTAGTCACTGGCAGCCAACCAGAAAAGGCCTCTTTTATTCCCAGTCTCTGCCTCCTGCCTGTCAGTCATTCCTCTGTCCATGCCAGTATCTTTCCTGTAACACTATAGCATTTTATCTTGTGAAGCAGCCTCATGTGTGGCACCTTATCAAATGCCTTCTGAAAATCTGAGTAAATGACATTCACTGTCTCTCCTTTGTCCACCCTGCCTGTTACTTCCTCAAAGAACTCTTAACAGATTTGTCAGATAAGATTTCCCTTTACAGAAACTGCTAACTTTGACTTATTTTACCAATACTCTCAAATTATCTTAAATCCTCACCCTTACTTCTCCCTTCTTAAAGAGTGACAATAGACAATTGGTGCAGGAGTAGGCCATTCGGCCCTTCGAATCAGCACTGCCATTCATTGGCAATCAGTACTGACAATCAGTACCCCGTTCCTGTCTTCTCCCATATCCCTTGACTCCGCTATCTTTAAGAGCTCTATCTAACTCTTTCTTGAAAGCATCCAGAGAATTGGCCTCCACTGCCTTCTGGGGCAGAGCATTCTACATATCCACCACTCTCTGGGTGAAAAAGTTTTTCCTCAACTCCGTTCTAAATGGCCTACCCCTTGTTCTTAAACGGTGGCCTCTGGTTCTGGACTCCCCCAGCATCGGGAACATGGTGTGACATTTGCAATCTTCCAGTCCTCTGGGACCATGCCAGAATCAAGTGATACTTGAAAGATCATGACCAATGCATCTGTTATCTCTTCAGCAACCTCTCTCGGGGCTCTGGGATGTAGTCCATCTGGACCAGCTGATGTATCCACCTTAAGACCTTTGAGTTTGCCTAGCACATTTTCCTTTGTAATAGCAATGGCACTCGCTCCTGCTCCCTGACACTCACAGACCTCTGGCACACTGCTGGTGTCCTTCACAGTGAAGACAGATTCAAATTTCTTTGACCCCATTGCTACCTCACCAGCATCATTTTCCAGTTGTTCAATATCAATTCTCACTTCCCTGTTACTCTTTATACAATTGAAAAAAATGCAATGACAGACTCACCTCCACCAGTACTGTATCCCAGTGTTACAGTTACAGACCCGTCCCCACCAGTACTGTATCCAAGTGATATAGTGACAGACCCGTCCCCACCAGTACTGTATCCCAGTGATATACAGTGACAGACCCGTCCCCACCAGAACTATATCCCAGTGATATACAGTGACAGACCCGTCCCCACCAGTACTGTATCCCAGTGATATACAGTGACAGACCCATCCCCACCAGTACTGTATCACAGTGACAGACCCGTCCCCACCAGTACTGTATCTCAGTGATATACAGTGACAGACCCGTCCCCACCAGTACTGTATCCCAGTGTTGTACAGTGACAGACCCGTCCCCACCAGTACTGTATCCTGGTGTTATGCAGTGACCAACACCTTATGGAAATCCCATATGCTGTCCAGTACAGTATTTCCTTAGAGGGACACAGAAGTCAATCTTCTCCACATTCCACTTTCAGGCTTTAATTGAACTGAGTGTGAACAATTTCAACAACACCATAAGGTGCCATTTGCACCCACAGAACTGACAGCTCACGTCTTCCCTCCACATCCCAGCCCCAGGCGCACCAACTATAAACAGCACAGTGGAGTTCAAATGTACACTTGCCTTTCATTCAATCATCATGTTTATTTTGAAATCAGTTGCCTTTTACACAATCATATGTACATAATAGCTTGTCATTATGAACTTGTCCACCACCCAGTCCAATCTCCCTTGTCTGTCGCTCCCTCCATCCTGCATCCGTCACTAGTAGCTGTTTTCATAAGACCATAAGACATAAGAGCAGATTTAGGAGCAACATCTGTCATTAAGAACCCCCACCACCCAGGACATGCCCTCTTCTCATTGCTATCATCAGGGAGGAGGTACAGGAGCCTGAAGACGCACACTCAACGTTTCAGGAACAGTTTCTTCCCCTCCACCATCAGAGTTCTTAATGAACAATACCTTTTTTCTTTTTTGCTCTACTTATTTAATTTTTTTGTATATATAATTCTTATTGCAATTTATAATTTTTTAAATTATGTATCGTAATATACCGCTGCTGCAAAACAACATATTTCACGATAGAAGCCTGATTCTGGGGTCTGCTCTGCTAGCCCACTGGATGTTACAAACCACTGTACTCCAATCCGTTGTTCCCAATCTCTCTCCCTTCCCTCAGTCCAGACTTTCCCGAGATGAGGACCTTCACTGAATTGCTTTGAAGCCACTGTCCCACGTGAAGCGTAAGGCGCTGATGTTCAGGATGCAGGGTAAATTTCTGCTGAGGTTAAACGCCTGTCGATCGATGGATGATTACAGGCTGGTGGAGGCTGGGGTGAATCGCCCTCAGGAATTTGCTGCATTCCGCTGGAGGGGCTCAGCATATCGGGCAGCCTCTCAGGGTGCTGTGGGAAGGATCTGCCACTGTGGAGAGTCCGTAGTTTATGTCGAGACTGGAAGACACACCTGCTGTGTGTGTGTGTGTGGGAGGGCGGAAGGAATTGTGGCACTTTTCGTTGAAATCCCTGCATTGTCTCTCTCTTGGAAGAATTCTTGTGGAGGGAGGCCACAGGAGTTTCTGCATTCATCAGAGAGGGCAGACACAGTTACCTCTCAATTTCTAAGGAACTTTCCTTCAGAGGCAGTAGCCTCAGCATCTAGTGCTTCAGTGGGGGGGGGAGGGGGAGCGTCCAGTCTCTGAGCGATGGCCAATGCCTCCCCAACACCCTGAGCTACCTTCACAGGGGCAGGGACTTGCTGACGGTCCGCTTGAAGAGCGAGGTGAAGAGGCCCCCCAGGAAGCGGAGCCCGGCCGCCCCGCTGGGCACTGAGCTGAGCAGGTATCCAGTGAGGGCGACCAGCTGGAATGTGGCAGCCACAGCAGTGAGGGCGGTGCTCTGCAGCGCCAGGGCGGCGTACAGGGTGGCCAGCAGCGAGCCCATGTAGGCAGCGGTGAAGGGCAGGTGGTCCCGGGAGGCCAGCAGCCGTAGCTGGTTTCCGGGCCCCCGCAGTAGGGCCAGGCTGCCCAGCAGGGATAGGCTCCCCAGGGTGAAGAGCAAGGCAAACTTGCGGGCCCTCAGCAGTAGGAAGGGGGCATACATCGCCGAGAGGCCAAAGCACAGCAGTCCCATTGCCAGGCACAGGCCAAAACCCATCAGCCGCTGGCGTCGGGACAGGGAGGGCAACCAGGGGTCAGGCTCGGTCGCCCACAACCCTCCCTCAGCGGGACCAGTGCTCTGGTCTGGGGGCGAGCCGCTGCCCAGCCCAGCGAAGGGGTTCAGCCTGCTGGCCCAGCTGGGTGCGGTTGACAGGGACTCAGTATCTGGGATGAGGAGAGGCTCGCTGTCAGCCGCTTGCCCCGCCTGCCCTGCTCGGGACTGGGACAGATAGTCGCGGAGCTGACGGTTCAGATCGGCCATTCCGAGGACAGGTGGGTCTTCCGGGAAAAGTAGGGTTCCGAGGTCACACAGCCCCTTTTCCCACTCAACCTTCAGAATAACAAACGTGCTCTTAACAACTATAGCCTAAAGAAACAGGGGAAGTGAGCAGGAATGGTCTGGAGGGCTGGGTGTGCTGATTTTGAGCCGATTGACCTTGTAGTGGCCTGGCCTTACTGCAGACTGTCACTTTAGGAAGGGGACTGTGGCTTTAATAGACGCTTGGAGTGGACTGTCACTTTAAGATTCTCTCCAAGTAGACTGTCGCTTTGAAGTCTTCCTCCGAGTGGACTGTCCCTTTAACACTCTCTCCGTGTGGACTGTCCCTTTAACACTCTCTCCGTGTGGACTGTCACTTTAAGACTCTCTCCGAGTGGACTGTCACTTTAAGACTCCCTCCGAGTGGACTGTCACTTTAAGACTCCCTCCGAGTGGACTGTCACTTTAAGACTCCCTCCGAGTGGACTGTCCCTTTAAGGCGGCCTTTTCTTGCTCGAAGCGGCTGCCGAGCAGCTTGACGACAGTCTGCGGAACCGCTTCCTTGTGCGGCAACGCTTCTCCCTCCGGTCGCCGTCCCACGGGCCGCTTGCCCGGACCCTGCTGCTCTGCTGCCTCCCTCCGTCCAGCAGCCGCCTCCCCGAGCCCCGGTGCCTCACTCCGCTCCGCTCCGCTCTCTTCCTCCGCCCGCCGCTCTCGCCCTTCTCAAAATGGCCGCCAGCCTCCGCTAATCGAGTGCCGGCAGTCTGATGGTTGCTAAGGCCCGCAAGCAGGTTAATCGATCGCCGCAGTGAGCGCTCCCTGGCGGGGTCACAGGGGGTTCAGGTAGCCATGACAACCGATAGGCAGCAGCCAGCTGTGCAGTAGGAGCTCATTTCTCCTTGGAAAATAGTATATGTTAGTTACCTGTAAGTATTAAAAAGTATCTTTGTTTATTTTTGCAATGTGGTTATTGCCAGCATTTATTGCCCAACCTTCATCATCCCTTTAGAGGCTGCTGGGAGACAGATGTTGTGTTTTTGTCCCAGATGTTGGGTGCATGGACCATCAGCCCCGTGAGAATGGGTCACAGGCACATCTCATATCTTTTGTTTCGTAATTGTGTTTATTCTTCTATAAGTGTTGTCGCCCCCTGGTAAGCCTCAGGCTTGCTCAGCTGGCTTTCGTCTAGGGGGAGCAGCCTTCGGCCCCGCCAAACTGGGTAATCAAGTTTGTGTGGATGCTGTGTGATGTGCCCCACCCCGCCAAATAACAGACAGTACACCATATACGATTAAATGATTACAATTTATAGATCTTACTGGAACTATGTAATTAATAGAGGTAAAATATAAAAGGAAAATAAAAGGCGCCAAACTTATCAAAGTTCAACTACTTCGTGCGCATCAGTTGGAGCTCAATGAACGGGGTCTTCTTTCCACCATGCGATCTCCGACCCCCTCGACCCGCCGCCTGGGAACTAGCCACGGTGGTCGACCAGAGCGCGTCCAGCACTTCCTTCCTCTTCCGTTCTCCTCCCCAAAACCCTGTGCCTCGGACACCCGCTCGGGGTACATTCCGTCGCCCAGTTTACAGCATCGTGTCTCCTCTCTCTGTCCCAAAGCCCGCAAAAACAATAGCTTACAGACACACAAGAAAGAATAACGCCTATCCCAATGGTCTGCAATTCTCTTATCGGTAATATAACCCAAACAAGCTGCTAGAGAGAGAACCACTGTCTCAGCAGTTAACATCACAGAGAAGCCATTTTATTTTTAACATAACAAAGAAGCCATTTTATTCACCTTAGCAGTAACATAAAAGAAGAAATCCCTCACATTGTCTATAATTGTTGTTTATATAAGGTCATAGAACACTACAACACAGAAACAGGCCCTTTGACTCATATAGTCCATGCTAAACTGTTAATCTGCCTAATCCCTTAGTCCTCCATATTTCTCCCATCTATGTACCTATCCAAATTTCTCTTAAATGTTGAAGTCAAATCCATACCTACCACTTCCACTGGCAGCTCGTTCCACACTCTCACAACCCTCTGAGTGAAGACGTTCCTCCTCAAGTTCCCCTTAAACATTTCACCTTTCACCCCTAACCCATGACCTTTAGTTCTCATCTCAACCTAATCTCAGTGGAGGACATGGTAGGTAGCGGTTGAACCTGCTGAGGACATTTGCATTTACCCTTAACTCCCAAGCAGGTAGGCTGCAGAAGGACTTGGATTAGGAGAATGGGCAAGAAAGTGGCAAATGAAATACAAGGTCGGAAAAAGCATAGACATGCACTTTGGTAGTAGAAATAAATGTGCAGATTATTTTCAAAACGGGAGTAAATCCAAAAATCTGAGATGCTAAGGGACTTGAGAGTTAACTTACAGGTAGAGTCGGTGGTGAGGATGGCAAATGCAATGTTAGTATTCATTTCAAGAAGTCTAGAAGACAAGAGCAGAGATGTGACGCTGAGGTTCTATAAGGCACTGGTGATGCCTCACATTGAGTGTTGTGAACAGTTTTGGGCTCCTCATCTGAAAAAAGAAGACGTACTGGCATTGGAGAGGGTTCAGAGGAAGTTAGAACATAGAACATAGAATAGTACAGCACATTACAGGCCCTTCGGCCCACAATGTTGTGCTGACCCTCAAACCCTGCCTCCCATGTAACCCCCCACCTTAAATTCCTCCATATACCTGTCTCGTAGTCTCTTAAACTTCACTAGTGTATCTGTCTCCACCACTGACTCAGGCAGTACATTCTACGCACCAGCCACTCTCTGAGTAAAAAACCTGCCTCTAATATCCCCCTTGAACTTCCCACCCCTTACCTTAAAGCCATGTCCTCTTGTATTGAGCAGTGGTGCCCTGGGAAAGAGGCGCTGGCTATCCACTCTATCTATTCCTCTTAATATCTTGTACACCTCTATCATGTCTCCTCTCATCCTCCTTCTCTCCAAAGAGTAAAGCCCTAGCTCCCTTAATCTCTGATCATAATCCATACTCTCTAAACCAGGCAACATCCTGGTAAACCTCCTCTGTACCCTTTCCAATGCTTCCACACCCTTCCTATAGTGAGGTGACCAGAACCGGACACAGTACTCCAAGTGTGACCTAACCAGAGTTTTATACAGCTGCACCATTACATCGCAACTCTTAAACTCTATCCCTCGATTTATGAAAGCTAACACCCTATAAGCTTTCTTAATCTCCCTGTGAGGCAAATTTCAGGGATCTGTGGACATGTACCCCCAGATCCCTCTGTTCCTCCACACTACCAAGTATCCTGCCATTTACTTTGTACTCTGCCTTGGAGTTTGTCCTTCCAAAGTGTACCACCTCACACAAGGATGATTCCAGGAATGCAAAGGTTATCATTTGAGGAACGTTTGATAGCTCTGGGTTTGTACTCGCTGGAATTTAGAAGGATGAGGGGGGATCTCATTGAAACCTTTCGAATGTTGAAAGGCCTAGACATGGTAGATGTGGAAATGATGTTACCATGGTGAGAGAGTCTAGGACAAGAGGGCACAGCCTCAGGATAGAGGGGGCTCCATTTAAAACAGAGATGTGGAGAAATTTCTTTAGCGAGAGGGTGGTGGATTTGTGGAATTTATTACCACAGGCAGCTGGTGAGGCCAGGTCGTTGGTGGAGATGGATGGGTTCCGGATTGGACAAGGCATCAAAGGTTATGGGGAGAAGGCTGGGGAGTGAGGCTGAGGAGGGGAAAAAAGGATCAGCTGTGATTGAATGGCGGAGCAGACTCGATTGGCCGGATGGCCTAATTCTGCTCCTGTGTCTTTCGGTCCTATCTTAAGCCTATGCCATCTAGATGTAGACACCCCTACCATGCGAAATAGACACAGGCTGCCTGCCTCTCATGATTTTATACACATGCTCCCCTCGTGGTTAGTGAGTGTCCTTATTGATGGATGACACCTCCTTGAGCAGTGTTCCCTCTAATTTGTGTGCGGAAAAATCTTGAGCTGGGCAATTTTTTGCCCAGTGACAGCAAAATGTGCGCACTGAATTTCTGAGGAAGTAAGTCTGGAGCTTTTCTCAGGATGATAAACCGTTCCATTTTAAATGAGCTAGGAGCTCTTTTGCACTTCATGCCCTCTGCTTCTTTGGAATTCGACACAGGGAATCAATAATTTCTTCAGTACAAGCAGTATAAATACGCCAGTTCTGAAGTCTGCAGACAAATCATCGCAAGCTGGATGTTGTTGACACCATTGGCACCAGAAGCCGGAGAAGGAAATGTCTTCGTGTGCCATCACCAAATATGCTTAGCATGCCAACGAGGTAGTAGCAGAAGTTGTGTGCACGCACACACCTTAGAGGGAGCGTTGTTCTTGGGTGCTCTGACTTCTGAAGACATCCTTGACGGTGAGTGCTGGCTGAGTCAGTGACCCACTGAAGGCTCTGTGCCTTGGAGTTTCCCGGTATTACTTGCTCAGTGCACACAGCTGGCAGAGCTGCTGAATCAGAGTCCCAGGTTCGATTCCGACCTTCGGCGCTGTTCTGTGCACGTTCTCCCTGTGTTACCTCCCCCCGGGTTTTCCCCGAGCGCTCCCATTTCCTCCCGCGTCCCAAAGATGTGTGGGCTGGTGCTTTGATCAAGTAGCCCCATTAGAAGGTAATTCAGGGAAAACCAGGGTTTGCTAGTGGGCGTGTAAAAGCGAGTAAGTTGCAGGAAAATAAGTGGGGGAATGGGGTTGCATGGAGGGCTGATGGGCTCAATGGCCTCCTGCGTCATCTGGAAATATGGAGCAAGCGTTTCTCAATTTCTCTGATCCTTTCACCCTAAATCCTTGACCCATAGTTACCAAACCCTCTGCTGTGGGAAGCGTGGTGTTCCTGTTCCTTTGTGCCAGGTTCCAGTGTCTGCAGTCTCTGATGTTTCTGCTGTGTCACAGAGCCTTTCACATCTCTGGCTGTTGCTGTTCACGGCTGTCACTTCATTTATCTCAGTTTAATCTCCATTTCCATTCGAACAGCCTCGACCCAGCCTGTCTGATGTGTGGTCCTAACGTTCCGGCCCTTGAGGGTAGGAGTGTGACGCACTGGATAGAGTTCAATCCCGACCTTCGGGTGCTGTCAGTGTGGCTGTTCTCCCTAAACCCCACTGGGAGCCCCTGTTTCGTCTCGCTTCCCAAAGATGTGCGGGTGGGTAGGTGCCACCAGTGAGGAGGGACAGGAGCACAAAGACACACACTTGATGTTTTAGGAAAAGCTTCTTCTCTGCCATCAGGATTCCTGAGGGAACCATGAACCCTACCTTACCATTTTTGCTCTAATGTCCTGATTGAATTTAAATGGACAGAAAAATTAAATTAACAACATTTAAAAGGCACTTAGAGAGGGATATGGACTGGAAAGGTTTAGAGAGCTATTGACCTCTAAATGTTGGCAAAGGGAACTAGCTTGGACAGGCATCTCGGTGAGCGTGGACCAGATGGTCTGGAGGGTCTGCTTCTGTGTTGTATGATTCAGTGACTCTAATTATCACGGCAGTTTCTGCCTCCTACACCCTGCCAGTCAGCAACCGCAGATGCACAGTGGAGAGTGTCCTCACTGATTGCATCTCAACCTGGAATGGAAGCACTGATACCCGGGAAGGGGAAGGTCTGCGGAACGTGGTGCATACAGCCCAGCCCGTCACAGGGAAAACCCTCGCTACCGTCGACCACATCTGCAAGGAGCACAGCCATAAGAAACCGGCATCCGTCATCGAGGCCCATGCTCACTTCTCGCTACTACCATCAGGCAGGGGGCACAGGAGCATCAGGTCCCTCACCACCAGGTTCAGGATGAGTTATTACCCTACAAACGTCAGTCTCCTGAGCCAGTGTGGATAACCTCACTCACCACTGCTCTGAACTGATCCAGCAGATTCACTCTTAAAAACTCATCTTCTCAGTATTATTTAGTTTCTATTTGCACAGTTTGTCTTTGGCACGTTGGTTGTTTGTCAGTTTTGGTCTGTTTATGTATAATTTTTCATAAATTATATTGCATTTCTTTATTTTCATGTAAATGCCTGCAAAAAATGAATATTAAGGTGGGATATGCTAACTTACATTACTTTGGTAATAAATTTGACTTTGACTAGCACTTTGTTGCTCAGTAGCCCCTCTCATTCTACCAAGTACATAAACCGACCTCCCCACGACGTAACCTACTGACCTATTTCCCGTTGCCGTCATTCCCAATGACTTTATTACTTGTGAGCGAAGGCTCTCAGGGAAAATGAAATCAAGTGACACAAATCCTTTCAGGTGCCTGTGGCAGGGCTCCCTGGACACTGAACGCAGTGCTCCCGGGAATGCTGGGTTGCAGGTCCTGTCAGCACCATTAATCATGGAATATCCGGAGCTGAGGGATTTTGTTCAGTGAGGGCGTTTAGGATTACAAAGTCCAAGGACTGTGTACAGACTGGCCGTGATCCAACTTAAAGGTTAGCTTTATTGGTCACATGTGCATCAAAACATCGAAATGTACCGTACAGTGAAACACGTTGATGGCTAAAACAGTCCGAGGAGATGAAGGGGGCAGTCTGCAAATGTCGGCGTGCTCCTGGCGCCAAGGTAGCATGCCCACGACCTAACGGTAACCCATATGTCATTGGAATGTGGCAGGAAACCCACGTAGTCACTGAACTGTCTCAGCAAGGGGGTGAATGGTGCTTAATGCTCCTCCTGGGTGTGGGGGCTGTGGGTCTGTGTGGCATTGTGACTGTACGTCTATGTACGTCTGTGGGTTCTGCTGAGCCCTGTGGGCATGCTATATCAGTGCTGGAATGTGTGGCAACACTTGCGGGCTGCCCCCAGCACGTTCTTGTGTGTGTTTTTGTTAAAGGAAATGACACACTTCACTCAATGTATCAATGACATGCTGTACATATAAATCTGAATCTGGCCCTGTGTGTGAGTATATACTGTATGTAAAATTCTGCATGTGCACGTTTGCACACACGTATGCATTTGTGCATGTATGGCTCTGTGTTTATGTATAAATGTCTGATTATGTGTACATACATGTGTGTATATGTAAGGCAGTGTGTTTGTTCATGTACAAATCTGTGTACTTGCCTATTTGACTGTGTATGGCTCTGTGTTTCTACATGTATAGTTCTGTGTGTGTGTGTGTGTGTGTGTGTGTCAGAGAGAGAGCGTGCTCTATCTTTAAAATGATTTGTAGGTTTTGATGAGGCTCACAGCCAGGCACCAGGCAATCACTCAGACTGAGGAAGATGTCACACACAGTGAATTAGCTGCCTGTTGAAGTTCAGTCACGTCGCTCCTCATTAAAATCCGCAGACTATTTATACAGAAGGAAGGCTGCGCACTGGCAGGAGCTCGAGTCTGCCTGACTTCCCTCCGCGTGAGATGATGGAATTTCACTCCATAGACAGCCGAACCACAGGGAGACAGAAACACTGTCCCTCACTCTGTAGCCCCTGTCACATCCCTACCCGCAAAGAGTGCCGTGGTGCCAGAGCAGTTAGTGCAACACTATTACAGTGCGGAGTTCAGTTCCGGAGCCATCCGTAAGGAGCTCGTACGTTCTTCCCCGTGACCGTCCGGGGTTCCCCTGGACACCCCGTTGTCCTCCCACAGTCCAAAAGTGTACCGGTTCATAGGTTAATTTGTCACTGTCAGTTACCCAGTGAGTAGGCTAGGGTTAAATGGGTGGGTGACTGGGCAGCACAGCTCGATGGGCTTGTTCTGTGCTGTATCTCGAAATAAATTCAAGAGAGTCCAGAGGAGGTTCACGAGAATGATTCTGGGATTAACATAGGGAGAGCGTTTCACAGCTTTGGGCCTGTACTCACTGGAATTTAGAAGAATGCTTGGGAATCTCATTGAAACCATCCGAATGTTGAAAGGACTAGCTAGGGTGGATGTGGAGAAGATGTTTTCTATGGCAGAATTATCTAGAACTAGAGGGCACAGCCTCAAAATTGAAAGGTAACCTTTCAGAATGAAGAATTTTTTTTAGCTAGAGTGAACCTGAGGAACACTGCCACAGAGTGTGGTGGAGCCCAAGTCCGTGGGAATATTTAAGGTGGAAGTGAACCATTTCCTGATCGGTCAGGGCATCAAAGCATATGCTGAGAAGGCAGATGTACGGGGTTGAGTGGAATCCGGGATCATCCATCACGGAATGGCAGAGCAGACTCGATGAGCTGAATGGCCGAAATCTGCTCCTATGTCTTATGGTCTTGTGTCTTAAATAAGTACCCAAAATCATTTAATGGCCAACTGTAGAAGCTGTTGTGATCGGCAGAACTAAGCTGACAAATTGGTCACGGCTGCTGGAAGCATCTGGACAGAGCCCTTGAATCACCAAGGATTCCTGGGCTACTGATCAAGTGTCGGTAAATGGGATTAGTGTAGGTGGGTACTCGATAGTCAGCATGGACCTGATTCACATTCGGCTGTATTTGTTACATGGTCATTGAAACACAGTGAAATCCGCCGTTTGCGTTAGCAACCAACACACCCGAGGATGTGCTGGGGGGGGGGGCCAGCAATTCTCGCCAGACATTCTGGTGCTGACGTAGCATGTCTGGAATGCTTGGCAGCACAACGCAGAACACAACAAAACACAACGTACCAAGCGACAAAGCAACAATGGCGAAATAAGCCCCGATCCTCCCTCCCACCCACACACACATACACATACACAGTCCTCCAACTAGCATCCAGTCTCCAGCAGACGTGGCATCACAGAAGCTGGGCCTTTAACTTTCCCAGCAGACTCGCCCCAGCAGACTTGTGGCATCACAGACGCTGGGCCCTCGACTTTCCCTGCAGACTAGTGGAATCTCAGACACTGGGCCTCTAACTTTCCCAGTGGACTCGCCCCAGCAAATTGTGGCATCACAGACACAGGGCCTTCGACTTTCCCAGCCAACTCAATGCAGCCACCAGGCCTTGATTTCTGGACTCTGATCAACTGTCAGGCTTTGTTCTATCTTTTTCTATCAACCCAGAACTTGTCTGTGATGAGTTGCACTTGATGGGCCGAAGGTCTTGCTTCTGGGCAGTATGCCTCAGTGAGGAATTTCCCAGAAACAGTGTGCTGAAAGGACTTACGTACCTCCTCTCGTTGTTGTTGATTAAGGAATAAATGTTGCGAAGACTTGCCCCTTGCCCATTTCTTCCCCCTCCTTGTTCTGTGAAACAAAACTCTTCATGACACTGAGGTACAGAGATGTCTTGAGGTGCATGGTCATAGCTCCCTGAAAGTGGCCACAGAAGTAAATGGGGTGAGAAAGAAGGCATAAGCATGTTTAAACACAAGAGATTCTGCAGATAACACACACAAAATGTTGGAGCAACCCAGCAGGCCAGACGACATATTTGGAAAAGAGTACGTTCAACGTTTCGGACTGAGGCCTTTCATGGGACTCAGGATAAGAAGGTGGGGGATGGAACGGAAGAAACACAAGGTGATAGGTGAAACGGAGGGAGCAGGGATGAAGTAATGAGCTGGGAAGTTGATTGGTGAAGGAGATACAGGGCTGCAGATCTGACAGGAGAGGACAGGAGGCCTCGGAAGAAAGAAAAGGGGGAGGAGCACCAGAGGGAGGTGATGGGCAGGTAAGGAGATAAGGTGAGAGAAGGGAATGGTGAAGGGGGGTTACTGGAAGTTTGAGAAATTGATATTCATACCATCAGTTTGGAAGCTACCCAGATGGAATGTAAGCAACACACATCAAAGTTGCTGGTGAACGCAGCAGGCCAGGCAGCATCTATAGGAAGAGGCGCAGTCGACGTTTCAGGCCGAGACCCTTCGTCAGGACTTCGTCTGGACTGACGAAGGGTCTCGGCCTGAAACGTCGACTGCGCCTCTTCCTATAGATGCTGCCTGGCCTGCTGCGTTCACCAGCAACTTTGATGTGTGTTGCTTGAATTTCCAGCATCTGCAGAATTCCTGTTGTTTGCGTTTAAATTCAGATGGAATGTAAGATGTTCTTCCTCCAGTCTGAGTGTGGCATCATTGCAGCAGTAGAGGAGGCCGTGGACTGACAGAATAGGAATGGGAAGTGGATAAAATGGGTGGCCATTGGAAGATGCTGCTTTTTCTGGCGGGCAGAGCGTAGGTGCTCAGCGAAGCGGTCTCACCAATATACAGGAGGCCACACCGGGAGCACTGGATACAGTAGATGACCCCAACAGACTGACGGGTGAAGTGTCACCTCGTCTGGAAGGACTGTTTGGGACCCTGCATGTTAGTGAGGGTGGAGGTGTAGGGACAGGTGTGGCACTTGTTCAGCTTGCAAGGGTAAGTGCCAGGAGGGAGATCAGGTGGGGAGCGATGAATGGATGAGGGAGTCCCGTAGGGAGCGATCCTGAGGAAAGCAGAAAGTGAGGGGGAGGGAAGATGTGCTTGGTGGTGAGATCCCATTGGAGATGGAGATTCTGCAGATGCTGGAAATCCAGAGTAACACACACAAAATGCTGGAGGAATTCAGCATGTGTGGAGAGGAATAAACAGTTGACGTGTCAGACCGGGACTCTTCATTGGGCCTGGTATGGCATGTTTGTCTTAATCAACGGGGCACTGAGTACAAGAGTCAGGCACTGCGTCTGTATAAAGTTGGAGTATTGCCCCCTGTTACAGGAAAGATGGGGAGACTCTGGAGAGAGTGCAGAGGGGTTCACCAGGATGCTGCTGAATTAGGGTGCATAAGCTATAAAGAGATGTTGAATTAACTTGTCTTGCTCTCTCTGGAATGTCGGAGGCTGAGGGGAGACCCGATAGGAGTTTATTAGATTATGAGAGGCATCGATAGGGTAGACGGTCAGTCTTTTTCCCAGGGTTCAAATATCAAGTACTGGTAGACATGGTTTTAAGGTGAGATGGGTGGGACAAGTTTTTTACACACTCTGGAGGGTGCCTGGTACACCCTGCTAAGGGTGGGGGTGGAAGCAGACGTGATAATGGCATTTTAGAGGTCATGGGTTAAGGGTGAAAGGTGATGAGAGGGAACTCCTTCACACAGAGGGATGAGGAAGTGTGGAATGAGTTACCACCACAAGTGGTGTATGTGAGCTTGATTTCAATGTTTAAGAGAGGTTTGGATAGGGACATGGATGGTAGGGGATGGAGTACTATGGTCCGGCTGCAGGTCAAAAGGAGCAGATATGCTGAAGGACCTATGTCTGTACCGTATTTCTCTATGACTCTGACATGAATATGGAGAGAGATGAATCACTTCAAGGCAGATCGGTTAAGATCAAGAATTTTTAATGTCATTTCCCGTGCACAGCTGTAAAGGAAAACAAATTCATTGTGCTGCATCAGATCCAGAGAAACCAAAAAACACCTGAAAGGTAAAGAACACAATAATAATTAAAAAAACCATAAATATAGATTGATAAGGTAGCCTATACACATTGATTGTATGTCCATAAAGTGACACTAGACTGTACTTAAGGTGACTGATGGGAAATAATAATGTGGTGGTGGAGGTGTTGATCAGTCTTTCTGCTTGGGGAAAATAACTATTTTTGAGTCGGCATGGATGCTACGTAGCTTCCTCCCTGATGGGAGTGGGACAAACAGTCCATGAGCAGGGCGGGTGGGATCCTTCTTGATGTTACTGGCCCTTTTCCAGCTTCTTTCTGTATGTTCTTTGTTGGTGGAGAGGCTGGTGCCATTGTCGCATTGGGCAGTTTTGACTACGGGTTGCAGAGCTTTCCTGTCCGTCGCAGTGCCATTTCCGTAACAATCAGTGAGGTACCCTGTCAGGGTGCTCTTCACCGTGCATCTGTAGAATGAAGTGAGTATGGAAGTGCGAAGTTCAGCTCTCTGCAGCTTCCTCAGAGAGAAGAGGCAATGGTGAGCTTTCTTGACGTGTAGGATGGTTCTGAGACCATGAGAGGTTGTGTGTGACGTGCACTCCCAAGAGTTTGAAACTGCTATGCCACCGATGTAAAGGGGGGGGGTGGGTGAGTGGTGCGAGTTTTCCTGAAGTTGCTAGCCATCTCCTTTGCCCTGTTGACATTGAGGAAGAGGTTACTTGTCTAGCAGCAGGCCTCGAGCCCTTCCACCTCCTCTCTGTAAGCTGTCTCATCGTTGTTGGTGTTGGGCCCCAGCACTGGCGTGTCATCGGCACTCTTGATGATGTGAGTATTCTGGTGTTTGACCATGTAGCCATGTGTGAGCAGAGTGTACAGCGATGTGCCGAGCACACAGCCCCGGGGGGGGGGACATCCATGCGGAAGATGTTGGGGAGGGAGGGGTGGCTGTACGTCCTGACTTAGGAAGTCTAACACCCAGTTGCACAGTTGTGTATCTAGACCAAGGATTAGGAGTTAGTTCACTGAGGTCTGTGGGACAGTCGTGTGGAAATACGGAAGCAGCACCCTGACGTCTGTCGTAGAGTGGCTCAGTCGGTAAGCGGTAAGTCAAGAAGGGAGGAGAAGATGGCGGCACGGCACAGCTTGCAGTGGTCACTCCGGTGGTGATATCTGTTATCTGTCAAGTAGGGTGCCGTGCACAATCCTGATTTGATGGAGACAGATGTGAGAGTACGGAGGAACATCTGGTGAACCTTCTGAAATGCCTGCTTCACTGCCACTGCTACTGTGTGATCCAGAATCTCCGGAGGGGAAGGCCCCGAGTCCTCGGCTTTGCTTGTTGCTCGGCAGCCGGGGCGGGATCGAAGCTCTCAGCAGAGGATGGTGCTCGGTGTTGAAGTGCTCGGTGTCGGAGGCTCGAAGTTTTCGGACGGACTCAGAGTCCGCTGCGGTCGGGTGCTTCCAATGGTGCTGCATCGGCAAGTTTGTGGCGCTTGGAGGTTCATGGCAGGGAGAGTTTCTCCCTTCTACCATCTGCGTGAGATGGTGGGGCTATCGGGACTTTGAGACTTTTTTTTACCTTGCCCATGGTCTGCTCTTTATCAACTTACGGTATTGCTTTGCACTGTTGTAACGATATGTTATAATTATGTGGTTTTTGTCAGTTTTAGTCTTGGTTTGTCCTGTGTTTCTGTGATATCACTCTGGAGGAACATTGTATCATGTTTTAATGCATGCATTTCTAAATGACAATAAATGAGGACTGAGTGTCCTCATAATCTATAATCTATAATCTATCTTGGTGAGTGTCCAGTGTGGCAGGAACTGAGTTCTGATATGTGCCATTATCGGCCGTTCAAGGCACTTCATGATGATGATTTGCATCAGTGCCACCGGGTAGTAGTCATTTAGCTCTGAAAGTATAGAGTTCTTTGATACAGAGATGCTGGTGGCTGATTTGACAGCAGCCTGGATGAGTGAAATGTCGAAATGTCCATGAAGATTTAAATGAGCTGGTGTGCACACTCCTCGAGTACTCGGCCGAAGGTGTTGTCTGGCCCAGCAGCCTTATGGGGGGGGGGGGGGTCTGCTGCTGTTACAG
The DNA here is from genome assembly GCF_963921235.1 of Mobula hypostoma. NCBI lineage: Eukaryota > Metazoa > Chordata > Chondrichthyes > Myliobatiformes > Myliobatidae > Mobula > Mobula hypostoma. Next base: position 18,612,861 of record NC_086101.1, on the reverse strand, counting down.
ACAGGGGCTGCTGAACTTGGAGGGGATTCACTTGCATGCCTTGAAGCGTACATAACAATTGTTTAGCGTGTTGTGGAGGGAGATGTCACTGGTCCCGTCAACACTGTTTTCCCTTGCCTGGACAGTAATGCCCTTGACGCCAAGCCACATACACAGGGGATCGTTATCGGAGAGGTATTCCTGAATTTTTTGTGTGTAGGCGGCCTTTGCCCCCTTGATCCCTGAGATGCCTGGCTGCTCTGAGAACTGTTCTGTCATGGACTTGAAAGCAGCATCCTGGGCTTTTAGTAGTGTAACCCCCAGGCTTGGCCACCACGCGTTCATCTGGGGAAAACAACCTCTGGCCCCGCCAAACTGAGAAACCTCGTCTGTGTGGATGCTGTGTGATGTGTTGCCCGGTAGCAAATCCGCACCGCAAAATATCAGACAGTGCACCAAATGCAATTAAATGACTGAACTTTATAAATCTTAATCTGGATAGAGGATTAGTAAATAAAATAAAAAGTAAAAGAGCCCATTTTAAGGAACAAGTCTATTGCGCATCGTTGGAGCTCACTGTTCGTTCATTCATTCCCGTCGACCTCCAAGCGTAGCCGGCCCTCGGACCCTCGCTCCTCGGTCCACTCCGTCCGGTGGTCTTCCGGCTCTCTCCATTCGTGTCCTCTCTCTCCATCACTCCCTGACGAAAGGCCCTGAAAAATCTCTCTTCCAGACTCACAAGAAAGAACGACATTTCTCTCATTGGATAACATACATTCCAAAGCCCCGTTATCTCTAGTCATAACCCAAACATGGCTGCTACAGAGAAACCATTACCTTAGCAATGAAACATTACAGAGGGGCCATTACATTAGCAGTGAAACCTTACAGCGTGTTACAGTAGGGAGCTCACCTCGGCGTTCAGCCAGGGCTTCTGGTTTGGGCCATGAGATAATGTGAAATGGTGTCATGCTCAGCACAGGCATGATGGGCCTGTGCTGTACAGTTCTGGGTAACAGAAAGGGGACTGCTCCACCTCACTGACACTGCAGCACTTCCTCAGTGTGTAGCAGAATTCCCAGGAGCAGGGTGCAAACCTTTGTCCCGTAGGGGATGTCCCACTGTGCCAGACCTCACACCTGCGGCCACACAGTGGTTGGTTAGTAAACAATGGGGTCCTACAGGCACACTGAGCGCAGTCTCGGGATGATGGGAGCCAGTCAGCGTGGAGAGTCTCTGTCACTGCAGGACTCCGGTGCGGTGAGAAAAGATGTCCATCCGAGAGCTCCCGGGAAATAATCCCAGTGGAGAAGCAGATAGCGAGACTGCCTCACAGTTCCGGCGACAGGAGTTCGATCGTGAATGCCACACTATTTTTGTGTGTAGAGTCTACACTTTCTCCATGTGACCTGTACGTACCCCTGGTGTGCGGATGAAGGGGAGAAACTGAGTGAGTTGATAGGAAGGTGGGGAGAATAAAATGAGATTAGATTTAATTAATGTAAATGGGCGCTTGATGGTTCGCGTGATCGTGATGGGCCGAAGGACTAGTTTCCACGCAGTACGACTGTGACCCCAGTGCTGCCCTGATGGGGGTGTTGCGTTTCAAATGAGGAATATAAACAGAGGAAACTCAAAGAGCAAGAATGTTGCCAGAACTCCTTGGAAGAGGAGTAGCTGAATTTTCCCCTGAATCCTGGCCTGCATCTGTATCTTAGTCAACAATAATCTGGGGGGTTGTCTCACCAAGCTGCTGCTCGTCACAGAAGTATAAAATGGATGAAAGGAAAATGTAGAGCTGTGTGGGATGGAAGGGTTAGACTGGTTCATAGTAGGTTAAAATGTCAGCATAACATTGCGGGCCAAAGGGCCCGTCGTGACAGTACTGTTCTATGTTCTTGTATAGCACAGAAACAGGCCCTTCGGCCCAACTTATTCATACTGACCAACATGCTAGTCCTATTGGCCCTGCATTTGTCCCATATCGCTGAACATTTCCTAACCACAGTCAAATCCTATGTTCCAGTTTTCACATTCACCATTTCTCTCTGACTGAAATTAACATTCTCAGTCCTTATTCACTATTGATCACTAAAGACTCTATGTCATCTAGTGACTGGGCGATCTGCAAGCTAAAGGTAATAGATTCACCCTGTATGGATTCCTTTTAATTTTATACTCAATCCTGAGAGCTTACAAAGGTTTATAAAATCATCAGAGGTATAACCTGACAGAAATCGATTAAAGGTACAAGAATCATGACCGTATATAGAGATCTATAAAATCAGAATGAGTATTGGTAAGGTGAAGAGTTAAAGTCTTTTCTCCAGAGTAGCGACGTGAAAAACTGGAGGACATAGGTATAAAGTGAGAGAGAAAAGATTTAAAAGGGTTAACATTTTCACACAGAGGCTGGCGCGTACATGGAAAGAGCTGCCAGAGGAAGTGGAAGAGGTGGGCACTGTTGTGACATTTAAAAGGTATTTGATTAAAGATAAAGAGTAGTTTTATTTGTCACATATACATCAAAGCATCCAGTGAAATGCGTCATCTCTGTCAACACCCAACTCAGTTTGGATACGGCCATGCTTTCCGGTGCCAGCCCAGCGTGCCCACAGCTTGCTAACCGTAAACCTGTACGTCTTTGGACTGTGGGAGGAAACCAGAGCACCCAAAGGACACCCTCGCAGTCATGGGGAGAACGTACAAACTCCTCACAAACAGCAGTGAAAACTGGGCCTCGACTGCTGGTGCTGCCATAGTGTTACGCTACCTGTTGAGCAACACACACAAAATGCCAGAGGAATTCCGCAATTCCAGGTGACATCTATGGAGTGGAATAAACGCCGAGACCCTTCATCAGGACTGTTGGGTTGCTGGGAGAAGACAGGAGATTGGGGCTGAGAGGGAAGTAGATCAGCCATAGAGAAATGGTGGAGCAGAATATATGGGCCAAATGGCCTAATTCTGCTTCTATATCTTATGGTTTAAGGACTGGAAAAGGGGGCAGAAACCAGAGTAAAGTGGGGGTAGGAGTGAGGTACAAGCATGCAGGTGATAGGTGAAACCAGATGAGAGGAAAGGTGGGTAGCGGTGGGGGGGGAGGTGGAAGGGGGATAAAGTAAGAAGCTAGAAAGGATTGCGATGGTTCTAGGAAAAAACAGGCAAACAGAATTGGCTGAGGTAGGCAACGTGATTAGCTTGAGCAAGTTGGGGCAAAGGACCTGTTTCCATGCAGTATAATTCTGCGACAACTGTGCCCTCCTCTAGAAAGAAAACCCTGCCATTGGAGCCATTCTTTCCTCCTGGTTAGCATTTCTTGTCCTGGCAACATCTGACGAGCCTCCTCTGCACTCTCTCTTGTCCAGTCAGGTGTGGTAACCTGGCATCACTCAGCGGGAGACATCACGGCCTGGCACCGTGTTCTAACCTTCCGTAACAGTGGTCGTGTAGCAGAGCAGGCAGTGGGGGTGGTGTCGGAGGAATTCTTCCGTTGTTCCCCGTCACCAGTCACTATTCGTTGTCTAGGAAACAAAATGAAGTTCAAAGTTCAAAGTTCAAAGTAAATTTATCATCAACGTATATGCTACCTTGAGATTAACTTTCTTGTAGGCACTTATAGGAATAATTAAATACAATGGTAAAATTATACATAAACAAACAACCAATGTTTAAAAGAAGACGTTTAAAAGAATGTTTAAAAGGGGGACCAGTATCCTGGTGGGGAGATTTGCTGAGGCTACTTGGGAGTGTTTAAACTAGAGTTGTTGGGGGGTGGAAACCGAACCGAAGAGACTGGGGAAGAGGAGGTTGGCTCACAAATAGAGAAAGCTTGGAGACAGTGCGAGAGGGAGGATAGGCAGGTGATAGAGAAGGGAGGCGCTCAGACCGATGGTTTAAGATGTGTCTATTTTAATTATGAACAAAGCACATGAGCTTAGAGCGTGGGTCAGTACTTGGAGCTATGATGTTGTGGCCATTACAGAGACTTGGATGGCTCAGGGGCAGGAATGGTTAAATCGAGTGCCAGAAAGGACAGGGAGGGAGGCAAAAGAGCTGGGGGCGTGGCACTGTTGATCAGAGATAGTGTCACGGCTGCAGGAAAGGAGAAAGACATGGAGGGATTGTCTACAGAGTCTCTGTGGGTGGAAGTTAGAAACAGGAAGGGGTCAATAACTCTACTGGGTGCTTTTTATAGACCACCCAATAGTAACAGAGACATCAAGGACCCTCCCTTTTTGGGATATTGTGGACGCGTCCAGAAACATCTCAGACACTGGCACCTGGGAGGCAAACTACCATCCGCGTTTCCTTTTTGCCTCCACAGAATCACCTGTGCCCCTAACTAAAGAGTCCCCTATTACTGCTGCAATCCTTTTCATTTCCCTACCCTTCTGAGCCACAGGGCCAGACTCAGTGCTAGTCATGGCCGCTGTTGCTTCCTCCAGGGAGGTCATCCCCCTCAACAGTACTCAAAATGGAGTCCTTATTGTTGAGGGGGATGGCCACAGGGATGCTCTCCACTCTGACGTTCCCCTCTCCCTCTCCTGACAGTCACCCAATTAAATCCTCACTGATTTAATTAAAATTGTTGCAAATGACACATTTCACTGTATGTTTTGATTTCTATGTGGCAAGTAAAGCTAATCTTTTAAAATCTCATTAAATAACTGTTTCTGAACCTGGTGACGTTGGACCTAAGGCTTTTGCACCTCTTGCTCTACCTAGACCTTGCCTCACCACTGACTTGAATCACACTGTGTACAAATCAGCTGTTAGGCTCCGGCAGTGAGGACAAGAGGTTTGGGAAGTCCTGTTAGGAATGTGAATAGGTGGGAAGGAGCAGAGGACATGGAATCACAGGGCGATTAACATGGTCAATAATGATATTGCTGGCAGGAGCTGGAGTAAGATGACATTCCTCTCTGTCGCCTCCAGAATGAAATTGCTGCAATGTTCCTGTGGTAACTGCCATCACCGGGACAGCGATGATTACATCCCACTGCTTCCTGGTGACCCTGGGCTTGATTGGTTTTTCAGTCCCCCAGCTTACACCGTGAGCTTTCAATTACTCTCCTGTCAGGCAGGATATACCCGTGACTGAAATCACCTGACCTAGCGGACAGTTAACTCACGACATTCTCACAGGTGCCCACCGCCTCCATAAGAGGTTGGCTACTCCAGCCGGTGCCCCTATCCTGGAGCAAAGGGTTTAAAGGGAGCGTGTTTAAATGGGACTGACTCGTGCTGGCAGTGGCATTCTCTGCTTCAGGCATTGATTGGTGCTCAGACACTATGACATGACCAATTACAGCTTCATTACAGCACTCACTATGCCTGTCTCCCTCCCAGAGGTCAGTGTACAGCATTAACCTCAGTTGTCTGGGGTAAAGAATAAAGATCCCTCTACACAGTCCCATCACACTGTTCCAGAGGGCAGGTGAAAGATTAAAGGAAAGCATTAGCTTTATTTGTCACATGTATGTCGAAACAAACAATGAAATGTGTCATTTGTGTCGGCCGCCAACACAGTCTGAGGATGTTCTGGGGGCAGCTTGCAATTGTTGCCACACTTTTGGTGCCAACATAACATGCCCACAACTTGCTAACCCTAACCCGTATGACTTTAGAATATGGGAGGGTACCGGAGCTCCTGGAGGAGACCGACATGGTCAATGGGAGAGCATTCAAAATCCTTACCGACGGTGGTGGGACTCGAACCCCAATTTTACAGTCAGCACCGTAAAGTGATGCACTACCAATTATGGTACTGTAACACCCCAGGGCACAGGTCAGATACTGAGTAAATATCCCTCTACACAGTCACATCACACTGATCTGGGGCACAGGTCAGATACTGAGTAAATATCCCTCTACACAGTCACATCACGCTGATCCGGGGCACAGGATCAGATATAGTGAAGCTCGACCTATATAGTCCCTTCACACACTCCCAGGGCATAAATGGGAGCTCCTGGTCAGTATGTTCCTGGGCCTGGCAAAAGTGGCCATTCAGCAGTGTAGGTAATGGGCGGTCGAGGGTTTTGCCTGAACTGCTTGCCCACACATCTTCTGGGGTTACATCATGCCCATGTGTCCCGGGAGAAGGAGCACAAAGTATCCACGGGTCCAGTGGGGGATTTCCAGGACCAGTGGACACCACAGGAGCAAGAGTGTGTTCTGGGTAGGGATGACTAGCTTATAATTTGAAACTGCTGATGGTAATGATAATAAGAGGAATAGATAGAGTGGATAGCCAGCGCCTCTTCCCCAGGGCATCACTGCTCAATACAAGGGGACATGGCTTTAAGGTAAGCGGTGGGAAGTTCAAGGGGGATATTAGAGGAAGGTTTTTTACTCAGAGAGTGGTTGGTGCGTGGAATGCACTGCCTGAGTCAGTGGTGGAGGCAGATACTCTAGTGAAGTTTAAGAGACTACTAGACAGGTATATGGAGGAATCTAAGATGGGGACTTATATGGGAGGCAGGGTTTGAGGGTCGGCACAACATTGTGGGCCGAAGGGCCTGTATTGTGCTGTACTATTCTATGTTCTATGTTCTATGTAACTAATGTGAATCGTGGAACACTGCAGTATGGTATGCTGTTATTAGTGATTGCGGGCACGTGGCCAAGTGGTTAAGGCATTGGACTAGCGACCTGAAGGTCGTGAGTTCGAGCCCCAGCTGAGGGAACGTGTTGTGTCCTTGAGCAAGGCACTTAATCACACGTTGCTCTGCGACGACACTGGTGCCAAGCTGTATGGGTCCTAATGCCCTTCCCTTGGACAATGTTGGTGTCATGGAGAGGGGAGACTTGCAGCATGGGCAACTGCGAGTCTTCCATACAACCTTGCCCAGGCCTGCACCCTGGAGAGTGAAGACCTTCCAGGCACAGATCCATGGTCTTGCAAGACTAGCGGATGCCTATCAGTGTTTAAACCTCTTTTGGAAAAGGGAAAAAAAAACAGATTTTAAAAAAGGCATGGGTCAGACACATGGGTAAAGCTCATCTTCACTGCCCACCACTGGCTTACCACTGGCCCATCACTTCCTTACTTTCCATCCAGTCCATTTTCATGGAGTGATGCATCAGCAAGGCTAACGGTATCATCAAGAATGCTGCCACCCTGACGATTCCCTCTTCCATGTTCAGGGAGAAGCTACAGCAGGTTGAAAGCCCGGATGATTGCACTCAGGAACAGGTTCTTCCCCACTCTGACAGACTGCTGAACCAAGCGTCTCTGTCACGCCCCGCCCAGTGGTGCCGCTCATTCCCATGCTCCTTATTCCATCTCTTTCAATAGAGTCACAGAGCACTACAGCACAGAAACAGGCCCTTTGGCTCACCTAGTCTGTGCTGAGCTGTCTTTCTGCTTAGTCCCACCTACCTGCACCGAGACCATAGCCCTCTCATCCATGTACCTGTCCAATCTCCTCATTAATGTTCAACTAAGCAACATCAATCACTTCTGCTGGCACCTCATTCCACACTCTTACCACTCTGTGAATGAGGAAGTTCCCCTTCATGTTCTCCTTAAAGAATTCACCTTTTACCCTAAGCCTCTACTCAGTGGCCACTTAATAAAGTACACCTGCTTGTTAATGTAAATATCTAATCACCCAATCATGTGGCAGCAACTCAGTGCATAAAAGCATGCTGACATAGTCAATAGGTTAAATTGTTGTTCAGAACAAACATCAGAAAGGGGGAAAAGAGTGACTTTTAGTGATTTGATGATTGTTGGTGCCAAACAGGGTGATTTGAGTATCTTAGAAACTGCTGATCTCCTGGGATTTTTACCACAACAATCTTTAGAGCAGGGGTTCCCAACCTTTTTTATGCCATGGGCCCCTACCATTAACCGAGGTGGGAACCCCTGCCTTAGTTTACAGAGAATGGTGTAAAAAGGTTTCATGTGTAAAAATGCCATGTTATTGAGAGAAGTCGGAGGAGAATGGCCAGGGGTTCAAGCTGACAGGGAAGTGATGGTAACTCAAATAACCACGCATTACAACAGTGGTGTGCAGAGGAGCCTCTCTGAATGTACAATACGTTGAGACTTGAAATGTTTGGTGTTAGGTTTTGTAACTCCAAAACATAAAACTAATTGAAATAAAAACACGGAGCTGGGAGTAACATGTCTAACTTCGCTATTACTTTAAACGAGGCAGGCGTATAGGACATGGAAGCGTGATGACGTATGCCATTCATGTACTTTTATATATAACCTGTAATGAATTATATAAACAACAGAGAATACTCAATCAATCAATATATTTACAATATTGCTGAAATATTAAATACACAACACTCCTCCCTGCTTAACTCAAAACTCCAACTCGATATAGAATGCATCTTAATTTATATATATAATTTAAAATGTATTATATGTATACAGTATATTATATAATACAACTGTTATATAGACATCTACTGGATAGTAAGTTTAGGCCTAAAGATTTCCTTGCTGTGGAGGATTTCTTACTCTTGTGAGATAACATCTTTCCTGATGGGGGAGAAGCGGGTGGAGGTACATTACCATGCTTGGCAGCTGAGGCTTGTTGCTCTGAAACCGTCTCAGGTTCTGGGGCCTCCTCCGTGGTGGCTGTAGGAGTTGACTCGGGGACTGCAGGAAGTGGTTCTGACAGCTGCCTTCTCTAACAAATGACTGCTCTCCTCAACTGATCAATGTGTCGTCTCCAGATGACATCAGACACAATCCCCACTGTGTAAGAGAGTGGTGCAGTTCTGTCCTCAATGTTTCCAAGTACTTACTTTTGATCATCTCTCTAGTCCCTTGTCAGGTCTGCTTGTCCAGGAGTGGAACATCGACCCTCCTTGTTTGAACAGCCCTCAATTTGTCTCAGCTGTTTGTCCTTTTGAGAGTGGGTTTGAGGCGATCTGAGTGTGAACACAAGGGATGACACAGGAACAGCTGGTGGGGGTGTGCTGCATTGCGATATGCAAGGAGGAAATTCTGATTCAGCGTATTCTACTGATATAGGCTCTGAATAAACCTTTCTGCTGAGCCATTTGTAGCTGAGTGGTATGCTGCAGGTGTAATGTGTCTTACTCAATTTATTTTCAGGAATGACTGAAACTGTTCTGCCACAAGCTGTGGTCCATTGTCACTGACTAAGTTCATCTGGAACACCAGTCCTTGAGAAGAGCCTTCAACAGCATGCGAAGCTGTAGTGGAGACTATTGGGAACACTTCTGGCCATTACTATCAAGAAATCTGTGCCCATGAATGGTCCATTAAAATCCACATGAATCCTCTGCCATTCCCTTCGACGGAGAGGCACTGCTTTTGGCATCTTCTGGATGCATTGGCATCCCAAACAGTGCATGACAAGCTGTTCAATCTGCTGATCTATTCCAGGCCACCAGATAGAGCTTCGAGCCAAGGCCTTCATTTTGACCATGCCTAGCACTCCTCTAACACTTCAGCTCTCAGCAAATCTCAATCCCCACATGAGGCAAGGCACGTCCATCTCCGCGCTGGTAAAAGTGGGGGAACTGGAATTGTCGCTGCACTTCCATCCATTTTGGATGGCTGTATAGACCTGAGGCAGTCTGGGGTCTGTTCTGGTTTCTCTTTGGATCTTCTCTGCAGTAATAGCGAGACTTTTGATTGGTGAGAATACCTCAAGAGGAGTGTCCTCTTTTATGAATATTTTCAGGTATTTCCTTTTCCAAAGATAAGCAAGACAATCCATCAGCATTTCTACGATTAGTCATTCTCTTGAATTCGACCTTGTAATTGTGTCTTCCAAGAGACAGAACCCATCTCTGCAATTGAGCTGCTGCTGGTAGTGGAACACCTTCCTGTGCGTTGAAAATGGACACCAGTGATTGGTGATCAGTAATGAGGGTAAACTTTCCCCCGTGCATGTACTGATTGAAATGTTTTACTCCCCAAACCTCTCTGTCAATCTGTGCAAATTTTTTCTCTGCAGTGGAAAGGAAAGATGATGCAAAGGCTACAGGGCATTCACTTCTATCACCCATAACATGTGACGTGACTGAGCCTATATCATAAGGCAAGCTTCACTGAATAATGTGGATTACGTATGCGCACAGTGTCTAATGTCACCATTTCCTTTACCTTTTTGAAAGCCACCTTGCACTGCCTTATCCATGACCTTTTTTACCCAATCTGTAGTAATAAGCTGAAAGAGTAGAGCATGTTATCCAGGTTTGGCAGGGACCTGTTATAGTAATTGACAATTCCTAAAAAGGACTACAACTGTGACACATCCTTTGGCCTTGGAGCATCCATCTCTGCTTGAATTTTCTCAGCACACTTGTATAATTCTTGTGCTTCAGTGGTGTGACCACAGTAAATGAAGGTTGGTTTAAAGAATTCATACTTGTTGCATCAGGGTGTGAGCCCATAATCTTCCCATCTTCTAATCTTTCCTGGAGATTTTGGAGATGTTGCTGGTCATCCTCACCGGTAACAATGATGTCATCCAGGTAACACTGAGTGCCTGGGCAGCCATGCAACACCTGGTCCATAGCTTTCTGCCAGAGTGTAGGTGCAGATGCTACCCCAGATATAAGCCTATTGTCGTGTTAATGCCCTTTGTGAGTGTTTATGGTGAGAAACGCTTTGGACTCTTCTTCCATCTCCATCTGTAGGTAGGCATCAGCTAAATCCACTTTGCTGAAGTGTTTTCCTTCAGAAATGTTTGCAAATTTATCCTGGGCAAAATGTTTTGATCTGCTCTCAGGACTGGGTTGATGGTGACCTTAAATTCACCAAGAATTTTGATAGAGCCATTCTTCTAGACTACTGGGACCACTGCATTGCCCATAAGCTTCTCTCAGCCTTGGAAAGGATTCTTTCAGCCTCTATGGGATCCAGCTCACTGGATACTTTATCACAGATAGTATAAGGAACCTGATGAACTTTGTGGAACATGGATATGGCATTTTCATTTCACTCTCAATATGTCTGAGTTTTCCAGGGCCATCCCTAAACACTACAGTGGCATCATCCAGTACCTTTCTTAATTTGCTTTCAGTTGCCTTCATTGCAAGGGATGTGGCGTGCAAATAGTGGATGGATTGCTAATTAAGTTGTAGTTATCTCAGCCAATCATGGCCCCACAATGTTGTCCCTACTGTTTTTACCACATACGAGCCCAGTGTGGCTTGTTGGTTGTTTTATTTCACTGTTATGGATGTCATTCCCACAGGAGTTATCTTTTCTCTGGTATAAGTTCTTAGTTGGATATCTGCAGGCTTTAGTTCAGTATCTTTGAAATGCCATTCAAACTCATTTTGTGGAGTGACTGAAATAGCAGAACCAGTGTCCAATTCCATTTAAGTTAATTTGCCATTCAGTTCTGGTGTAAGCCATTTTGCTTTTCTGTTGTTAGTTTTCACATTGTAAATCTCAAGGCTACTCAGTCCTATGTGTCTCTCATCGTTATCAGACTTTTCATCAACACCATGCATACTAGTGCTCATTTTGAAAATGAAACTTGACTTTTTATCTTTTTCTTTTCCCTGTGCAGTCCACTTATTTTCCTTGTGCCCAAAATAGTCTTTTTATCTGTCCTACTTGGTTACGTTTTCTGCAAGTTTTGCCTGTAAACCTGGGTTGGTCTGGTACATGTGAGCCCTTGCCACAACGGAACAGAATTTGTTTGGCCGGGCTGGTTCCTGTTTAGACATTGCAATTTTATTCACTCTCACTTTCATTCCTGACTGCAACTCAATGGTGTCTCTCTCTGCTGTTTCTATTGATATAACTATTTCAGCTGCACTTTGAAATGTGGGTTGTGCTTCAGTTTGGAGCTGTTTTTGAATGCTTTCTTGTAAGATTCCACAAACTAAACAATCTCTTAGTGCATCATTATGCCAATCAGTGAACTGACAATGCTCAGATAGTTTCTTCAATTCAGCCATTTACGCTGAAATGGACTCACCTTCTTTTTGATTCTGCTTATGAAACCTAAAGCATTCTGTAATCATCAATGGTTTCAGTTCAAATGTTCTTGCATTACTTCCACAATATCAGCAAAGCTCGTTTCGGCTGGTTTGGTTGGAGTGATCAAGCTTCTAAGAAAACTGTAAGCTTTTCCACCTATTACACTCAGCCAAACTGGCACTTGCTCCTCATTGACTGTTTCATTTGCTTCAAAGTACTGTTCAATTCACTCAGTATTCCAGTAATCTCTTGTGCAATTGAACCCCTCTATCTTTCCGATGTAGCCAGCCATTTCTGCTTATTTATTTAGTACTATTATCACCCAGTATTCACTATTTATGAATCTGTGAATTTGTCCTTTTTTTGCCTTATTTTTAACTCGACTGTCTTTCTCTTCCCCTTGCAAAGAAACTCGAATGTCTTGCTGCACTTCGACAGGTAGTTACTGTGTATAGCTAGAGTGCCGAAGACTTTTGCACAATACTGTATGTGGTGCGGAGAGCGAGTTTATAAACGTGGTGGGAGCAAAGGATATTGGGAATGATGAGGGTGGAGCGCCATGGGTAGGTTGTGGGACAGGGGGCAGAGAAGGAGTGCCAGGGACAGAGGGTGGCGCAGGTGCAGACACACCCAGCCCTGAGACATCAGGCAGGGTCACTTGATTCCAGACAACTGGTCTATTGATCATTACAGAATATCTCACTGGAGCTTCCTGCTCCCTCCCCTCTCCCTTCCCCTTTTCCCAACCATGATTTCTCTCTCCCTGCCCCCTTCCCACTCTCAGTCCACATTACAGACCCATATCAGAGTCAACTGTGCAAACGTCTTAGGCACCCTAAATATATATATGTGTCTGAGACTTTTGCCCAGTACTGTATCTGTGGTGCCACTTTCAAGTGGACAGTGATATTGTGGGGATGGAACTGGACTCTCTCACGGTGGTGTCTGAAAAGAGGATGCTGTCTAAGTTGCATGCCATCTTGGTCAATGTCTCCCATCCACTACATAATGTACTGGGTGGGCACAGGAGTACATTCAGCCAGAGACTCATTCCACCGAGATGCAACACTGAGCGTCATAGGAAGTCATTCCTGCCTGTGGCCATCAAACTTTACAACTCCTCCCTTGGAGGGTCAGATACCCTGAGCCAATAGGCTGGTCCTGGACTTATTTCATAATTTACTGGCATAATTTACATATTACTATTTAACTATTTATGTTTCTATTACTATTTATTATTTATGGTGCAACTGTAATGAAAAACCAATTTCCCCCGGGATCAATAAAGTATGAGTATGACCATGACTATGACGGAATTATGGATCTGTATTCTCAGATCCTTCTGTTCTACTGCTGGTTATTGTCACGAGTATTTCATTTTACGTTACCTCTGCGCGCACTACAATGCTTTGTACCATTCTGTTGTTTTTGCACTCGTTGCTATTGTTATTGTTTTATTTATTAATGCCACGTGTACTATTTATACTGAGCAAAATAATTTCATTGCGCATGGGTGGACACTTAAGAGAGACAGGCACACGGATGAAAGAAAAATGGAGGGCTGTGTGGGAGGGAAGGGTTAGATGAAACCTTAGAGCAGGTAAAGGGTCAGCACAATATAGTGGGCCGAAGGGCCTGTACTAAGCTGTATGCTGATAAATTGATCCAAATCTGAGGTACAGTTGGGGGAAATAACCTTCCTGCGAACTAAAATTTCAGGAAGAGTGGAGTCAACGAGTGAGACTGTCAGTACTACAGGGATTTTATTTTGCTTGATTTATTTTGTCATATGTACAGGGATCCAGTGAAAAGCTTGTCTTGCAGACTGTTCATACAGATCAGATCATTGTACAGTGCACTGATCTAGAATAAGGTAAAACGATAACAATGCAGAGTACAGTGTAAATGCTACCGAAAGAGTGCAATGCAGGCAAATGCAAGATCATAACGAGGTGGATTGTGAGGGCAAGAGTCCCTCTTACTGTACCACAGGCGTACGTTCAAGCGGTCCTTGGGTAGATGCTTTCGGGGTTTAGTACCTTCTCTCCGATGGAAGGGGTGAGGAGAGAGAGTGCCCGGGATGGGTGCAAGGCTGACTGGCATAGTTCTGGGCTGTAGGTGCAGCTGGCAGTCGGACTGTGGGCATTCCACACTGATACTGGCACCACATGCTTCAGTTACCACAGCTCGACTCCTGCTGCTGCAAAATTAGCTCAGCTGCTCCCGAGACGGTGCTGCAGACGTCACTGTTATCTCCAGCCTCCCTGATTAAGCAAGAAACAGCAGCTGTTTGCCTGTCGATTAAAAGCTGCGTCCCATTTTGTGGAGCGTTTGACCCTTGGGAATGCCCCTGGGCAGCTCACATCTTCAGGCCTGACAAGGAATTACGATAAAATACATCAGTACGTGCAGATCTATGCAATCCTCACACCATGTACTAACTCTGTATTGAACCCATGCTGTTTCTGCCCAGGGAATGTGAGAGAACTTTATGGAGGGAGCTTCACTCTGAGTCTAACCCGTACTGTTCCTGCCCTGGGAATGGTGATGGGACAGTGTGGAGGGAGCTTCATTCGGAGTCTGGGAATGGTGATGGGACAGCGTGGAGTGAGTTTCACTCTAAGTCTAACCCATACTATCCCCAGCTTCGGAATGTTTGACAGGACAGTCTGGGATAGTGTCTACACCCTGTGTTGTCCTGAACCTTGGTGAATGTGAGGGTTAAATAGCTCATCAGCTTTAGTCTGTTTATCGTCACTCACACACACAAACCAAGGTGCAGTGAAATTCCCTGCTCGCAAGAGGCTCAAGTAAACAGTGTACGTGGTAATTAATAGTACATACAGCTGAAAATAACAGAATCGTGGAAGGGCTGAGTGGAGAACAGAAATACTGAAGTGACAATAACAGAACAACCAAAAGAGTTGAGAGAGTGTGGCAGCAAGACTGAAAGAGGTGATGGGTTCAGAAGTCCGACAGCAGTGGAGAAGAAGCCGTTTTAGTGTTTGGATGTCCAGGTTTTCAGGTTGATGGGAATTTGGCAACCTTAGCGCAGTGGTTACTGCAACGCCGCTGCAGATCGGGGTGTTCCCGAGTTCGGAGTTCATTTCAGACGCCATTCCGTAAGGAGTCTCTGTACGTCCTCCCCGTGGAATGCATGGGTCTTCCTCTGGGTTTTCTGCTTTCCACCCACAATCCAAAGACCTACAGGGTAGGTTCATTGGTCATTGGAAGACCACAATCTGTGCAGATTAGTGATAACATATCCTCCTCGCTGACGATCAACACCGGCGCACCTCAGGGGTGTGTACGTAGCCCACTGCTCTACTCCCTGTATACACATGACTGTGCCACTAGGTATAGCTCAAATACCATCTATAAATTTGCTGATGCTACAACCATGGTTGGTAGAATCTCAGATGGAGATGAGAGGGTGCACAGGAGCGAAATACGCCAACTAATGGAGTGGTGTCACAGCAAGAACCTGGCACTCAATGTCAGTAAGACGAAAGAGCTGATTGTGGAATTCCGGAAAGGTAAGATGAAGGAACACATATCAATCCTCATAGACGGATCAGAAGTGGAGAAAGTGAGCAGCTTCAAGTTCCTGGGTGTCAAGATCCCTGAGGATCTAACCTGGTCCCAACATATTGATGCAGTTATAAAGAAGGCAAGACAGTGGCTATACTTCATTAGGAGTTTGAAGAGATTTCGTATGTCAACAAATACACTCAAAAACCTCTACAGATGTACCGTGGAGAGCATTCTGACAGGCTGCATCACTGTCTGGTATTGGGGGGGGGAATGGGGGCTACTGCACAGGACCGAAAGAAGCTGCAGAGGGTTGTAAATTTAGTCGGCTCATTCTTGGGTACTAGTAGCCTACAAAGTACCCGGGACATCGTCAGGAAGCGGTGTCTCAGAAAGGCAGCGTCCATTATTAAGGACCTCCAGCACCCAGGGCATGCCCTTTTCTCACTGTTACCATCAGGTAGGAGGTACAGAAGCCTAAAGGCACACACCCAGCAATTCAGGAACAGCTTCTTCCCCTCTGCCATCCGATTCCTAAATCGACGTTGAACCCATGAACACTACCTCGCTTTTTTTAAGTATACAGTATTTCTGTTTTTTGCACTGTTTTTAATCTATTCATTATATGTTTACTGTAATTGATTGATTGATTTATTATTTTTATTTTTTTTCTTCTAGATTATGTATTACATTGAACTGCTGCTGCTAAGTTAACAAATTTCACGTCACATGCCAGTAATAAAAAACCGGATTCTGAATCTTCTGATTCTAAATTGTCCTGTGATTAGGTTAGGGTTACTCAGGGTTGTGGGGTTGCTGGGGCGGTGGGGCTTGAAGTGGGGCCTACTCCGCGCTGTATCACTAAATGTGAAATTTGTTGTTTTGCAGCAGCAGTACAGTGCATAGATATAAAGCACAAAAAAACAACACAACCAGCTAATGTTCATGGGTTTGTAAAATATTCAAAGGTCTGATAGGGAAGGGGGAGAGGCCATTCGTGTTGAAGTGGGTCTTCAGCCTCCCCGTTGTTAGAGACGAGAAGAGGACCTCTGAGGTCCTGGTGATAGTAACAGAGACTGCAGATGCAGCAACAAACTGTGGGTCAGTGTTGATGCGGCTCCCTCTCCCTCCTCAGATGCTGCTCGGCTTGCTGAGTTCATTCACCAGTTTGTTTATTGAATCGATATGC
This sequence comes from Mobula hypostoma, assembly GCF_963921235.1. Classification (NCBI taxonomy): domain Eukaryota; kingdom Metazoa; phylum Chordata; class Chondrichthyes; order Myliobatiformes; family Myliobatidae; genus Mobula; species Mobula hypostoma. The sequence goes on along the minus strand of NC_086101.1, from coordinate 18,596,221 downwards.
AGTACTGAGCATACACGTATATATGTGTGTGTGGATGTCGATATGTATATATACATATAGACATCCTAGCTATATGCTGTATATATGTGCCAATGGCTTTTGCACCGTACTGTACAACTGGTATAAACGCATGTGTGATTGTTGGTGCAGACCTGAGGGCCAGTTTCTAGGTTCTGTCCCTCTCGGACTCTACGTATTTATCACTGTTGCGTCAATTTGCACAGAGTCAGATCCCACCATCATCACCAATGGTGGCAGCGCACAGGTGTACAAATTCCTAATCCTCTGAAAGTACTGACTCTGGTAGACAGGTGTGGTGAAGTAGCCGTATGGCGTGCTGGCCTTCATCGGTCCGGGCACTGACTGGAGTTCAGTGCTGGGATTGACGCAGACATGGAATAAACAGTTCACTGAGTTAATAAGCCTCCAAGAGGACTACAACCTTGTCGTAGGGTTTGGAGGCTTGCGTGCCTCAGTGACCTGGAGATCTATGTTGGCTGGAGTCAGGGCTTTATGCTTTGAGCCTTGGTAGGGTCACCCATGCCAAAGAGGTCAAAGGGGAGAGGCCAAACTAAGAGTGGTCCACTGGTCCTCAGGTTTGGAGGTTCAGCTCAGGGCTAATAACCCTGACCGGTGAAACAAAACTGTTACAGAAACAGCAGTGAAGAATTCTTCTGCATCTGAGTGTGACAGTATTCCTGAGTCTCCACCTGGGACTTGCATGACTGACGTTGTGAAAACTGAGAGGAAGCTACTGACACGATGAAGGAAACCCTGAAGAATGCCAGAGATGGAGGACCTCCCTTGTTGCCCTAAATGCCAGCGGTGTGACAGACAGAAAGAGACTGAATTGATAAGAACTTTACAGAACATAAGGAAATAGTAAACGTGAGGCTAACAAGACTGCTAACTAACGACTCTCTCAAAGTCACGGAAACCTAGTGCTGTCACTGTGGTTCGAAAGCAGCAAACAAGAAGTAAGTCAATACTGTTCCTATGTAATCACTAATTTTCTTTCCCGGAACATGAAGTGAGGTAAGCTGGGAGCATTGACATCGCTGTGCTTCAATTAAGACTCCACAAGTCTGAAGCAAAAGGAAGAGTTAAATCCAATTACAAAGAAATGCATTTGGCTGGAATGTGTGCATTTTCACATGTGCGATTGCCATCTTCTTTCAGCTGCCCACCTGAAAGAGAGCTCAGGCTCTGCAGCAGTGTCTGTGTTTCTGACAGGCAGTGAGTGTACAAGTTGGGAGGTTATCATTCAGTTGTACAAGACTCAGCCTGCACCCTCTAGCTTGTCAGGGGCTCAGGACACAGTGAGGGGGCCCTTTAAACAACAGATGGACTATTGTTGGTTGGGGGGGGTGGCAGTCACCAGCAACAGAGGTAGAAGCAAAATTGGGCCATTCAGCCCATCAAGTCTGCTCCGCCATTCAATCATGGCTGATTTATTTTCCCTCTCAACCCCATTCTCCTGCCTTTTCTCCTTAACCTTTGACACCCTTGCTAATCAAGAACCTCCACCTTACATACACCCAATGACTTAGCTTTGGCAATGAATTCTACAGATTGACCACCCTCTGGCCAAAGAAATTCCTCCTCATCTCTTTTTTTTGGTAATTTATTTCCCCATCTCTGTTCTAAAGAGACATCCATCTATTCTGGGGCCGTGGCCTCTGGTTATAGACTTTTCCACTATTGGAAACACCTTCTCCACATTCAAACTATCCAGGCCTTTCAATATTCAATAGGTTTTAGTGGAGGGATATGGGCCGAGCAGGGATATGGAACCTGCTCTGTTCAGCTTGGTCAGCAAGATCAAGTTGGGTCAAAAGGCCTGTTTGCATGTTGTATTTGTATAGCTCTGTGCTGCTCCAATGATCATCACCTTGTCACGGTAAAGAGGTTTCAGAGGGTTTGAGACCCTGAGGGCTATACCGTCTGGAGTTTACCCATCTGCTTCTCAGCTCCAGGTAGGGTCACCCATGGTGATAAGGTCAAGGGGGAGGTTCCAGACCAACAGTGATCCAACCAAGATCTCAACGGTGGAGCGGGCCGAAGGTGATGACACGCACCACGGTAGTGAAGGGGAGGGAAGGTGAGTCAGTGAAGGTGGAGGGAAGGTGAGTCAGTGAAGATGGAGGGAAGGTGAGTCAGTGAAGATGGAGAGAAGGTGAGTCAGTGAAGATGGAGGGAAGGTGAGTCAGTGAAGGTGGAGAGAAGGTGAGTCAGTGAAGGTGGAGGGAAGGTGAGTCAGTGAAGGTGGAGGGAAGGTGAGTCAGTGAAGATGGAGGGAAGTTGAGTCAGTGAAGATGGAGGGAAGGTGATTCAGTGATGGAGAGAAGGTGAGTCAGTGAAGATGGAGGGATGGTGAGTCAGTGAAGATGGAGAGAAGGTGAGTCAGTGAAGATGGAGTGAAGGCGAGTCAGTGAAGGGGAGGGAAGGTGAGTCAGTGAAGGGGAGGGAAGGTGAGTCAGTGAAGATGGAGAGAAGTTTAGTCAGTGAAGATGGAGGGAAGGTGAGTCAGTGAAGGGGAGGGAAGGTGAGTCAGTGAAGGAGAGGGATGGTGAGTCAGTGAAGTTGGAGAGAAGGTGAGTCAGTGAAGATGGAGGGAAGGTGAGTCAGTGAAGGGGCGGGATGGTGAGTCAGTGAAGATGGAGGGAAGGTGAGTCAGTGAAGATGGAGAGGAAGGTGAGTCAGTGGAGATGGAGAGAAGGTGAGTCAGTGAAGATGGAGGGAAGGTGAGTCAGTGAAGGGGCGGGATGGTGAGTCAGTGAAGATGGAGGGAAGGTGAGTCAGTGAAGATGGAGGGAAGGTGAGTCAGTGGAGATGGAGAGAAGGTGAGTCAGTGAAGATGGAGGGAAGGTGAGTCAGTGAAGATGGAGGGAAGGTGAGTCAGTGAAGGGGAGGGAAGGTGAGTCAGTGAAGATGGAGGGATGGTGAGTCAGTGAAGATGCAGAGAAGGTGAGTCAGTGAAGATGGAGTGAAGGTGAGTCAGTGAAGATGGAGGGAAGGTGAGTCAGTGAAGATGGAGGGATGGTGAGTCAGTGAAGGGGCGGGATGGTGAGTCAGTGAAGATGGAGGGAAGGTGAGTCAGTGAAGATGGAGAGGAAGGTGAGTCAGTGGAGATGAAGGCAAAGTGAGTCAGTGAAGATGGAGGGTAGGTGAGTTATTGAAGATGGAGGGCAGGTGAGTCAGTGAAGATGGAGGGAAGGTGATTCAGTGATGGAGAGAAGGTGAGTCAGTGAAGATGGAGGGATGGTGAGTCAGTGAAGATGGAGAGAAGGTGAGTCAGTGAAGATGGAGTGAAGGTGAGTCAGTGAAGATGGAGGGAAGGTGAGTCACTGAAGGGGAGGGAAGGTGAGTCAGTGAAGATGGAGGGAAGGTGAGTCAGTGAAGATGGAGGGAAGGTGAGTCAGTGAAGGGGAGGGAAGGTGAGTCAGTGAAGGAGAGGGATGGTGAGTCAGTGAAGTTGGAGAGAAGGTGAGTCAGTGAAGATGGAGGGAAGGTGAGTCAGTGGAGATGGAGAGAAGGTGAGTCAGTGAAGATGGAGGGAAGGTGAGTCAGTGAAGATGGAGGGAAGGTGAGTCAGTGAAGGGGAGGGAAGGTGAGTCAGTGAAGATGGAGGGATGGTGAGTCAGTGAAGATGCAGAGAAGGTGAGTCAGTGAAGATGGAGTGAAGGTGAGTCAGTGAAGATGGAGGGAAGGTGAGTCAGTGAAGATGGAGGGAAGGTGAGTCAGTGAAGGGGCGGGATGGTGAGTCAGTGAAGATGGAGGGAAGGTGAGTCAGTGAAGATGGAGAGGAAGGTGAGTCATGGAGATGGAGGCAAAGTGAGTCAGTGAAGATGGAGGGTAGGTGAGTTATTGAAGATGGAGGGCAGGTGAGTCAGTGAAGATGGAGGGAAGGTGATTCAGTGATGGAGAGAAGGTGAGTCAGTGAAGATGGAGGGATGGTGAGTCAGTGAAGATGGAGAGAAGGTGAGTCAGTGAAGATGGAGTGAAGGTGAGTCAGTGAAGATGGCGGGAAGGTGAGTCAGTGAAGGGGAGGGAAGGTGAGTCAGTGAAGATGGAGGGAAGGTGAGTCAGTGAAGATGGAGAGAAGGTGAGTCAGTGGAGATGGAGGGAAAGTCAGTCAGTGAAGATGGAGGGTAGGTGAGTTATTGAAGATGGAGGGAAGGTGAGTCAGTGAAGGGGAGGGAAAGTGAATCAGTGAAGATAGAGGGAAGGTTAGTCAGTGAAGGGGAGGGAAGATGAGTCAGTGAAGATGGTGGGAAGGTGAGTCAGTGAAGGAGAGGGAAAGTGAATCAGTCAAGCGTCCCTGGTTGTTTTGCATTCCACGCCACTGGATCCTGACCACGATCTGACAAGGACCGTGTGGTGGCTGGCCGTGCATCAGCCTCACCACAGCAAACAACACTGATATTCTCCATTAGGGAGTCAATCCTACCCAGAATATGTGGATCCCAGATCTGCCTCCACATCCACCTGAGGGTCACCAGTAGGCAACCCCGTAGGAGAACATTATACTCAACTCGGGTGATTGCAAGAACTGCTCTGTCAGTCTTTAGACCTTATGGAGGTGCACAAGATCATGAGCAGCATAAAAAGAACGAATGCTCTCAATCATTTTTTTCTTGAAAGTGTACTAAAATCAGTTTAAAGCGAAAGATTGAAAAGTGGAACAGCTAATTCACACAGAGTGTGGTGAGTGCGTGGACCAAGCTGGCAGAGGGAGCACAGCTTATTAACACTGACATACATCATGAAATACGTTGTTTTCTGGTAGCTGTACAGTGCAAGACATTAAACAATACTATCAGTTACTGTAAAGATTAAAATACATAAATACTGCAGAAGAGGGATAGGGTCATGGACCATTTGGAAATCTGATGGTGGAGGGAAAGAAGCTGTTCTTTAACTTTGAGTGTGCATAGTCAATCTCCCGTACCTCCTCACCGATGGTAGTAATGAGATAGGTACAGAAAATGACATTCAGACGGTGTTTGGAGAGGTACAGTACATGGACGGGAAGAGTTTAGACCATATGGGCCAGATGTGGACTAGTGTGGTGGGCAGCACAGACGAGTTGGGCAGAAGGGCCTGTCTCTCAGCTCTGTGGATCCATGATCCTGTGACTATAAACCAGGTTCCCTGGGAGCTGTGCAACACAAAATCCTGGAGGACCGCAGCAGGCCAGGCGGCGTCCAGGAAAGGAGTACAGTCACGTGTCGGGCTAAAACCTTTCGACAGGACTGAAACGTTGACTGTACTCTTTTCCCAGATGCTGCCAGAGACCCTCCAGCATTTTGTATGTGTTGCTGGGATTTCCAGCATCTGCAGATTTCTCCTGCTTGTCCCTGGGACCTGGACAGTGTGCAGCAGCACTGCCACCTGCAGGCCATTGTGTGCAGTGCAGCCTGCAGACCCAGCCCTGCACATACAAATACAGTAACCGATTCTGCAGGTGCTCGATATATACAAAACGCTGGAGGAAATCAGCAGGTCAGGCAGCATCTATGGAATGGAATAAACAGTCAACATATCAGGTCAATCTGCTGGCTGTGCCCATTTTGTGTCATCCCCTCCGGCCCCGTCTCTGTTGCTCACTCACATTATCTACTGATGATCAGATTAGACAGATTAGATTCAACTTTATTGTCATTGTGCCGAGTACAGGTACAAAGCCAATTAAATGCAGTTAGCATCTAACCAGAAATGCAAAGAATTGTGTTTTATTTACAAAATAACTGTGAATAAAAAGTAAGTGCTACAGCACACAAATATAAAAGTACTGAGACAGTACAATATGGGTGCAATACTGCTTAGCGCTGTGATGTGAGGTTCAGCAGTGTCACAGCCTGAGGGAAGGAGCTCTTCCTGTGCCTGCTGGTGCGGGAGCAGAGGCTCCTGTAGCACCTACCGGATGGGAGGAGAGTAAAAAGTCCATGGTTAGGGTGAGATGCATCCCTGATAATGCTTTTCACCCTGCCCAGGGAGCGTTTATGGTAGATGTTCTCAATGGTGGTCAACTGGGTGCCGATAATCCACTGGGCAGTTTTCACCACACACTGGAGTGCTTTGCGGTCCGATACGGGACAATATCCATACCACACTGAGATGCAGTTGGTGAGTATTCCCTCAATGGTACAGCGGTAAAAGTCCGTCAGTATCCTGGGACAGAGGTGAGCTTTCTTGATGCTCCACAGGAAATAAAGGTGCTGTTGTGCCTTTTTGATCAGGATGGAGGAGTTCAGGGACCAGGTGAGATCCTCGGAAATGTGGACACCAAGGAATTTGAAGCTTGATACACACTCCACTACAGCTCCGTTGATGTAGATGGGGACGTGAGTGTGACTCCTAGGATGCCTGAAGTCCACAATGATCTCCTTGGTCTTCTGGGTGTAAAGGGCCAGAATGTTGTCGGCACACCACGCGGCCAGGTGCTGGACCTCGTCCCTGTAGGCCGTCTCGACATCCCCTCTGATCAGGCCAACCACCATGGTGTCATCTGTGAACTTGATTATGGAGTTAGAACCATGTACAGGAACGCAGTCATAGGTGAAAAGGGAGTACAGAAGAGGGCTCAGCACACAGCCTTGAGGCACACCGGTGTTCAGGGTGAGAGTGGAGGAGGAGAGGTTGTCTAACTTAACTGATTGGGGTCTGTTAGTCAGAAACTCCAAGGTCCAATTGCAGAGGGATGAGCTGATACCAAGCTGGCGAAGTTTGACGATCAGCTTGGAGGGGATCACAGTATTGAATGCCAAACTAAAGTCAATGAACAGCATTCTGACATACGAGTTGGGGCCGTCCAGGTGGGTCAGGGCAGAGTGAAGTGCCGTGGAGATGGCTTCCTCTGTTGACCTGTTGGTGTGATAGGCAAATTGATGGGGATCCAGGGTAGAGGGCAGACAGGATTTCAGATGTGATAGAACCAGTCTCTCAAAGCACTTTGCAATGATGGATGATAGGACAGCTGCTCTCCTCCCTGCCTCCTCAGTTTCTTCATTCCTCTCTCTCCTACCTCACTCCTCACTCTTCCACTCTCTCCTCCTCCCTCCCTTCTTGCTGTTTTCCCTTCCTGTTCCCTTTACTCTCTGACCTCACTCCTTCTCACTCATTCAGGAAACTGAACTGGTCTAGCCATATAACCGTCATGGCTACCAGAGCAGGTCAAAGGCTAGGAATCCTGTGGCGTGTAACTCACCTCCTGACTCCTCAAAACCTGTCCACCATCAACAAGGCTCAGGTGAGGAGTGTAATGGAATACTTGCCACTCGCCTGGATGAGCGCAGCTCCATCAACACTCAAAAAGCTTGACACCATCCAGTACAAGGCAACCGACTTGATTGGTACCCCTTCCACAAGCATCCAATCCCTTCCCTTCACAGTTGCATCAGTGTGTACTACCTACAAGATGCACTGCAACAACACACCAAAGTTCCTAATGTAGCACCTTCCAGACCCACAACCACTATCATCTAGAGGCACTTAAACAGTAGATACTGGGAACAGCACCACTTGGAAATCCCCCTCCAAGTCACTCACCATCCTGACTTGGAAACATAACCGCGTTCCTTCATAGTCGCTGGGTCAAAATCATGGAATTTCCTCCTACCCACACCTCAGGGACTGCGGCTGTTCAAGAAGGCAGCTCATCACCACCTTCTCAAGGGCAACTAAGGATGGGCAATAAATGCTGGCGTAGCTGGTGATACCAACATCCCGTAAATCAATAACTAAAAAAGAATCCTCACTCCATTTCTCCTTCCTCATGACCCTCCCTCACTCTGCACTCACTCCCTTCATCCTCACCCCTCATTATTTTTATACACCTCTATGAGGTCACCCCTCAACCTCCTTCCCTTAAGTTCCAGTCTATCCAGCCTCTCTTTATAGCTCAAGCTCTCCAGTCCCGGCAACAACCTGGTTAATCTGTCCTGCACCTTCTCTCTCTTCTTGATATTTTCTCGATAGTGTGGCGACCCGAACTGCAGACGCGTTACTCCAGGTGTGAGCTCATCAGTGATGTACACAGCTATGAGCTGACATCCCGAAGCTCGTACTTAGTGCCCTGACCATAAGACATAACGGCCGGATTAGGCCATTTGGCCCATCAAGTCTGCTCCATCATTTGATCATGGCTGATTTATTTTCCCTCTCCTCTCAACCCAATACTTCTTCCCATAACCTTTGATACACTACACTTTTAATCAAGACCCTATCAACCTTTAAATATACCCAATGACTTGGCCTACACAGCCATAACATAGGAACACAAGAAACAGGAGCAGGAGTAGGCCATCTGGCCTGTCGAGTCTGCCCTGCCCTCCCATAAGATCTTGGCATCTCCACCTACCTGCCCTTTCCCCATTACCCTTGATTCCCCTGCTTTGCAAAATTCTATCCAACTTGTCTTAAATATATTTACTGAGGTAGCCTCCACTGCTTCACTGGGCAGAAAATCCTATAGATTCACCACTCTCTGGGAAAAGCAATTCTTCCTTATCTCCATCCTAACTCTACTCCCCCGAATCTTGAGGCTATGTTCCCTAGTTCTTGTCTCACCTACCAGTGAAATCAACTTTCCTGCCTCTGTCTTATCTATCCCTTTCATAGCTTTATATGTTTTTATAAGATCTCCTCTCATTCTTCTGAATTCCAGCAAATACAGTCTCAGGTGATTCAATCTCTCCTCATAGTCTAACCCCCTTGTCTCTGGAATCAACCTGGTGAACCTCCTCTGCATTGCCTCCAAAGCCGGTATATCCTTCCTCAAGTATGGAGACCAGAACAGCACACAGTACTCCAGGTGTAGCCTCACCAGTATCCTGTACAGTTGCAGCAAAACCTCCCTGCTCTTAAATTCAATCCCTCTAGCTATTTGCCTTCTTGATAGCCTGCAAAGCAACCTTTTGTGATTCATCCACAAGCACTCCCAAGCACTTCTGCACAACAGCATGCTGCAGTTTTTACTATTTAAATAATAATCTGATCTTCCATTTTTTCCTTCCAAAGTGGATGACCTCACATTTACCAACATTGTACTCCGTCTGCCAGATGCTTGCCCACTCACTTAACCTATCTATATCTCTCTGCAGACTCTCTGTATCTTCTGCACAATTTGCTTTTCCACTCAATTTAGTGTCATCAGCAAACTTAGATACGCTACATTCGATCCCTTCTTCCAGATTGTAAATGTATATTCTGAACAATTGCAGACCCAACACCGACCCCTGTGGCACACTGCTCACCACTGTTGCCAACCAGAGTAACACCCATGTATCCCAACTCTCTGCTTTCTATTAGTTAACCAATCCTCTATCCACGCTAATACATCACCCCTAACTCTATGCGTCCTTATCTTTTGGATAAGTCTTTCATGTGGCACCTTACCAAACGCCTTCTGGAAATGCAAGTAAATAGTTTCCATCTGTTTCCCTCTATCCACTGCTCATTATATCCTAAAAATATATTGTCATCTGTGGCAATGAATTCCACAGATACACTACGCTCTGGATAAATAAAATGCTCCTCATCTTTGCTCTAGAGGACGTCCTTCTGTACTGAGTCTGTGCCCCCTGTCCTAGATTATTCAAGAGAAGAGTGGCATGTGCCTTCTTCATTGCCCTGTCTACCTGTCTCACCACTATCAGAGAACTGTGTGCCTTCAGCCTGAAGTCCACCTGCTCAGCAGCATTCCCAAGAGCACTGCCGTCTCTTAGTACAGGGAGAGGGGTGGAGGGCAGCAAAAGGCTCCTTCCAGTCCCTCACGTAGATGATATTTGGCCGAGATGTTGCCTGCCCCTTTGAGAAGAGTGTCAGTGGTTTGTTCCCTTGAATTACATGGTGGGGCTGAAACAGAACACAGACTCTGGCTGGGATGGGGGCAGCAGGGCTATCAGGAGGCCAGCGGTGGCAGGTACCTCCTTTTTTTAGCCCTTTACATCTCCTTCCTTCCCCCTCCACGTTTCTTACTTCAACCCTCCCCCTCTCCTGTCACCTGCCAGCTTGTACCTCTCGCCCTCCCATCAGCCTTCTTATTCTAGCATCTGCTTGTTCATTTCCATAGATGCTGTCTGGGCTTGCTGAGTTCCTCCAGCATTTTGTCTGTGTGACCAGAATGCAGCCTGGATTAGAGAGCTTGTCCTATGTGTGAAGGTTGAGTGAGCTAGGAGCACAGAAGAATGAGAGGTGACTTGATAGAAGTGTAAAGGGTGATTAGAGTGGATGCCAGCACCTTTTCCTCGGGGTGGCAATAGCTAATACAAGAGGGCATAACTTTAAGGTGACTGGAGGACACTAAAGCCTGGATGTCAGAGGTAGGTTTGTTGCACAGAGAGTGCTACAACAAATGTCATGACATATGCTGGTGACACTAAACCCGACTCTGGTTCTGGTAAGTGTGTGAAAAACGCTGCTGGGTGCTGGTAAAGGCGGACACATTCGGGACGTTCAAGTGACTGTTAGGCAGGCACATAGATGATAGAAAAATGGAGGGCTATGTGGGAGGGGAGGGTCCTAAGGTTAAAATGTCGGCATACCAATCTGTCCTGGACCCATGATATAAATATAATTGTGAAGAAAGCACGACAGCGCCTCTACTTCCTCAGGAGTCTGCGGAGATTCGGCATGTTATCGAAAACCTTGGCAAACTTCTGTCGATGTGTGGCGGAAGCTGTGCTGACTGGCTGCATTATGGCCTGGTATGGGAACACCAACGTCTTCGGCTGGAAAACCCTACAAAAGCGAGTGGATTTGACCCAGTAGAGCGTGGGTAAGACCCTCCCAACCGTTGGGCATATCTACACGAAACGATGCCATAGAAAAGCAGCATCCATCAGGGAGATCTCACCACCCAAGCCATGCTCTTTTCTCACTGCTGCCATCAGGTAGAATGTATAGGAGCCTCAGGACTCGCACCACCAGGTTCAAGAACAGTTACTACCCCTCAACCATCAGGCACTTGAACAAAGGGGATAACTACACTCGTTCTATTTCTGGTGTTCCCACAACCGATGGTCTCACTTTAAGGACTTATTATCTTACATCATGCTCGTTACTTATTGCTATTTATTTATATTTGCATTTGTACAGATGTTGTTCATTGATCCTGTTGACAGTTGCTGTTCTATAGACTTGCTAATTGTGCCTGCAGAAAAGAAGCAATCTCTGGGTTGTACGTGGTGACATGTATGCACTCTGGTAGTAAATTTTATTTTGAACTTTGTGGGCTGAAAGACCAATACTGTGCCGCACTGTTCGATGTTCTGTACTCTTTGTTGCTTTCCAGAGGCAGTGATAGCACTGATGGTGGGGAGGGAACAATGGTTGATGATAGAACTTATTACCTCCTTCTGCAATCTTTCAGCACCATCTCACGTACCGTCATCTTCCTTGTCTTTCAGTTCCGTGCTCTCCGGCGAGGATGGGGCCTGGGATCCTGCTTCTGGTCCTCCTATTCCCACCCTGTGTGCTCTTGGCAGCCCGGAATACCACCATAGGTAAAAGCATGCTTCACTTACCCTCCGGCAATCTCCATCCGCACCCCCCCCCCAACACATCTGTACCGCGGCGGTAGCACGGCACCGTGGTGAGGCAGGTACAGCCACTGCCTTACTGAGACTCCAGTTCGATCCTGACCTCCGGCGCTGTCTGTGTGTCGAGTTTGCACCTTCTCCCATCGTTGCTCCGTTTTCCTCCCCTGTCCCAAAGAGGGTCGGGGGGTGGGGGTCAGGTAGGTGAGGAGGCAAAGATGGAATCAGGGCAAAATAGATGTTTGATTTTTTTTTCTGTAGATCTGTTGTTGTTTTGTTTTGTTGCTGTTGTTTTGCTGAACATTGTGGGCATGCTGTATTGTCCCTGGAAAGTGTGGCGACACTTGCCATCTGGCCCCACTGCCAACCCCACCTCCCCACTCCACGTCCTGGGGTGTGGTGCTTGTTAATGCAAACAACACGTTCGACTGTAAGCTTCTGATAAATAAATCTGAATCCGAAACTTTACAAAATATAGATTTAAGAAAATAGAAATAATGCCTGTGTCTCTTTGTAATTGCAGAGTTGTTCAGTCACGATGCTATTGGCACCGTGAACCCCGTGGTCAGCACATTAGATACATCTGCTCGATAATGCAAACATCTAATCAGCCAAACATGACAGCAATTCAATGCAGAAAAGCAAACTGACATGGTCCAGAGGTTCCGTTGGGAAATCAGAATGGGGAAGAAATGAGATCTAAGTGACTTTGACTCTGAAATGATTGTTGGTGCCAGACGGGGTGGTTTGAGTATCTCAGAAAGTGCTGATCTCCTGGGATTTTCACGCACAGCAGTAACCAGAGCTTACAGAGAATGGTGCAAAAAACAAACAGAAACAAATCCAGTGAATGGCAGATGTGTGGGCAGAAATGCCCCGTTAATGAGAGAAGAGAGGGGAGAATGGCCAGACTGGTTGAAGCTGACATGAAGGTGTCAATAAGTTACTACAGCAGTGTGCGGAACACACAACACGTCGAACATCGAAGTGGGTGGGCTACAGCAGCAGAAGAACACGAACATACTCTCAGTGGCCACTTTATTCAGTACAGGAGATCCCTAATAAGCTGGCCACATTTGTATTGGTACATTCAGTGTGGAAAGCACAATTGCCATTCATTTAGTCTCCTGAGTGAGATGATAGAAACTTCTTCCCCAGATTTAGCCCCTCAATGTCCATCAGCAGAAGGATCTTAGACTTCAGTCTTTCCCCACAGTGCCTTAGAGTTGCCCCATGAGTGGCAGAGACTGGGGGCAGGGGGAGGTGGAGGGATAATGAAATGGGATTGGTGTAAGTGGGTGATTAATGGTTAGCATGGACTTGGTGGGCAGAATGGCCTGTTTCTGGATGTGTGGCTGTGAATCCCTGCATACCCCGAATCACAGAGGGGTCAGGGCGGGCAGCAGAGCCCAATCTGTGGATCACCTCCAGGGGCTAAATGATCTCCCCGTGTTATACCCTCTGGTTTCTTCCTATAACCCACCTCTGTATACTTACACTCCCACACAGTCTCCCACCCTGCCCCTGTATACTTACACTCCCACACAGTCTTCCACCCTGCCCCTGTATAATTAGTAATGAGAACATAAGAAATAAAGGCAGGAGTCAGCCATCTGGCCCATCGAGCCTGCTCCTCCATTCATTGAGATCATGGCTGATCTGACCATGGACTTATCTCCATCTACCTGCCTTTTCCCCACAACCCTTAATTCCCCTACTATGCAATAATCTATCCAACCTTGTATTAAATATATTTACTGAGGCAGCCTCCACTGCTTCATTGGGCAGAGAATTCCACAGATTCACCACTCTCTGGGAAAAGCAGTTCCTCCTCATCTCCATCCTAAACCTACTCCCCTGAATATTGAGGCTATGTCCCCTAGTTTTAGTCTCACCTACCAGTGAAAACAACTTTCCTGCGTCAATCTTATCTATCCCTTTCATAATTTTATTATCTTCTCTCGTTCTTCTGAACTCCAGCAAGTATAGTCCCAGGCGACTCATCTCTCCTCATAGTCTAACCCCCTCATCTCTGGAATTAACCTGGTGAATCTGCACTGCCTCCAAACCAATATATCCTTCTTTGGGTAAGGAGACCAGAACTGCATGTAGTACTCCAGGTGCGGCCACACCAGTACCCTGTACAGTTGTAGCATAACCTCCCTGCTCTTAAATTCAATCCCTCTAGCAATGAAGGCCAACATCTCATTTGCCTTTTTGATAGCCTGCAGCACCTGCAAACCAACCTTTTGTGATTCATGCACAGGCACGCCCAACTCCCTCTGTACAGCAGCATGCTGCAATTTTTTTTTACCATTTAACTAATAATCTGATCTTCCACTTTTCCTTCCAAAAGGTCTCCCAACCCCGCCCCGGAATACTTAACTTCCCACACACTCTCCACCCCGCCCCTGTATACTTATACTCCCACCTTCCCTGCCACCCCTGCCTCTGTATAATCACAATTCTGTACCTTGCCCTGTCCAGCTTTGCTGAGCTCCCATCAGCCACCCCCTACACACCCCCCCCCCCCGCATTACTCTTCCAATACCCTGTGTCTGTGCTTTTCCAGGGTGCCGGAAGATCAGGCCCCCGTTGGACGGTGGGATCCGGTACCCCGGCCTCACCCAGGAACAGATCCGCACCATCGAGGTGCTGCCCGTGGCCTATGAGATCGAGTATATCTGCAGGAGTAATCGTGTCATTGACGGGCCGGGAGTACGGAAGTGCCTGGAGAACGGGACCTGGACCCACATGGATCAGCGCAGTAGGTGTGGTGAGTAATGGCCTGGCCTCACTCCCTCAAATACTGGGAATGGTAGTGGGGGTCGCACACGGTCCTCCCCTCCCTCTGGCAGGGCAATGGGTCACACACTGTCCTCTCCCCCACCCTGACAGGTCAGTGGGTCACACACTGTCCTCTCCTCCTCTGACGGGTCAGTGGGTCACACACTGTCCTCTCCCCCTGACGGGTCAGTGGGTCACACACTGTCCTCTCCCCCACGCTGATGGTTAGTGGGTCACACACTGTCCTCTCCCCCACCCTGACAGGACAGTGGGTCACACACTGTCCTCTCCTCCTCTGACGGGTCAGTGGGTCACACACTGTCCTCTCCCCCTGACGGGTCAGTGGGTCACACACTGTCCTCTCCCCCACCCTGCCGGGTCAGTGGGTCACACACTGTCCTCTCCTCCTCTGACGGGTCAGTGGGTCACACACTGTCCTCTCCCCCACCCTGCCGGGTCAGTGGGTCACACACTGTCCTCTCCTCCTCTGACGGGTCAGTGGGTCACACACTGTCCTCTCCCCCACCCTGACTGGTCAGTGGGTCACACACTGTCCTCTCCCACCCTGATGGGTCAGTGGGTCACACACTGTTATCTCCCCCTCTAACAGTCAGTGGGTCACACACTGTCCTCCCCACCCTGACAGTCAGTGGGTCACACACTGTACCCTCCCCCACCCTGACAGTCAGTGGGTCACACACTGTCCTCTCCTCCCTCTGATGGGTCAGTGGGTCACACACTGTACCCTCCCCCACCCTGACGGGTCAGTGGGTCACACACTGTCCTCTCCCCCACCCTGACGGTTAGTGGGTCACACACTGTACCCTCCCCCACCCTGATGGGTCAGTGGGTCACACACTGTCCTCTCCCACCCTGACGGTTAGTGGGTCACACACTGTCCTCTCCTCCCTCTGATGGGTCAGTGGGTCACACACTGTACCCTCCCCCACCCTGACGGGTCAGTGGGTCACACACTGTCCTCTCCCCCACCCTGACGGGTCAGTGGGTCACACACTGTCCTCTCCCCCACCCTGACGGTTAGTGGGTCACACACTGTACCCTCCCCCACCCTGATGGGTCAGTGGGTCACACACTGTCCTCTCCCTCTCTGGGACTGCCCCCGGATTGTATATTTGCTGGTCTGAACACAGGCAAACTGAAGCTCACCCCTTGCCTCTCTCACATCCCCACCCACACCTGCTTCCCATCTAACCTCCCCCTCTCTCTCTCTCTCTCTCTGTCTCTTGTGTCCCTCACTCTCTTTCTTCCTGCCCTCCCTCCCCACCCTTCTCTCACTCTCCCTCTCTTCCCCTCACTATCTCCCCAACTCCCTCTCCCCTCTCTCTTTTTCCACATCTTCCCCTCTTTTGCTCTCTTCCCCTCCCCTTCCCACTGCGCTCCCTCTCTTCGCTCCTCCATGCCGACAGTATATAACTGCTCGCGGCTGGCTCTGAACCTGGAGAACGGGGTGGCCCTGACGAGGGGTGCGGTGAAGACCAGGGCCAATGCGAGGATCCCGGTGGAGGGGACGGTGGTGGAGTACCGTTGCAACGCCGGCTTCAAACTGGAGGGGCCCACCAGCAGGGTCTGCACCAAGTACGGGAAGTGGAACACCAGCAAGCCCATGTGCACAGGTACGTCGCGGGGGGAGGGCGAGGGAGAGGAGGGGCAAGGCGAGGGAAGGAGAGGGTGGATTTCAGAGAGAGGGGTAACATTGCAGTGTGTGAGAGAGGGTAGAGGGGGAGACGGGGAGAGGGGAAATGGTCAGCGGGGCAGGGAGAGGGGGAGAGAGGGGAAGGGCATGAGGAGAGGGGGAAGGAGGGAGTATTGCAGAGTGGGAGAGAAGAGGGAGAGAGATGAGAGAGAGGTAAGTCCAGTCTGTGTGTGGAAGTGAAAGTGAGAAGAGTGGACACAAAAGTGAGAAGGGAGGACACAAAAGAATGGAGTGACTGAGGAAACTGCAGAGTACATAAGAGAGAGAGAGGTGGAGAGAGAGACCAGTACAGAGTATGTGAAAGCAAGCGTGAGGGGAAAGGGTGTGTGTGTGTGTGTGTGTGTGTGTGTGTGTGTGTGTGTGTGTGTGTGTGTCTGTGTCTGTCGGGGGATGTACAGAGACAGCATTCAGTATTGAAGGGACAGAGCAGTGTGGGAGGGGGCAGACGGATTGCAGAGGTGAGAGAGAGCCGCGCAGTGTGAAAGGGGGAAGAGAGTGTGTGAGCGGGAGGGGAGAGAGAGAGGTGGAGAGACATTCAGCGAGCGAGGGGAGGGGTTAGTGAGGTACAGTGAGTGTGCCGGGGGGAGGGGGGAGGCTGTGAAGCATGTCGTCTGCTGATCTCTGACAGTGCCCCACCACTTTGTCTCTTTCAGTTGACAAAAATTGGAACCGTCAGTCATACAGTGAGTACACGAGGGCTGGTGTGGGGAAAAGGTACCGAAATAGACTGAAGTTAAATTTGTGTTTATTGTCAGATACATAAGTCCATGTGTGCACAGGTGCGATGAAAAACTCACGTGCAGCCGCATCTCAGGCACATGGCTTCACTCACAGGAAGAGCACAAACTAGACACAATTTTTACAGGGGACACAACTAGAACCAAAACCAAAATCCACTGTAGTAGAAAGTGGTCATGGTGTTGCTTTACTGAGTTGGCGATTAGGGTTCTGCAGGCTGGTTCAAGAACTGAGTGGTTGGAAAATCAAAGTCCAAGTACATTTATTTTCAAAATACACAAACGTCAGAATCAGAATCGGGTTTCAAATCACCAGTATATGTTGTGAAATTTGTTGTTATGTGGCAGCAGTACAGTGAAATACATTACAATAAAAACTAAGTTACAATAAGAAATACTGTACGTATAACATTTTAATTAAATAAGTCATACTTAGAGAGAGCACAAAATAGTGAGGGAGTGTGCTTGGGTTCAGAAATCTGATTTCAGACAGGTAGGAGCTGCTCCTAAATCGTTGAAAGTATATCTTCAGGCTCCTGTACCTTCTCCCTGATGGTTGTAATGAGAAGAGTGGGTGACGGGGGTCCTTAATGATGGACATTGCCTTTTTGAGACGTTGCTGCTTGGAGATGTTCTGGATGCTGGGGAGGTCAGTGCTCGTGATGGAGCTGACTGAGTTCACAACTTTCTGCAGCTTATGTTGATCCTGTGCATGTCATAGTCCGGTCCGTAAAGTCCATATTCCGGTTCACGGTCCGGTCCATCAACCCTTGCTCCAGGTTTTCCTATCTACCCTGTTTCTGTTCTTGTTGAGCACTAATTGAGGCAGCTGATGCTCATTGGGGCTGGCTGCATAAATACCTCCAGAGACCAGGGCGTGGCCACTGGATCGTTCTTGTCCTTACTCCTTGTATCCCTTCCCCTGCCTTCTGTTTCCTCGCCTGAAGCCCTACCTAGTCTTGCCAGTAACTCTCGCCTCGCCTGAAGTTCTGTCTCGCCTTGCTTTGCCAGAAGCCCTGCCTTGTCTTGCCGGTAACTCTTGCCTCACCTGAAGTTCTGTCTCGCCTTGCTTTGCCAGAAGCCCTGCCTTGTCTTGCCGGTAACTCTCGCCTCACCTGAAGTTCTCGTCTTGCCTTGCTTTGCCAGTAGCCTTGCCTTGTCTTGCTGTCTTGTCCTGGAGCCACCCTGTACCTAGCTCCTTTCCTGTCCCTTGCCTCCGCCCAGGTAAGCCAGGCCGTCTTGCCGTTACCTGGGGTTGGTTCTGTCCCTTCCTGTCCCCTGCCTCTGTCGGGTGGTGATCTGCACTCTGCCCAGGAGGAGCCTGCCAAGCCTTGCCTCAAGTCTCCAGTCTCCAGCGTCGCCTCGCCTCGCCTTGTCTCAAGTCTCCAGCCTTCTGCCAAGCCTCGCCTCGTCTCTTGCCTAGCCTTGAGCCTGTAAACTCCAGCCTTGAGCCTCTAGCCTCTTGCCAAGCCAAGTCTCTAGCCTCTAGCTTCTAGCCTGAAGACTCCAGCCTCGTCCTGCCTGCCAGCCAAGCCTCGTCCTTGCCTAGTTCTGGGGTCCGAGCCAGAGGCAGGACCCAGGTACTGTGTCCTTGTCCGGTCTCTGGCTCGGAGCCCAAGCCCGGGCTCCTAGCTCTCTTGTTCAGTCCTGTTCCAGGTTCCTGGTTTTCCTGTCCATGTCCTTGCCATCGCCCTGTATCCTAGTCCTGTCCCTAGTACTTCAGTGTCTGTGTCTTGCACTTGGGTCCGTTCCCAGCAGTGCCCTTATGACAGTGCAGTGACTCTCCCCCCATACCAGACGGTAATGCAACCAGTCAGAATGCTCCCACCGTACATCTATAGACCTTTACGAGAGTCTTTGGTGACGTAACAAATACACACAGTCTTTTTAAGACCATAAGACATAGGAGCAGAATTAGGCCATCCAGCCCATTGAGTTCACTCTGCCATTCCATCATGACTGATTTATTATCCCTCCCAACCCCATTCTCCTGCCTTCTCCCTGTAACCTTTGACACCCTTTCTAATGAAGAACCTATCAACCTCCACTTTAAATAAACCTGATGACCTGACCTCCACAGCCATCTGTGGTAAGGAATCCCACAGACTCACTGTCCTCTGGCTAAAGAGATCCTTGTTCGCAGAGTTTCGAAAGGGAAGCCCTCGTATTGTGAGGCTGTGCTCTTTTTCCCCAGGGTTGAGCACTCCAGAACTAAGGAGCACAGGCTTAGCTTGAACGTGAGGGACAACTTAGAGACCCGGAGGGAGGTCAGTGTATGGAACGAGCCACCAGGGAATGAGAATCAGGTTTATTATCACTGACCGACAGGACTGTATAAATGTCTTAAGCTCATATATATAGCCAGGGTGCCCAAAACTTTTGCCCAGTACTGTATTTTGGTTGAAGTAGGAAGGTGGTTGGGAAACAGAATTAAGAGTACTTTGCTTTGTATTAGTTCAGTGATACAATATTAAGTGTTATTTGGTAACTGGAAAGACGTAATACTCAGTACTGTGCAAACATCCTACCTGTGTGTATGTGTCTAAGAGTTTTGCACAGTCCTGTATGTGGAGAACTGTGATAATTGTTATGTGGCAGTGGTACAGCACTAGTCATACTCATACTTTATTGATCCCGGGGGAAATTGGTTTTCATTACAGTTGCACCATAAATAATAAATAGTAATAGAACCATAAATAGTTAAATAGTAATATGTAAATTATGCCAATAAATTATGAAATAAGTCCAGGACCAGCCTATTGGCTCAGGGTGTCTGACCCTCCAAGGGAGGAGTTGTAAAGTTTGATGGCCACAGGCAGGAATGACTTCCTATGACGCTCTGTGTTGCATCTCGGAGGAATGAGTCTCTGGCTGAATGTACTCCTGTGCCCACCCAGTACATTATGTAATGGATGGGAGACATTGTCCAAGATGGCATGCAACTTGGACAGCATCCTCTTTTCAGATACCACCGTGAGAAAGTCCAGTTCCATCCCCACAACGTCACTGGCCTTACGAATGAGTTTGTTGATTCTGTTGGTGTCTGCTACCCTCAGCCTGCTGCCCCAGCACACAACAGCAAACATGATAGCACTGGCCACCACAGACTCGTAGAACATCCTCAGCATTGTCCGGCAGATGATATCCTCAGGAAATAGAGACGGCTCTGACCCTTTTGTAGACAGCCTCAGTGTTCTTTGACCAGTCAAGTTTATTGTCAATTCGTATCCCCAGGTATTTGTAATCCTCCACCATGTCCACACTGATCCCCTGGATGGAAACAGGGGTCACCGGTACCTTAGCTCTCCTCAGGTCTACCACCAGCTCCTTAGTCTTTTTCACATTAAGCTGCAGATAATTCTGCTCACACCATGTGACAAAGTTTCCTACTGTAGCCCTGTACTCAGCTTCATCTCCCTTGCTGATGCATCCAACTATGGCAGAGTCATCTGAAAACTTCTGAAGATGACAAGACTCTGTGCAGTAGTTGAAGTCCGAGGTGAAGAGAAAGGGAGACAAGACAGTCCCCTGTGGAGCCCCAGTGCTGCTGATCACTCTGTCGGACACACAGTATTGCAAGCACATGTACTGTGGTCTAGGCAGAACCTAGACAGAATAATGAGTCTGGATAACAATAAATGAACACTGAGAAAGGCAGGCACATTGGTAAAGTTTAAAAGGTGTCGGACAGGTACACGGACAGGAAAGGTTTAAAGCAAAGCTTCCGAAACTGTTTTATGCCATGGACCAATACCATTAAGGAAGGGGTCCATTACCCCAGGTTGGGAACCCCTGGTTTAATGGGATATGGGACAAACGGGACCAGTTTAGATGGGGATCTTGGCCGACGTGGATGAGTTGGGCCTAAGGGCCGGTTTTTATGCTGCTCGGGCCTATGGGTGGTGACATCCCTCACTGCCTTTCTGCCTGTCCCTACCCAACCCCTCCACGGACCAGTCTCAATCCAGCCCTCCTGAAGCACATGGAACAGGAACAGGAACAGGCCCTTCGGCCCACAATGTCTGTGCTAAACGTGTTAAATTTGACTGAATCTGCTCACGATCCACATCCCTCCATATTCGTCTGTCTGTCTAACCGCCTCCTAAACGCCACTGTCGTACCTGACTCCACCCCGGCAGAGTCAGCGCTCTCTGTGTGAAACCAATACTTGCCTGCACATCTCCTTTAAACTCTCCCCTCTCACCTTAAATGTCTGCCCTCTAGTATCAGACATTATCTACCTGGGAGCAAGAGTCTGACTGTGATGATTTCCTAAACTTCCCTCGGGTCTCCCTCTGCTTCTGCTGCTCCAGAGAAAACAGCCCAGGTTTGTCCGACCTCTCGTGAGAGCACATGCTCTCTAATCTAGGCAACATAAAACCAGAATATATAGGACCAGAATCAGGCTATTTGGCCCATCGAGTCCGCTCCACCATTTCATCATGGCTGATCCAATTTTCCTCTCAACCCCAATCTCCTGTCTTCTCCCTGTAATCCTTCAAGCCCTGATTAATCAGGAATATGTCAACTGCTGCCTTAAATATAAGGACACCCCTCTAT